>NC_057810.1:719976455-720339097 GCF_018294505.1 Triticum aestivum | reverse complement strand
CGGAAACCACCCACGCGCCGCCACCGGTGCCAAAAAAACTTGGGGCTGACAAAGAACCATTGGGTCCAAGAACCGCCTCAAACCGCGCCAATGGTGTCCGGGGTGACCACCGTATCTTCTGCGATGGCACACCGCCCTCCCGCCGCACCTACCAGAGGCAAACGGGCTCGGAAGCCGACGGCGGCGGTGTCGGCGCTCGTCGAGGCGGCCGCCAAGAAGAAGATGAAGAAGACCGCGGCAACGCCTCGTCCAAAGCCTACGTCTCGTGCGGCAACTCCGTCTGCCCCTATGGTGACTGCTCCGGCATGAGTGGCAGCCGCAGCCGGCAACAAAAAATGTGGCTGCCAAGTGCTTGATGAAATGCCAAGAAGGTAAAAATAAAACCTCGCGTCCCGTTGGTATTCGATAGTGATTGTTCCTGATCAGTAGTGATTGTTTATAGTGCTTGCTTTGACATTGTAGAGCGGAGATGAACACGGCTGAAGTCCTCGGCCCCCGTTGGGCTTGATAATCTAAACTATAACTCGTTTTGGGATCATTCGGCCACCCAAGACAAGGTTCGCTTGGGCATTGTTGGAGCACCATCCATGATCAATGCAACCGATAGTCCGATTGCATCGACCAAGTGAACCATGCTCCACCGAGTGGTGTGCAAGTGGTGGAGTATGGCCCCTACATCCAAGAGCTATTCAAGCATTGGAACACCAAGTTCGGCCACAAGCCCTTCACTTTGCATCATTGCTACAAAGAGCTATGCAAGAATGAGAAGTGGATCCAAAGAATTGCGGTGACCACTCTGAAGAGGTCAAGGTTGAGCATATCGTTGAGGATGATGACGAGGTTGATGAAGATGCCAACAATAGACCGGAAGGGAACAAGATTGCAAAAGAAAGAAAGAAGAGGAATGCATTCGGTGGCACTTACAAGGATGAACTTGTGGCAATGATCGAGGCCAAGAAGGTGTTGGTGGCCGAACGCAAAGAAGACAAGATGACCAGGTGGAATGAGCTCAAGGCCTTCGAGGATGAGAAGTGGAAGACCAAGTTGGCGGACGAAGAGAGAAAGTTGAGGGCTGAGGAGCGTAAGCTTGCACTTGAGGAGGAGAGTATTCGTGATGCAAAAAAGGCCGAAGAGCGTGCTATCATGTTCATGAATCCACACACAATGGATGAAACCGCAAGCAAGTATTGGGAGGTTAGCCGTGGAGAAATTTTGGCCTCTCTTCGGAATGCTGGTGGTGGCCGAGGGGGTGGTGGTGGTGGTGATGGTGGCCAAGAGGATGGTGGTGGTGGTGATGGTGGCCGAGAGGAGAGGATGTCGAGGTTGATTTCTTCGCCTAGGACGTTGTTCGAGTGGTGGTGGCCGAGAGGGTGGTGGTGCATGCCAAAGATTGGCTCGATCCACAACATATACATGCTATGTTTGTGGTGATTTTAAATCAAACATTTGTCTGAAGTGATGTCTTTTGGGTGAATTTTGCATGTTTAAATTTGAAAAAGGCGGTGATGAAACTTTATATTATGACGCTTATTGCTATCCCTGCTTTAATTTGAATGATTTTAAGATATATATTATGTAGAGATTGTGTTTGTACAGCTAATATATAAAACGACCACAAATTTGATTTTACTCCGCTAATTATAAGGGATAGGTTAGGTGTGGTCATCGTTAGTGGAGTAAAATTTTACTCCCACTAACTTTAATTCAACTTTTACTCCACTAACTTTAGGGGATTTGTTAGAAATGCCCTTACTAGTTCTGTACTGGACAAAGATCGAACAAGAGATCTCCTGCTGGTTTGTACCACATTGCTAGAAACATAGGTGACTATTCAGCAGCGCGATACATTAAGAACTATCTTCAGTTGCAGATCCAATTAAAAAAACCGATTTTTTAAAAGTGCATATTTTCTAAAACATGAACATATTTGAACTTGTGAAGCGTTAGATCCTCGAGAACACATTAATAATTGTGAACTATTTTTCAAAAAACTTGCACACTTTTCTTATATCTTGAACAATTTTGTAAAACAAAAAGATTGTTAAATTTCAAAAAAAAACAAGAAACATGAACAGTTCTTAAATCTACGAACATTTTTTATGCTTCAATTTTTTTACTGAAAATATGAACATTTGTTAATTTGTGAACAAAAATTGAAAACAGTAACATTATCTCTAACTCTAAAACAAATTTAAAAATATGAACGTTTAATATATTTTTTTAAATGGTAAAAATTTTATATTTCTAAAATTTTATATCGTTGATCAAAACTTGAAAATAGGACCATTATTTGAAACTCAAAAAAATAAAATAAAAGTGTGTATGTTAGAAAAAAAACGTTTTTTGAAGAAGTAACAATTTTGTATTTCTAAATTTTGTATAAATTGATGAACAAAATATGAAAAATAGGCACATTTTTTAAAAATTTCTACAAGTCTTATAAAATGCGAACATTTTTTGAATTTAAGAAAATTTTATTAAATAAAAAAAATTGAAAAAGGGGGAAAGAAAAATTAAGTTAAAATAGAAACAAGCAAAAAAGGGGCCGGCCCAGTTATGGTCGCCCCTGTACGGAACCCAGAGTCTTTGCCGGGAGGTCCTATGCAGCGCTGCAGGCGCCCGTTAACGATCGGGCGCCTGCAGTCCTGCTAACCTGGGCCGGCTCACTAGAGTGTTCCCCATTTTTTTTTGTTACGAAAATAAAATTATGAAATAAAAAAGGTTCATCAATTTCGAGAAAAGGTTCATCATTTTGAAAAAAAGATCATCCAATTTAGCAAAAGTTCATTAATTTTCTGAAAATTTAATTAAATTTGAAAAATGTTCATAGAAATTCAAATAAGGTTCGTATATTTTTATAAAAAGTTCATTGAACTGAAAAAATGTTCATAAATCTAAAATAGTTCATCCATTTTTAGAAAAATGTTCATTGAATTTCAAAAAAAGTTCATCGATATGAAAAAAGGTTCATCAATCTAAAAAAACTGTTGAAATTTTCAAAAAGTTCATTGATATTCCGAAAAGTTCATAGAATTTTCAAAAAAGAAAATGTCAACTGGCGCCTAAATTGGCCGGCCCATTTACGGACGCCACAGGTGCCAGTTAACAAAAATGTACGTTAACTGGCGCCATTGGCGCCAAATAGGAAATGCCCTCTTTGCCGCTGCATGCGGCAAATAGGGTTTTCGCTTGAACATGTCGCAAAAGAAGATGGTCATGACCCAGAAATGTGGTGAAGAACCCCAAGTAAATCTAGCTGTATGGAATATTCACTGATCCGAACCGTGTCAACTTGTACGAGATTAATCGTCCCAGGTCACCAGAACACCTCCATGAATATTGGCAGGCAGGAATGTAAAATTGCTGAAGGAAGCACCCAAACATTGTGTGTTATGAACGAAGCTGATTTGCTATGTACATTCAACATTTTTCAAATGCTTTGATTAACATTTTTTTAATGCAATATAACATTTTTTTCAACACATGGCCAACATTTTTTTCTAAACACGTTAATATTTTTTGAACATATGGCCAACATTTTTTCTAAACACACTAACATTTTAACAATGTTCCTAAGCAAAGATCGGTGGCTCAACTTAAGGAAGAGATCCTTGATGAGATCGAGGAATGGAGGAAGGCCGAGCTTGGCGGAGTTGGTGCTTTAGATCCTTTCGCGAGAGATTAGTCTTAGTAGCTAGGGCGTAGGTGTTGGGTGGGTTCGCCCTACGACTTGTTCGCATCTCGTATGGGTTCTTGTACATATTTCTCTGCCTTCTATAAAAAGACGGTATGCCTTTGGCATACTCTCGGGAATAAAAAGCTTACAGAATTTATAAACGGAAAGTAGCACCTTATTCATGTAGCAATTAGATCAAGACTTTTGTATGAGCGTGATTGCTTGATCTTGTTTCTTCATCTTCTTTCACTCTGATTTCTCTCTTCTTCGAGGCTAAATCCGTGGAATCGAAGATCGCAGGAGATCGGGACCGCCGGATTGCTGTCACATGCATGGCCTATTTCTCGAATACGGAGAGCAACGGGCTGATAACGTGTTGGAACTAATCGAGAGGCAAATCGAGAGAGACAACAATGAATCGAACTGTTCTTCTTTATTGATGATGATTGTACACTTATATACACAGGGAACAGACGCCTCAGAGGGATGCGACCACTCGTAGAGGCGCCGTTCCAGGAACTGCCGTGACGATTCGCTGGAGTCCTGGAACCATACGCGATGTGTAGGAAGCAGGGATTATCCCGTAATAACCGCCAGGGTTATTTATTTTTAACAAAGATCACAAACTACCTGCACTAGAGACTGTAAACCAGAAGATAAAATTTGAGCTTGAAGAATACCGGGCGGAAGCAGCCCACCTGATGAACCAACAAGCGGCGATTAGGCAACCTGAGGAGTGAAACAAGTAACTAGAACAACAATGTCTGTAGCAAGGCTACTTGGTTTTCTTCTCTGATTTTTAAACTAGTGAGCTTTCCTTGTGTTCTTATTGTTTTGCACGAACAGTATAAGGACTAAATTAGTGGCTTCATTGCGCATCTTTGTGCATGCTCTCTCCTTGTGCATGTTTTCTCTCGGGAGTTTAGCACAGGGAAGCACACAACCTTTTGTTGTAAATGCAGTATTAGAGCAAGTCAGCAAGTCTAGAAGATACTCTTTCACAGAGGAGAAGAAAACTAGCAATGTGCTCACTGCAGCAAGATATCTTCCTCTGAGACCTTTAAACCATGCAGCGAGATATCTTCCTCTGAGACCTTTAAACCATGCAGGACCCGAAACTCTGAGAAAAAACAAGCGTGTTTCTTCTGATGGACCCACACGTCATCTAAGTCGTTTGAAAATCTGCTGCAAAATTAATGTTTATTGGCCAGGACACATTGCATAATCATAAAGATGTTGGTTATCAAACCAAATTTCCCAGCACAAAAAAATGTGCACTAACTTAAACTATAGGAGTTTTTGCAGTGATAGCCGTCAATTTGCACTAAATTAAACTATAGGTAGGGGGACTGTCAAACCGCAAATATAGACGCGAGTTAGTTTCTTCCAAGTTAAGAGTAGCAGTCAAGATTTAACATTAGCGCAGATCAGAGTTAACAACTTTGGAAAAACATGCATGGTTCGAATATAATGCATGGTGCCTAGTCATTGTTTTTCACCAAAGTTTGTTGCTAATGATCTCAGTGCATTCAAGATCAAGATCAGAAACTACCTGAACTGGAGACTGTAAATTAGAATATGAAATTTGAGCTTGAAGAATACCGGGCGAAAGCTGCCCACCTAATGAACCAACAAGCGGCGATTAGACAACCTGAGGAGTGAAACAAGTAACTAGAACAACAGTGTCTGTAGCAATGCCACTTGGTTTCGTGCTCTGACTTTTAAACTAGTTAGCTTTCCTTCTGTTCTTATTGTTTTGCACGAACAGAATAAGGACTAAATTAGTAGCTTCGTTGCGCATCTTTGTGCATGTTCTCTCTCAGGAGTTTAGCACAGGGAAGCACACAACCTTTTGTTGGAAATGCAGGATCAGAGCAAGTCAGCAAGTCCAGAAGATAATGTTGGGAATGAGCAACTACTTTCACAGAAGGGCCAAAGGCCAATACATATACATGTGTAAGGAAAAGTGCAAGAGACCCCTTATACAATGGGGATAAACAACACTGAGTTTGGAGAGAAGAAAACTATGCTGCGCGCGAGTCTGAGCCTTCGTGAAGAAGTCCACCAACTGTAACTCAGAGGGCACATAGTGAAGAGCGAGAGTCTGATCCTGCACAGCAGCACGCACAAAGTGGGCATCCACACCGATGTGCTTGGTGAGCTCATGCTTCACCGGGTCACGCTCAATACTGATAGCGCCAGTACTGTCTGACAATAAGGGAGTCGAGGTAGTAGCAGACACACCAAAATCCTCAAGTAGCCACCGTAACCAGATCACCTCAGCCGTCAGCATAGCCATGGCTCGCAACTCAGCCTCTGTACTCGAGCGAGAAACTGCAGTCTGTTTCTTGGTCTTCCAGGCAATAAGAGAGCCACCAAGAAAGACACAATAAGCAGACAGCAAGCGTCGATCAGAGGGGTCACTAGCCCAGGTAGCATCAAAGTAGGCCTGGAGCTCAAGAGAGCTGGAGCAGGGAAAGAAAAGACGCTGAGAGATCGTGCCACGAAGATATCGTAGGACACAGAGGAGATGACTATAGTGGACTGAGGTGGGGGCTGAAACGAACCGACTCAGAATGTGGACGGGATAGGAGATGTCAGGACGCGTAACAGCAAGGTAGACAAGACTGCCAACAAGGTGACGATAGCGAGTGGGATTAGGGAGAGGGTCACCATCAGAGGCACGAAGCTGAACGTTGAGCTCCATGGGAGTCACAATGGTGCGCTCATCACCTAGAGCAGCGCGAGCAAGAAGGTCCTGAATGTATTTTTCTTGGGAGATGTAGAAGCCATCAGAGGTCGAGGAGATCTCAATCCCAAGAAAATAGCGAAGTGGACCAAGATCAGTCATGAGAAACTGGTCGCGAAGGCGAGCCTTAACAAAGGCAATGTAATCAGAGTCGTCACTAGTGATGATAATGTCATCAACATAGAGAAGGAGAAGAGTCTGACCACGAGGAGACGTGTGAACAAACAACGCGGGATCATGATCATTGGGCAAGAAACCTGCGGCAGTCACCACAGAGGCGAAGCGCTCAAACCAGGCGCGAGGGGCCTGTTTGAGACCATATAGGGAGCGGCGAAGTCTACAGACCATACCATCAGGAGCATAGTACCCCGGTGGTGGCTGCATGTAAACCTCCTCACGCAACTCGCCATTGAGAAAAGCGTTCTGAACATAAAGTTGAGAGATAGATCACTGTCGAACAGAAGCCACAGCAAGAGTGCGGACAGTGGTCATGTGGGCCACAGGAGCGAATGTGTCATCATAATCGCGCCCCTGCTCCTGCTGAAAACCACGGGCCACAAGACGAGCTTTGTAGCGCTCAAGAGAACCATCAGAGCGAGTCTTAAGCTTGTAGACCCACTTGCAGGTGATTGGACGAACACCGGAAGGGAGGGGAACCAGATCCCATGTGCCAGAGCGCTCAAGGGCAACAAGCTCTTCGGCCATCGCAAGATGCCATTCAGGCTGAGTCATGGCAGTGCGATAGGAAGTGGGCTCGGTCATAACAGAGAGACCGTACCGATCAGGGGAGTAGCAATCAGGCGGGGGCGAGGCCTAGCACGGAGGTTTTGAACCGGGGGAGGTGTGAGAGGAGGTGCACCAGAGGTGGAAGGCTCGTCAGAGGAGACATCCTCAAGACAAGAGCGACAAGTATAGTGGAAAGGAAACGGTGAGAGAGGGCGACGGACAGGACAGGATGGGAGAGAGGTGGAGGAGGAGGATGGGGAAGACGGGGTCGGTGGTGAATGAGAAGGAATGGGAGGTGCCAGAGGAAGAGGTGACACGTGAGGTACATAGCAGAGTGTATCGGGAAGGAGAAGGAAAGAAAGGTCATCCACAAAGAAACTCAAGGAAGAAGAACGTGGGTAGTAAGAGTGAGACTCATCAAAAGTCAAATCACGCGAGATGCGCAAGCGATGACCCACTGGATCCCAACATCGATAGCCCTTGTGCTCATCACTGTAGCCAAGGAAAACACACTCAACCGACTGAGCAGTCAGTTTGGTGCGTTCTCGGGGAGCAAGAAGAACATAGTAGACGCATCCAAACATACGAAGCGCTGAGTAGTCTGGGGAGCGACCAGTGAGACACTCCATAGGAATGCCACCCTGCAGAGCAGTCGATGGCTGAATGTTGATGAGATAGGTGGATGCGGAAACAGCCTCAGCCCAAAAATAGGGTGGAAGGGAAGCAGCAATCATCAGCGCACGAGCCGTCTGAAGCAAATGACGATGCTTTCGCTCGGCAACGCCATTCTGAGCATGAGCACCAGGACAGGAGAACTGGGCAAGAGTACCCTGTTCCGCGAGAAAACCACGCAACAGCTGAGAGATATACTCTCCAGCGGAGTCAGCACGAAAAGTACGAATGGGCGTGGCAAACTGGGTGTGAACCATGGCAGCAAAATGTTTGTATATAGGGAGAACCTTGCTACGAGATTTCATGAAGTTGAGCCAAGTGTAGCGAGAGAAATCATCAATAAACAAAACATAGTAGCGATGACCACCTTTCGAATCAAAGGGAGCTGGACCCCAGACATCAGAATGAACTAAGTCAAAAGGACGCTGAGATACAGACTCACTAGTAGGATAAGGTAACTGAGTCTGTTTGCCAAGTCTGCAACCATTACAATGTAAGGAGACATCTCCAGATACAGACCCTAAGAGGCCCTGACGCACTAAGGAAGACAAGCGAGAGCCACAGATGTGACCAAGTCGATGATGCCACTGCTGGAAGGACGCGGACGAAGAGGCAGCAAGAGCATGAGAGCTGGCAGAAGTGGTGGCAGCGGAAGGAACACAAAGCCAGTCAACCTCCCAAAGCCCTTTGACTCACGGCGCCGGGGGCCAGCACCAACCAAAGCCTTGGTGCGACGATCCTGAATGGAGCAAGAGTCGGTATCCAGAATGAAACGACAACAAGAATCAGTAAGTTGGGCAGCGGAAAAAAGATTCATGGTAGGGCGAGGAACATGTGAAACACTCGGAACAGAAAAAGATGGAGTGGAAAGAATACCACGACTAGCAACAGGAAAAGATGTGCCATCGGCAGTAAGAACATTAACAGGCGAATCAAGAGGTCGGAGAGAAGACAACGCGGAAGAATAAGAAGACATATGAAAGGAGGCTCCAGAATCCAGAACCCACGAAGATGTACCTGACTGTGTAGATGCCTGTGATGGTGAGGAAGAGGATGCAGTCACAGCATCAGCAGAGCCAGTCGACGAGGAGCCTGAGGAAGTAAGAAGACGCTTGAGGCGAACAATGTCCTGGTCAGTGAGTGACGGAGTCGAGGAAGACACAGGAGGCCCGCTAGAGGAGGATCGCCTCTGGTCTCACTTCTTTTGACGACAATCAGACTCTGGGTGACCGGGCCGGGAGCAGTAACCACAGACGATGTCACGGCGCGAAGTGCCCTTCTCAGCATAAGAAGGACGGCTCACCCCCCTGGAGGAGTAGGCAGGAGCGGCAGAGCAGTGAGGCGAGCAGACGACACAGGAGCCCGGGCAGCCAATACTGACGGAACCAGAAGCAACCCAGCAGAGCGAAGGCGTGTCTCCTCAGCACGAAGCTCGGCAAGCACCTCCGAGATAGGAACACAACCACGAGCAAGCAAGTGAGCACGTCTGGGCTCAAACTCAGAGCGGAGACGAGATAAGAACTGATGAACCCTCTGAAACTCCAAGTCAGACCGCGTAGTCTGATAGCAACGACAAGTTCCACAAACAACTGTCCGCAATGAGTCAAGCTGGCGCCAGATGGCAGATCACTAGGAATAGAAATCATCCACAGAAGAGTCTCCCTGCTGAAGTGCATGCTCCTGACGCACCACAGATAGGTAGAGAGCATCACCAGAGGGCTGATAGCGCTGACAAAGATAAGACCACATTGCGGCAACTGTGCTGAGACCCATGAACTCCGAAGCAAACTGAGGGAGGACACTCGCAGTGAGAATAGCAGCAGCACGGGCATCATCATTGCACCACTGAGTGTAAGTAGACAGATCATCCCGGTAGACAGAAAGAGCATCAGAATAGGCGGATACCTGCTGATCATAGGCATCAACCGCAGCATCATCGAGCGCCTTGGCTGCATCGTGATCAGCCTGAGAAGCATCAGCAGCCAGCACCGGCGGCACGGGCGGAGTGGGAGCCACAGGAGCAACAGGGCATGGCGGACAGGGGACCTCGCCAGAAAGAACGCCCCACAGAAGAAGTCTGCGCATATGAATACGCATGAACCCCGCAAACTCGGCATAGTTGGTGCCGTCGAAGATCACCGAGCATCGAGGAACGGCAACGTAGCCCGAAGAGGACATGGGGAAGTGCCACTGCTGTTTCTGCCCTTTTTTGAGTCAAAGGGAACAGGAAGGCTCGATCTGGATCGAACGGAATCAGGGGATAAAGGACCCGCCCGCAGAATCGAGCGCCCGCTCGCTGGAGGCCCCGCCCGCTGGATCGAGCGACCGCTCGCGGAGGCCCCCGCGCCCACGCCCGTGCGCCCGCTTGCCGGGCTCGGCAAGCGAGAGCTCACGCCCGTGCGCTCGCGGCAGCAGCGGAAACCAGCTCAGTGGGAAGCGAGTACCGGCTCGGCGCGAGAAGTAGCGGGAACCAGCCCAGCGGGAAGCGAGGATCGAGCGGGGGAAGTAGCCGGCGCGAGGGAAGGAGCCGCACGGCCTGGAACCTGACCGAGCCAAGGGCGAGGAAGACCGCTGCAGGCGGCGGCTCTGGAGCAGAGGAGCAGACGGCGGCGGCCTGAGGCAAGTTGGGGCAGGCAGAAATCGAATCGGGGCGGCCAGAATCGAGCAGGAACGACCGGAGACGAGGCAGGCTAGGGAAGGGGAGCACGGAGTTGCGAGCGTGCGGGAGCGCGAGAGGAACCTAAGCATCTGATACCATGTTGGCAATGAGCAACTACTTTCACAGAAGGGCCAAAGGCCAATACATATACATGTGTAGGGAAAAGTGCAAGAGACCCCTTATACAATGGGGATAAACCAAAAAGGGGTATACACATCTAACAGATAAGAGACCTTGATCAACAACAAATCAGTACAATGCCCATGAGTGAACCTGTCTCTGGACTCCTGAGAGGGAGATGACAACATTAGCAATGGGGACGAAAAACAATCTGCCAAGGGCCGTTGCTGTTAACGTTCGTGTATGAGTAACAGATTGGCCTGAATCAGCCCCCACAATTATTTCTGGAACATTGGAGGAAATGTCGAAATGCTTCTCATGTGAAGCATTTTCTCATGTAGGAAGGAGAAAATACTTCACATGAGAAGGCCAACTGGTAGAAACATTTCTCTAGAATCCAAAGTGAGCCATATGGAGTTGTAGCAAGTTGCACGCAATCACTAAAATACGACATGGCAGGCAGCACACTCAAAATCCTTGTCGGGACACTGCGACAGTGAAGACAATTTTGTTTGTTAATATGGTCCTATGATAGGCAAGATTATTAAATTCTCTGGGTATTTACAAAATATCCAGAAATCCAGATCATCGGTAACCCAAAGTAGAAGTTTCAAAGCCCTTTCAGAAGATTGAAGAATCTCATCATTTCGAATAAAAAGCATAAAACCATCACAATTGTGGCATAATTATCTGTTTGCCACTATTTTTCCAAAAATAAATAAAAAATAAATGAAAAACTCCGTGGGCAATACTGATTTTTTACAAAATGCACCCAATAAGCATTGAGCGCTCTTTCATAGTGTATGACTGGCGGGGTCCGCACGTCGGGCTGAGTTGGCAAAAACAATTGCCTAGCAAGCATGTTTACTTTGCCTTCTTCGTCCTCGAGTTAAATTCACAGAACCACCACATTCATGTGAGGATCAGCGAGAAACCATCACTTTACGATTCATGGCATTTTGTACCGCATCGAATTTCTGACAGTGGCAAAAAACACTGATGATAAATGCTAACCATTTTGATGACGTCACTAATCAGCCAGGCCCATCCATGAGGCTGAGTTGGAAGAATTTTTTTCTCACATAGACAATTGGACTTAGTCTTCTTCTTCCTCCTTCCACAGATCTGGATCCCGAACATCCCATCCCCTCGAGCTACTGTCCAAGCTGCTCCCCGTCCATCGCACCCTCGTCGATCTCGCCATGACCTTGAGCACGGAAAGGCTACTCCCGCCGGCGACAGCCTCGCCTGCGCCACAATTGTACTTGGCAGCGAGCATGGCTGCAGGGCTTGCTGGAATTGAGAGTAGCCAATCTTTTCATGATCCAGCAAAGCATGCCAAGAAGACCAAGTCAATTCGCCCTTCTGGCAATTTTTTTGCCAACTCAGACAGACGGATGGACCCGGTCGATTAGTGATGTCATCAAAATGTTGAGCATTTCTCATCAGTGTTTTTGCCATTGTCAGAAATTTGTTGCGGTGTAAAATGTCATAAATCGTAAAATGGTGTTTTTTCACCGCCCCCCTCTCTGGCATTATATGAAGCTTCTCGTGAGCGTGCTCGGTGTCACCTCCCTAAGACACGATGACGTTGATGACCAGCACACGCTCGCCGCTGCCGACCACGGCCGTGCACCACCACGACGGTCTCCCAACCGAAACCATCGTCCGACCTCTCCTCCGCCTGGACCGCTGACGTGGGCCAAGGTCTGGTGTATGTGCGGCGCCGCACGCGACCTCCTCCACGAGCACGTCCTGGCGGCAGTGAACGATGGCGATCCGGGGCATGACCCGCCGGAACATAACATTCATTTGCACATACCCCGCATGCATGTTCCGGCGTTCGGCTGCAGATGGGTGTTCCGGCCTCTGTCTCCAGGGCCCACCGCAATGCGGCACCGCCGACGCTGGCCTCGAGATTCGACGAGCGCTCGATGCAGCCGTCATCAGCTCTGCTCCCGCCGCCGTTCGGGTGCGTCGCGGTACGTACCGGTTGTCTCGGGCCATTCCGCTGGCCGCAACCACCGTGGACTGTATGCGGCGCGCCACCTTCGCCGCCGTGGCCTGCTGGTTCTGCTCCTCTGGTCCTTCGCTGTCTTTTGGCTGGGGAATTTGTTCCCTCTCTTTTACAAAAAGTATCAGCATCGAAGTGACATGAAACGTTTTAAGAAGAGACAAAAAAACCCTCTAACAACAGCCCAATCCTAAAAAAATTTGTAGTTTCTTGGCAGCCAAAAAAGAGGCTCGTCGTACGGCAAATATGCGACACTCGGGTGGCTGTCGCAAAATTGCGAGGTTACCGCAAAACGCCCGCGCACAACTGTTTTTCGCTCGCGCTCGCCCGCGTCGATTCCGATGACTCGCCATCTATCTGCCATGCGTAGTGGCCATGCATGCTTAGGGCATTTCTAACCGATCCCACATATGGCCATAAGGGGGTAAATTTTTCGGTTTACTCCCTTACGGCGAACCTAGCCGATCCCCTAAAAATGTTAACGGGGTATAATTTTGACTCCAACTCCCTATTCCCCCAAGCTTTCCATAAATATACTCCATCGTGCGTCGATCATGTAAAACTCCCTCTCGCCCTCCCGTGCCGCACTGTCTCCCGCCCACGCCGCCGCCACCCCCACCGCCGCCACTGATGATTTCGAAGACGGCCGGAATGGATAGCCGACCCCCCCCCCCGCCGCTCACCCCGCCGACCTCCGGCATAGGCTTTTCGCCGCCGGAAACCACCCACGCGCCGCCACCGGTGCCACAAAAACTTGGGGCTGACAAAGAACCATTGGGTCCAAGAACCGCCTCAAACCGCGCCAATGGTGTCCGGGGTGACCACCGCATCTTCGGCAATGGCACACCGCCCTCCCACCGCACCTACCAGAGGCAAACGGGCTCGGAAGCCGACGGCGGCTGTGTCGGCGCTCGTCGAGGCGGCCGCCAAGAAGAAGATCAAGAAGACCGCGGCAACGCCTCGTCCAAAGCCTACGTCTCGTGCGGCAACTCCGTCTGCCCCTATGGTGACTGCTCCGGCATGAGTGGCAGCCGCAGCCGGCAACAAAAAATGTGGCTGCCAAGTGCTTGATGAAATGCCAAGAAGGTAAAAATAAAACCTCACGTCCCGTTGGTATTCGATAGTGATTGTTCCTGATCAGTAGTGATTGTTTATAGTGCTTGCTTTGACATTGTAGAGCCGAGATGAACACGGCCGAAGTCCTCGGCCCCCGTTGGCCTTGATAATCTAAACTATAACTCGTTTTGGGATCATTCGGCCACCCAAGACAAGGTTCGCTTGGGCATTGTTGGAGCACCATCCATGATCAATGCAACCGATAGTCCGATTGCATCGACCAAGTGAACCATGCTCCACCGAGTGGTGTGCAAGTGGTGGAGTATGGCCCCTACATCCAAGAGCTATTCAAGCATTGGAACACCAAGTTCGGCCACAAGCCCTTCACTTTGCATCATTGCTACAAAGAGCTATGCAAGAATGAGAAGTGGATCCAAAGAATTGCGGTGACCACTCTGAAGAGGTCAAGGTTGAGCATATCGTTGAGGACGATGACGAGGTTGATGAAGATGCCAACAATAGACCGGAAGGGAACAAGATTGCAAAAGAAAGAAAGAAGAGGAATGCATTCGGTGGCACTTACAAGGATGAACTTGTGGCAATGATCGAGGCCAAGAAGGTGTTGGTGGCCGAACGCAAAGCAGACAAGATGACCAGGTGGAATGAGCTCAAGGCCTTCGAGGATGAGAAGTGGAAGACCAAGTTGGCGGACGAAGAGAGAAAGTTGAAGGCTGAGGAGCATAAGCTTGCACTTGAGGAGGAGAGTATTCGTGATGCGAAAAAGGCCGAAGAGCGTGCTATCATGTTCATGAATCCACAGACAATGGATGAAACCGCAAGAAAGTATTGGGAGGTTAGCCGTGGAGAAATTTTGGCCTCTCTTCGGAATGCTGGTGGTGGCCGAGGGGGTGGTGGTGGTAGTGATGGTGGCCAAGAGGATGGTGGTGGTGGTGATGGTGGCCGAGAGGAGAGGATGTCGAGGTTGATTTCTTCGCCTAGGACGTTGTTCGAGTGGTGGTGGCCGAGAGGGTGGTGGTGCATGCCAAAGATTGGCTCGATCCACAACATATACATGCTATGTTTGTGGTGATTTTAAATCAAACATTTGTCTGAAGTGATGCCTTTTGGGTGAATTTTGCATGTTTAAATTTGAAAAAGGCGGTGATGAAACTTTATATTATGACGCTTATTGCTATCCCTGCTTTAATTTGAATGATTTTAAGATATATATTATGTAGAGATTGTGTTTGTACAGCTAATATATAAAACGACCACAAATTTGATTTTACTCCGCTAATTATAAGGGATAGGTTAGGTGTGGTCATCGTTAGTGGAGTAAAAATTTACTCCCACTAACTTTAATTCAACTTTTACTCCACTAACTTTAGGGGATTTGTTAGAAATGCCCTTACTAGTTCTGTACTGGACAGGGATCGAAGAAGAGATCTCCTGCTGGTTTGTAGCACATTGCTAGAAACATAGGTGACTATTCAGCAGCGCGATACATTAAGAACTATCTTCAGTTGCAGATCCAATTAAAAAACGATTTTTTAAAAGTGCATATTTTCTAAAACATGAACATATTTGAACTTGTGAAGCGTTAGATCCTCGAGAGCACATTAATAATTGTGAACTATTTTTCAAAAAACTTGCACACTTTTCTTATATCTTGAACAATTTTGTAAAACAAAAAGATTGTTAAATTTCCAAAAAAAAAACAAGAAACACGAACAGTTCTTAAATCTACGAACATTTTTTTATGCTTCAATTTTGTTACTGAAAATATGAACATTTGTTAATTTGTGAACAAAAATTGAAAACAGTAACATTATCTCTAACTCTAAAACAAATTTAAAAATATGAACGTTTAATATTTTTTTAAATGGTAACAATTTTATACTTCTAAAATTTTATATCATTGATCAAAATTTGAAAATAGGACCATTATTTGAAACTCAAAAAAATAAAATAAAAGTGTGTATGTTAGAAAAAAACGTTTTTTGAAGAAGTAACAATTTTGTATTTCTAAATTTTGTATAAATTGATGAACAAAATATGAAAAGCAGGAACATTTTTTAAAAATTTCTACAAGTCTTATAAAATGCGAACATTTTTTAAATTTATGAAAATTGTATTAAATAAAAAAAATTGAAAAGGGGGGAAAGAAAAATTAAGTTAAAATAGAAACAAGCAAAAAAGGGGCCGGCCCAGGTATGGTCGCCCCTGTACGGAACCCAGAGTCTTTGCCGGGAGGTCCTATGCAGCGCTGCAGGCGCCCGTTAATGATCGGGCGCCTGCAGTCCTGCTAACCTGGGCCGGCTCACTAGAGTGTTCCCCATTTTTTTCGTTACGAAAATAAAATTATGAAATAAAAAAGGTTCATCAATTTCGAAAAAAGGTTCATCATTTTGAAAAAAAGATCATCCAATTTAGCAAAAGTTCATTAATTTTTTGAAAATTTAATTAAATTTGAAAAATGTTCATAGAAATTCAAATAAAGTTCGTATATTTTTATAAAAAGTTCATTGAACTGAAAAAATATTCATAAATCTAAAATAGTTCATCCATTTTTAGTAAAATGTTCATTGAATTTCAAAAAAAGTTCATCGATATGAAAAAAGGTTCATCAATCTAAAAAAACTGTTGAAATTTTCAAAAAGTTCATCGATATTCCGAAAAGTTCATAGAATTTTCAAAAAAGAAAATGTCAACTGGCGCCTAAATTGGCCGGCCCATTTACGGACGCCACAGGCGCCAGTTAACAAAAATGTACGTTAACTGGCGCCATTGGCGCCAAATAGGAAATGCCCTCTTTGCCGCTGCATGCGGCAAATAGGGTTTTCGCTTGAACGTGTCGCAAAAAAAGATGGTCGTGACCCAGAAATGTGGTGAAGAACCCCGAGTAAACCTAGCTGTATGGAATATTTACTGATCCGAACCGTGTCAACTTGTATGAGATTAATCGTCCCAGGTCACCAGAACACCTCCATGAATATTGGCAGGCAAGAATGTAAAATTGCTGGAGGAAGCACCAAAACATTGTGTGTTATGAACGAAGCTGATTTGCTATGTACATTCAACATTTTTCAAATGCTTTGATTAACATTTTTTTAATGCAATATAACATTTTTTCAACACATGGCCAACATTTTTTTCTAAACACATTAATATTTTTTGAACATATGGCCAACATTTTTTCTAAACACACTAACATTTTTTCAACACATTAGCATTTTTCAAATGCTTGATTAGCACTTTCCATATGCTTGTTCAACATTTTTTTCAAATGCTAGATTACATTTTTATATACATGATCAAAATTTTCCATCATTTTTTAAAGTCATTGCCAACATTTCTTCTATACATATTTATTACTTTTAAGTGCTTGATTAACATTTTTTAAACACTTGTTCAATATTTTTTAAATGGTTGTTTTAATATTTTTTCGAATACATGATCAATTGTTTCGTACATTTTTTTTGTATACATTGTTCATATACGTGATAAATATTTTCTCTATACATGTTTAATTTACAAGGAGAGTGGAAATGTACTATAAAGAACACTTTGAGCTCATGAAACATGTGGAAGAGTACAGAGCATACCGTGCCTTAACAGAAAGGTATGATCAAGCTACTGGCACACTCCGGCATGCCATCAATGTCTAAGGACTCGCCCTCCTCAAGCCAAGCCAAGAAGGGAAGCCATGTATATGAGAAATACTTGCACCCTTGCGTGCAACGTTTGGTCATGATGATCTGCCCACGCTTGGTGTATCACCACAATTATTTACTGTCAAGACTCAAGAGGAATGGCACACACTCTGATCTGATGAAATAAGTTCTTTGTCAGGTCGCAGAGGTCTGAAACATTTCATTGATTTGCTGGGAAAGTAAGAAAAGGCAGCGGTTTTGAAATTTCAGTTTTAGATTGTCTGAACAAACCATTGCTCTGAGCCGAGCCATATGCAACACTTGTTTAACTGCAATTGTCCTCAGAAAGATAACCGTTTCCCTCTCTCGTTTGAGACCATTGTGGTAGCATCTTCTGTCGGTGGCGAGCCAGTAGCTCTGCCCTTCAAGGTTGACCGTGAGATCGTTGGCATCCTCGACCATGGATAGCACCTCTCCTCGGCAGAAAAGCTTCTTTCGTCGTTCTGCTTCCTGGAGAGCCTTGCCCGGGCGACATGGGATGGCCGTGACATGTCTGTGTTTCGCCCGCACCTTGACAGCTAATCCAATGTCATCCCGAGGTAACCTTTTAGTTATACAAGCAAGTCATTGCAACCACAAAAGCAGATAAAACTGAAAAACCTTTTGGAAGCACCTAGGATCAGGTGCCTGAACTTTACTTTTCTATCAGTCATTTTTTTCATACGGGTGATGGGTTGGCTGATGTACGGCCGAAGGCCAGCCACTCTATGTTGGCATGCATGTTTTTTTTTTTGCGAATAGAAACTTGTGTTACTCAAACTCCAACAGTGTTACAATCTGAAGCAGCAAGTTCCAAAACTCTGGGAGGTCCACAACCTAACCAACTCATGGTTCTTCCTTCCTCTCTAGCAAAGATAGCTAAACAATCACTAACTTTATTTTGGGGTCTACGGATATGAGTAATACTAGTCTCCCAAAGACTCATCATCAGCTTGATCCCTCTAATAAGATAAGCATAAATTGATCTGTTGATGTCATTTGTCTGCACCATCTTGACTACTTCCAAAGAATCAACCTCCAATTCGATAGGTAGCTCAGTTCTCATAAGGGCAGAAGATAAACCCTCCATACAAGCGCACAATTATGCTTCCAAGGCATCACGACATTTATACAATGTACGACATGCAGAAAAGATGATTGCACCATTAAAATCTCTCAAAACCATACCAGCACCTGCTCTTCCATCCACGGTGAAGGAACCATCAGAGTTCAACTTAACTTTCCCCGCACCCGGCGGGCGCCAAGATGGAACTATTCTGTGGACAAAACTGAAGATTTTGGTATAGGCACAACATAATATGGGGTTTTACCTTTGCAAGGATCGAGGACTGAATTGATTTCGATGTTCATCAAGGTCTCCAAATAACTGCACAAGAACTGCTTTGACACTTCTACAGGTGGCGGATTCTTATCATGAACGACCTCATTACGGACAAACCATGCATGTTGTTGGTTGCTTCTCTTCACGACCTACTACCATGCATGAATTTAGAGGAAGAAAGGATCCAACATTTTGACATCTTTGCATCCTATTTTCTGAGAAAATCATGTATGACTGGGTCTCAAGTGCATGATATTTCGAAATCTGAAGCACTCAACAAAACAAATACTAAAAACAAAAACATGTTTTTCGAAGGAAGAATGAATTAAGGGCATTGGTATTAACCCCAAAAAAGAAAATAAATAAATAAAATAAATGATGACATAAAGTTGCACACAACCCAAAAAATGCATTGTTCCTTAATATACAAAATAAGCATAGTAATGCAATTTCCGACAACAGTATGATGTGCACACAAGTTACACAAAACTTAAGTGTGTATATTTTTATGTTACATCTAGTGTTCAGATTAAAACCTAATTTTCACATGACATGTCAACAAAAAATGAATAAACAATATACAAATGAAAAAAAGGACAAAACAAAGAAGAAGAATGATTTTTAATCAAGAAATGAACAAATACAAAAAACGAAAATTAAATTCCAATCTATGGAAGAAAGAATTGTCATAGTGGTGTTACTCGAAAGAAGCAATGCAAAAAATAGAATGAAAAATAACAAAATTCAGTGGAAAAAGAAAAGAATTCTAGAAGTGATTTTACCTAGCAGAAGAATGAACAACAACAGCAACAGCAGCAGCAAAGCCTTTAGTCCCAAACAAGTTGGGGCAGGCTAGAGGTGAAACCCACAAGATCTTGCGACCAACTCATGGTTCTGGCACATGGATAACAAGCTTCCACACACTGTTGTTCATAGCTAGTTCTTTGGTGATACTCCAATCCTTCAGATCTTTCTTAACGGACTCCTCTCATGTCAAATTTTGTCTACCCTGGACTCTCTTCAGATCTCTCTTATGTACTGAAGCTTCTGGAGGCCCGCGTTGAGTATGCCCAAACCATCTTAAACGATTTTGGACAAGCTTATGTTTAATTGAAAAATGAACAAAGGAAAAAAAATAAAGAATCTAAAAAATCTTTCTATGGAAGAATGAATTATATGAGCGGTTTAACCCTAAAAGAAACAACAAAATTTAAAGAAAAGAAATCAATATTACATAACTAAGCCTAACATAAACAATCATGAACACTTATAATTGTTAAACTCATTTCAAGTTGCAGGTGAATTACACAATCACACTATTCTGTTCCGTACAAGAACAAGTTTAAACTAGTGCGACTTTAACAATTTATATAATTTAAGTAAACAAATTTATAAAATTAGTTTCTAAGCAAAAATAAATAGTGTCACAAGATTAAATCATTGAATACACCATCACATTATATAAGACGCCGGCGTGGAGCTTGGGAGGTAGTCCAGGAGCGGATGCAGATTGTGGTCTGCAACGACGACATCTGGAAGATGGTGGATCGTGTGCTGGGTTCGTGGTTTGTGGATGGCAGGTGTGGTTTTCTCCTCTGGCGTCTTAGTCGTGTGGGGGTGCCAGATCTAGAGTTCGATGGCATGTCCGGGGTGTTGCCCCGATCTGATTCGTTCAACGGTAATGGTTTCGCTTTTGGTGAGCCACCTTGGTGGTCCGCAAAGCTGCATATCAGCGATGGAGCCGCTTCGAGCTCGGGTGTGAAGGTGATTCGTCATTTTTTCCTTTGGTGGCTGCTATGGTGGTTCCAGAGGCTGGTGACGGGCGTTGGTGTCAAGTTCAGAGATTTCTTCGGTCTTGATTGTAATTTTACTTCTTGGTTGTTGTTCCTTTGTGCAAAGGCTAGTGATTTGCTGTCTTTCAGTTTTGCCAGTTCGGTTTGTACGTGTCTTGTACTATGATCCTTGTGATATAAAGAGACACGTATTACCATGAAAAAAACCCAAAACCTTTTAGCCATCAGTCATGGCATACAACCATATGCAGAATTGACCACTTTCTCTAGAACTGCCTCTAATGCCTTCAGAACCCATACAAAGAATCCTCCAAGGAAAACACTACACTATCCTTGAAACATGATCCTCCCTTATTTTAGCAGTAGTCAGGAAGTGGATTTTGGCAAGTGATTCGATACCCCTTCTGATTTGCTTCTCCACCCAACACCTGTGCTTACTTGCCTCCGGGAACCTTATCGGATTTAGAGGTCCCACGCGTCGGCACTTGCTGCATGTCAGTCTATCATACAGGTACACATCCCCTAGATTCACCGCCGCTTTCAAGACACGCCTGGCATGACTCACCATGTAGTCTTCGGACTGAAAATAGAAGATGATTAGTTTGGTCAGACGGTGGTGCTTGAAATTCGATGTAGGTGATTCCCACTCAACACCCTTGTGCTCGTTGTACGACTTCGCCTTCCTCTTCTCCTGATCCATTTGCATGTCACAAGGATGATCCATTACCTACATTACCACCCGTAGGAAAAAGGTTGACGGAACAGGTTAATTTTGCATACACATGCAGACATTTGTGCTCCAAGTGAAAGCACATGCGTGCAACCATGCAATGGAGATATAATAGAGAAACCCCTCAAACAGAAGAGAATAATAGAACAGGCTGTTGGTAAGAAGAACATATAGTCGAGTAGTAGAGTCACACCTCATCAGAAAAATAAAATAATAGAACAAGGTTCAGTAAGAACACACCTGTCATGTAGAATTTCTCCAGGGACAGCGCTGCTTCCAGAATAAACATTGTCCAGGTGAGATCATACCCTTCAGGAATGTCAACAAGACAATCCTTAGTTGGTGAAACACAGATGCCAGCCATCTGGTCGGACACTCTGGTTGAACCCAAATCTGCGACAATAAGCACATGATAGGATGAGTAGAGAACAAGTGAAGACAGAACAAAGTAATCACCCTGAGTTACCTTTTCGTATTTAAACCACAACGTCAGGTCTCGAACAGAGGTCTCATGAAGAAATGTACTTAACTCGACCATTTCATGCCAACTGTTAGATGTGTATAGCCCTTTTCGGTTTATCCCCATTGTATAAGGGGTCTATTGCACTTTACCCTACACATGTATATATATTGGCCTTTGGCCCTCCTGTGAATGCAGTTGCCATTTATCCAACATAGTATCAGATACTAGGTTAGCCCCTTCCTTCCGCACGTAGCAACTCCGTGCGCCCCATCCCTAGTCCGGCCGCCCCCGTCTCCGGCCATCTCCGGCCGTCTCCATTCTGGCCTGGACCGGAGCTGCCTTCTCTCCATCGTGCCGACCTTCCTCTCTGCCACATGGGCTGAGCCCCTCTGCTATCGCCGCCGCCCCGGTCCCCAGGCGCTGGATCCCTCGTCCCCGCTCCTTCCAGTGCTGCTCTGCTTCGGGCGCGTCAGCCCTCGGCTCCCTCGAGCGCGCGCGGCTGCATCAGCCCCTCGTTCGGGCCCGGCCGCCCCCAACCCCTCCTCCTCTGCTCCGGTCGGCTGCGGGAGCTCCTGCCCTCGAGCGCTGCCGGATCCTCGGGCTCCGCTGGTCCTAGCTCCAGATTGGGCCTCGTTCGCCCGCTCGATCCCTTGCTCGCTCTCTGGCCTCGCGGGCGGTTGTGCCTGATCCAGATCGGGCCTATAGTAATAGTTGACTCTAAAAAAAGGGTAGCAATTCGTCATGTCTTCTTCGGGTTATATTGTTGTTCCTCGGTGCTCAGTGATCTTCGATGGCACCAACTATGCTGAGTTTGTGGGTTTCATGCACATCCATATGCGGGGTCTTCTTCTGTGGGGTGTTATCTCCGGCGAGGTTCCCTGTCCGCCCAGCCCTGTTGCTCCGGTGGCTCCTGTTCCACCGGTACCGCCGGTGCTTGCTGCTGATGCTTCTCAGGCTGATCGGAATGCAGCCAAGGCTCTTGATGATTCTACAGTTGATGCTTATGATAAGCAGGTATCCGCATATTCTGATGCTCTTTCTGTCTACCGGGATGATCTGTCTGCTTACACTCAGTGGTGCAATGATGATGCTCGAGCTGCTGCTGTTTTTACTGCGAGTGTCCTACCTCAGTTTGCTTCGGAGTTCATGGGCCTCGGCACTGTTGCAGCGACATGGTCCTATCTTTGTCAGTGCTATCATCCCTCTGGCGATGCTCTATACCTCTCTGTGGTGCGTCAGGAGCATGCTCTTCAGCAGGGTGACTCGTTTGTGGATGAGTTCTATTCATAGTGATCTGCCATCTGGCGTCAGCTTGACTCGCTGCGGACAGTTGTTTGTGGCACTTGCCGTTGTTGCCAGACTACGAGGTCTGACTTGGAGTTTCAGAGGGTCCATGAGTTCTTATCTCGTCTCCGCTCTGAGTTTGAGCCTCACCGTGCTCACTTGCTTGCTCGTGGTCGTGGTCCTATCTCAGAGATACTTGCCGAGCTTCGTGCCGAGGAGACCCGCCTTCGCTCTGCTGGGTTGCTTCTGGTTCCGTCAGTATTGGCTGCCCGGGCTCCTGTGTCGTCTGCTCGCCTCACTGCTCCGCCGCTCCTGCCCACTCCTCCAGGGGGGTGAGCCGTCCTCCTTATGCTGAGAAGGGCACGTCGCGCCATGACACCGTCTGTGGTTACTGCTCCCGGCCAGGTCATCCAGAGTCTGATTGTCGCCAGAAGAAGCGAGACCAAAGGCGCTCCTCCTCCAGCGGGCCTCGTGTGTCTTCCTCGACTCCGTCACTCACTGACCAGGACATTGTTCGCCTCAAGTGTCTTCTTGCTTCCTCAGGCTCCTCGTCGACTGGCCCAGCTGCTACTGTGACTGCATTCTCCTCCTCACCATCACAGACATCTACATAGTCAGATACATCTTCGTGGGTTCTGGATTCTGGAGCCTCCTTTCATATGTCTTATGATTCTTCCGCGTTGTCTTCTCTCCGACCTCTTGATTCACATGTTAATGTTCTTACTGCCGATGGCACATCTCTTCTTGTTGCTAGTCGTGGTATTCTTTCCACTCCATCTTTTTCTGTTCCGAGTGTTTCACATGTTCCTCGCCTTACCATGAATCTTTTTTCCGCTGCCCAACTTACTGATTCTGGTTGTCGTTTCATTCTTGATACCGACTCTTGCTCCATTCAGGATCGTCGCACCAAGGCTTTGGTTGGTGCTGGCCCCGGTGCCGTGAGCCAGAGGGCCTTTGGAAGGTTGACTGGCTTTGTGTTCCTTCCGCTGCCACCACTTTGCCAGCTCTCATGCTCTTGCTGCCTCTTCGTCTGCGTCCTTCCAGAAGTGGCATCATCAACTTGGTCACATATGTGGCTCTCGCTTGTCTTCCTTAGTTCGTCAGGGCCTCTTAGGGTCTGTATCTGGAGATGTCTCCTTACATTGTAATGGTTGCAGACTTGGCAAACAGACTCAGTTACCTTATCCTACTAGTGAGTCTGTATCTCAGCGTCCTTTTGACTTAGTTCATTCTAATGTCTGGGGTCCTGCTCCCTTTGATTCGAAAGGTGGTCAACGCTACTAAGTTTTGTTTATTGATGATTTCTCTCGCTACACTTGGCTCTACTTCATGAAATCTCGTAGCGAGGTTCTCCCTATATACAAACGTTTTGCTGCCATGGTTCACACCCAGTTTGCCACGCACATTCGTACTTTTCGTGCTGACTCCGCTGGAGAGTTTATCTCTCAGCTGTTGCGTGGTTTTCTTACGGAACAGGGTACTCTTGCCTAGTTCTCCTGTCCTGGTCCTCATGCTCAGAATGGCGTTGCCGAGCGAAAGCATCGTCATTTGCTTGAGACGGCTCGTGCACTGATGATTGCTGCTTCCCTTCCACCCCATTTTTGGGCTGAGGCTATTTCCGCATCCACCTATCTCATCAACATTCAGCCATTGACTGCTCTGCGGGGTGGCATTCCTATGGAGTGTCTCACTGGTTGCTCTCCTGACTATTCAGCTCTTAGTATGTTTGGATGCATCTGCTATGTTCTTCTTGCCCCCCGAGAATGCACCCAACTGACTGCTCAGTCAGTTGAGTGTGTTTTCCTTGGCTACAGTGATGAGCACAAGGGCTATCGATGTTGGGATCTTGTGGGTCGTTGATACGTCTCCAACGTATCTACTTTTCCAAACACTTTTGCCCTTGTTTTGGACTCTAACTTGCATGATTTGAATGAAACTAACCCGGATTGACGCTGTTTTCAGCAGAACTGCCATGATGTTGTTTTATGTGTAGAAAAGAAAAGTTCTCGGAATGTCCTGGAAATCCACGGAGGCACTTTTCAGATTTAATAAGAACTTTTGGCGAAAGAATCAAGGTCAGGGGGCCCACGGACTGTCCACGAGACAGGGGGGTGCCCCCCCTAGGGCGCGCCCTCCTATCTCGTGAGCCCCCCGGACCTCCTCCGACCTCAACTCCAACTCCATATATACCGTCTCGGGGAGAAAAAAATAAAGGAGAAAGTTTCATCACGTTTCACGACACGGAGCCGCCGCCAAGCCCTAATCTCTCTCGGGAGGGCTGATCTGGAGTCCGTTCGGGGCTCTGGAGAGGGGGATTCGTCGCTGTCGTCATCATCAACCATCCTCCATCACCAATTTCATGATGCTCACCGTTGTGCGTGAGTAATACCATCGTAGGCTTGCTGGACGGTGATGGGTTGGATGAGATTTACCATGTAATCAAGTTAGTTTTTTTAGGGTTTGATCCCTAGTATCCACTATGTTCTGAGATTGATGTTGCTATGACTTTGCTATGCTTAATGCTTGTCACTAGGGCCCGAGTGCCATGATTTCAGATCTGAACCTATTATGTTTTCATGAATATATGTGTGTTCTTGATCCTATCTTGCAAGTCTATAGTCACCTATCACTACAAGAAATATGTCAACTAGTGACCTTCTGTCAGTGACCCTGGAAGAATTAGTCATAGATCTATGACCATTTCAGACCAATTGGTCAAAAGCTGTTCGGAGGGCTCCAAACCCTAAACCATTGCGACCATTTTGGTCAAAAAGGTCGTAATTTCCTTACACGAAATGGTCACAAAGCAAACAGTGCTAGTTCGCTGCCTTATTTCTAGTTGTTAACAACCAATATAGATGGTCATAGCCTTGTAGATTGTGGTGGGTTGTGATGACTAGGCGCCATCTCATCAGTTTTGCCTATGTGTCATGTCCATGTGGCAGTTTTTGCCCTAGGTTGTGAAGCAACCTATATTTCTGTTATTCCAAAAAATCCCAAAAAATTCTCATAAATGTTTTGGATCATATCTTCATCAAATATGTCAAAAAAATTCCTTGCCTAGTTCAAAAATAATTCAAAAATATTCATTTTCCTATTCTGTTCAGAGCAGCACTTTGTGAAAGAAGTGCCACTTTGGCATGTCCAAATGGTATCCATTTTCTACAGTGCTTTCCTATGCCCAAATAACCATCCTCCACCAAATGCCAGCTCAATCCATTCATTATTTTGAGCCCAGCTTCAACATTCGTATTTATGTCCAGTGTGGTACTTTGTAAAGCAAGTACCACCTAGGCTCCTCCTTTTGAGGTGAAAATTTGTGAAGACGGTCTTCAACTGGAACTAGCCGAACAAATCCTTGTCTTCACAACACACTGGTTCTATCTCTTACTCTCCTTACTTACAGTTTGTCTTCGTGAAGTCATTGCTTGATTGCTCTGCCTGTTTGACTTCACTGTGTGACTACTTGTTCTGATTGGCTTCATACTATCTTCCATCCTGATCCTACTACCTAGCTGCTATCTGTCATCATGCTTTAGCTTCATACTTGTTTGACTATGGCTTGTCTAGTGTAGTTCATCTTCCGCTGCATGTTTATAGGTCCAGTTTTCATGTTTGTCTTCGAAACTTTCATGTTTTGAAGACTTTCATAAAAATCGCCTATTCAACCCTCCCCTCTAGTCGATAACTAGCACTTTCAAATATGCTCTAAGTCAATGCAAACATGGAGAGATATACCTTTAGGAATGATGATAGTGGTGAAAATGTCGGCTTGGACATTAGTGTGAAAACGAGCATCTTGTGAGTCGCTATCAAGAGTGAATTGATCTATGTCACGACGAAGCTTAAGATAAGAAGCTATGGAAACCTCATTGAACCTTTTAACGATGCGACCGTGAGGGAGTGGAGGTTCAAGAGAGATGCGATGGGCATCACCTTGAGGTTGTACTGGAGGAGGAGGAGGCTTGAACGTGGGCCGACGTGTTCCCGGTTTAGGTGCGGAGGTGCGAACAGCGACATAGGCGGGCGGCTTCAAATCCGCCATTTCATCCTCGTAGTCAGATCCCTCCGATGAGGAGTCGCTAGCTGAGCTGTGAGGGAGGGCGGCACGCTTTCGGGGGCGGACCCGCTCTTGTGAATCGTCGGAGCCACCACGACGAGGCAGACGGGACGGTCCACCGGTGACCTCCTTGCACGCGGAGTGCTTGGTCTTTGGCATTGCGACCTATAGGAGGAGGAAGATCCAATTTAGATAACTATTATCAAAGATCAGAGGAGCTAGAGATCTGAGAGGAGAAAAGGGGGTTGCTACCTCGGGAGAGCAAGCGGAAGCAGCAACGGAGACGAACGGGTTCCCCTGACGCCGCCCGGGACAAGAGGAGGACGGGAGGGGTCCTGGCGGCAGCCGCCCGTGCAAGGACGGCGAGGACCACGGCCGGCGCGCACCCCTAGTGAAGAGAGTGAGCGGCGGCGGCGGAGAAGATATGAGGAATGACGGAGTTTAGGTTTAGGAACCGCTAAAGACGTGGGATTTATATATACGCGGACCAGAAATTTAGCGGACGACCGGTGCGGAGCGGACGACTGGGGCCTGAGAAGGCAAACAGATATGCCAGGGAGCGGACGACCGGTAGTGCCCAGATGTCCGATGGGTCTAGGCAGGGAAGGAAATAGCGGATGGCCGGTTTCACCGGACGTCCGACGCAATTGGCCAGAGCAGGAAATAGCGGACGATCGGTGTAGTATGGCACCAGAGAGGATGTTCCGGACGTCCGATACATAGCGGACGACCGGAAGCACTTGTGGGTCAAACACAAATGGGGTCACAGTTGGGGTTATAGTTGGTGCAAATGACCATGATGGGGAGATGATGAGTTCAAATCGTAGTAGAATGCAAAATCGCAATGTATTTCGCATTGAGTATCTTATGTCAACTCTAACAAAACACCACTCAGATATTGTTCTAATGACAAAAGCGGTGGTCAAAACCACCATGTATGAGTGTACTTGACATGGCTTCCCAAAGATTTGAACTTTGGGTGCATAATCAATACTCCATCATTGAAAGCACCATAGTTAAAATAACATGATAGCTTTGAGAGTGTTTGTTCTATTTATGCATTATGTAGGGTGAGAATACTCATGAATTGAGTGTCTCCCCCTAGATATGTGCCTACATCAAAACAAGACATTGAGTTTATGCATGAATGGGTACTAGATTGCACATAATATTGTCAAGCTCTAAGATACCAAGTTCACGCCTAAGTTGACAAAACCTTGCTTCATCCAATGGCTTGGTGAAAATATCTGCAAGTTGCATGTCTGTGCCAACATGAGCAATGTCAATATCACCCTTCTCCACATGGTCTCTCAAGAAGTGGTACCTAATGTCAATGTGCTTGGTGCGGGTATGATCCTTGGGGTTCTCAGCAATATTGATGGCACTTTCATTATCACATAGAAGAGGCACATGACTATAGGTGATACCGTAATCCTTGAAAGTTTGCCTCATCCATAGTAATTGAGTTGCACAACTGGTGGTTGCAATATATTCAGCTTCGGCGGTGGAGAGGGCAACACAATTTTGCTTCTTTGAGGACCAACTTACCAAGGAGCGCCCAAGAAATTGACATGCACCGGAGGTGGACTTACAATCCACTTTGTCTCCAGCCCAATCCGCATCCATGTACCCAATGAGATCAAACTTAGCATCCTTGGGGTACCATAGACCCAACTTTGGGGTGTGAACAAGGTATCTAAGAATATGCTTAACCGCCTTATGATGACTTTCCCTAGGGGAAGCACATGCGTACACTAAACATGATGTCTGGTCTAGATGCACAAAGATAAAGCAATGAACCAATCATAGAGCAGTATTTGGATCAGTCGAAAGGGATATCGTTTGTGTCTTCAGTGAGTACAATTTTGGTTGGCATGGGTGTCTTACATGGGCTAGCATCAGTCATGCCAAATTTTGCTAGGATATCCTTGAGATATTTCGCTTGAGACAAGAAAATTCCTTCTTGAAATTGTTGAATTTGAAATCTGAGGAAGAACTTCAAATCCGCATTGAGTGACATTTCAAAATTCTTGGTCATTGAAGCCGCAAACTTCTTGCACAAATGAATGTTAGGAGAACGAAAAATGATATCATCTACATAGATTTGGCATAAGATCAAATCACCCTTGTCCCTCTTAGTAAAAAGAGTGGGATCGATCACCCCTCTCACGAAACCATCATCGAGTAAAAACTTCTTAAGGTGATCATACCAAGCACGAGGTGCTTGTTTGAGGCCGTACAAAGCCTTATGAAGTTTATACACATAGTCTTTGTGATCAGGAACGAACCCAGGTGGTTGTGATACATATACTTCTTCTTGTAGAGGACCGTTAAGGAAAGCACTCTTCACATCCATTTGATGTAATGTAAAACCATTGAAAGCAGCATAAGCAAGTAAGATGCGAATGGATTCAAGACGGGAAACAGGGGCAAAGGTCTCACCAAAGTCCAAACCTTCAACTTGTGAGTACCCTTGTGCCACTAACCTTGCCTTGTTTCAGATGATTACACCATTATCATCTTGCTTGTTCTTGAAAATCCACTTTGTTCCAATGACGTTGTGTTCCGTAGTTGGCCTCTTGACTAATGACCACACTTGATTGCGCTCAAAACTATTCAACTCTTCTTGCATAGCAATGAGCCAATCGTTGTCTATCAATGCTTCTTGTACCTTGAGAGGCTCAACACTAGATACAAAAGAGAAGTGAGCACAAAAGTTTGTCAATTGTTTACAAGTGACTCTACCATCCGATATGCCAGTGAGGATTTTATCAACATCAACACAACCGGCCACTTGAGGCATGATGGAGATTAAGGTTTCGCGAGGTTCAACTTCATGTCCATCATCCACGTCCTCAACATATGGATCATTAATGTGTGGTGCAAAATCTTCTTCTTCATCGTGCATTTGTTGAGGTTCATTGTCAATGATTGCACTTTCTTGCTCTTGCCCTTGAGGATGATCTTATTCTTGATGATTATCATGAAGAGGAACTTGATCATCATTTTGTACTTGGACTACGGGCATTGCTTGAGTAATAGGAACTTGTGTTGGTGTAGATGTTGAAGTAGCTTGATGATGTGTGAAGCTTCCATCTTCTTCTTCATCATCATGAGGTTCTTGTTCCATTGGGAGAAGTGCACCGACACCCATGGTCAAGATATCTCGAGAGGAATCTTCTTCACCTACATCACTTAGATCAACTTGCTCCCCATGGAGCCATTAAATTCATCAAACACCACATCACAAGTTTCTACAACACATCCATTGGAATTGTTGTAGACTCTATAGGCGTGAGAGTTTGATCCATACCCAACAAATATGCCCTCAGTTGTTTTAGATTGAAATTTCCCTAACCGTTCTCTTTTGTTGAGGATGAAGCATTTACACCCAAATACGTGAAAGTACTTGACATTTGGCTTGTTCCCGGTTAGGAGTTCATATAGAGTCTTTTCCAATATTTTGTGGAGGAAGAGCCGGTTTGATGCATGGCATGTGGTGTTGACCGCCTCGGCCCAAAAACTATGTGGTGACTTGTATTCATCCAACATGGACCTTGCCATCTCCACAAGTGTTCGGTTCTTCCTTTATGCTACACCATTTTGTTGGGGAGTGTATGGAGTTGAATATTGATGCTCAATCCCTTCATCACTAAGAAATTCTTCCAAAGTGTAGTTCTTGAACTCAGAGCCATTATCACTTCTTATTGCTAAGATTTCTTTGTTAAACTTGCGTTGAGCTTGCTTGGCAAAATCAATGAAGGTGATCTTCGTCTCGTCCTTGGACTTGAGGAAAAAGACCCATGTATATCTTGAGTAATCATCAACAATGACAAGCCCATACTTTTTCCCACCAAGACTATCCCATGACGGAGGCCCAAAACTATCCACATGAAGGAGCTCCAAGGGTCTTGAAGTAGACACAATATTCTTGGGTGGGTGCTTTGATTGATGTTGCTTCCCGGCTATGCATGCACTACACGCACGATCTTTCTCAAAAGAGACATTTGTTAGTCCAAGGATGTGAATACCCTTAAGAGATCTTGAAGATTTCTCATGCCGACATGGGCTAGCCGGCGATGCCATAGCCACCCCTTGTCGGCCTTGGCCATTAGACAAGTTGCACGGAATGTGCTCTCTTTCGAGAAATCAACCGTGTAAAGGTTGCCATCCAACTCTCCAACAAAGGCCACTTCGAGAGTATCTCTCTTAAAGAATTTCACATCCGTTTGTCCAAATAGTGTACCATAACCAACATAAGCCAATTGGCGAACAGAAAGCAAATGATATTTAAGGGATTGGACAAGCATGACATTTGCAAGAGACATGTCATTTGTGATAGCCACCTTACCCAATCCAAGTACATGTCCTTTTGATCCTCCACCAAACATAATGCTCATAAATGGTTTAATAGCTTCCATGAAATCGTAGAGGAATTTGCTATCTCCGATCATATGATTGGTACATCCACTATCAATCACCCATTTTACTCCATCGGAGAAGGCAACCTACACACAATTATTACTTGGTTAGAGGCACCCATTTTGCAATGGGACCTCTCAAGTTAGTCACAAGGGTCTTAGGGACCCAAATAGCATAAAACCGAAATGCATTTTGAGGACCAACAAACTTTGCATAAACTTCTCCATCCTTAGTCTTACGAAGTACATAGGATGGAGGCATGAACTCTTCTGTCTTGTTGAGAGTGGGCATGCCCCTTGTGGCTTTCCCACTAACAACCTTACCTTTCTCCTTGTGCCCTTCTCATACAAAAGTTTCTTTTAGAGGGTGGTGCACTTTTGAGAGGACATCTCCTTCTTGCTTGTGCTTGGGTCAAACCCGAGTCCCTCTTTGGCAAACACTTCATTGTGTTGGCTCAACCCCTCATTAAGGTTCTTTTGCCCTTGGGCACATGTCATGGGCCCTTTTTCGATTTGCGCCTTGAGAAAATGATTCTCCTCAAGAATAGATGCTAGATCACTACTAGAGTTAGCAGAACAAGCATCAACATTGATAATAGGAGAAGAGTAAGCCTTGGCTAGAGTTTCGAGATAAGTAAGCTTAAGTGTCTCAAAACTCTTTGTAAGAAGGGTGAGCTCTTCTTCCTTAGTCTTGAGGGACACGGATAGGAGCTCACAATCCTTAGAGAGAGAAGCATTAGACTTCTCAAGTTTACTTTTATCGTTCATCAACTCTTCGCAAGAGTCAATAGCCTTTTTCAAGGAGGCAAGATCTTTAGTATGAACATCAATGTTTGCACCAATTTTTAAGCATAGTTCATCATTTCGTGCTTCCTCATATTGGACTTTTCACTCAAGGATTTCATATTTTTCCTTTTCCTCGGTGACGAGGGTTTCGAGTTCCTTAATGGAAATGGTGTGCTTACTCACCATTTCCATAAGCATACGAAACATAGTGAGCTTCTTTCCTTTAAGGGAGCACATGAACTTATTTAGTTTAGCAAGCATAGGATCATTTATATCATCATCCTCATAACTATCCTCCGCATCAAGATACTCATCACTAGGAGTAGGAGGAGTGAAAATAGGAGGGTTTGATCGTGGGGTTACCTTGACCTTGTCAGGAGAGTGCTGGTCCTCTCCATCTTCTACCACGGCCTTCGCCATGAGGCACTTGTGAGTGTTGCCCTTGTAGTCCTTCATGTAGTTGTAGGTGACAATATCACCACTCTTGTTGACTAGCCTCAATGTGTTTTGAGAATCTTGAGCAACTCCGGCAACACCACTAACATCATCCGGATCGGATTCTTCTTGAGCAACCATTGCTTTCTCATCTCTCTTCTTGAGCTTGGAGTTCAAAGGATTTGGCAATTTCTTCTTGGGAAGAGACTTGGGAAATCTTGGTTTATCCTCTCTCTTCTCATACGGGCACTAGTTGGAGAAGTGGTTGGTTTCTTCATAGTTTTAGCATTTTCTTACTTTCTTCTTTTGAAATCTTCCCTTGAATTTTCCCGCGCTAAACTTCTTGACAAAGAGAGCCATGTCTTCATATGAAGGACCCTCATCGGATTTAACCTCATCACCATCTTCATCATCATCTTCTTCTTCTTCTTCACTTTGCTTATCTTCACATACATGCTTGGCCTTCAATGCAAGATTGATCTTTGACGTTGGAGTACCATGCATAGCAAGATGTTTTGTAGCATTTGCCTTCGACTCTTCAAATAGTTGGAAAGTGGATATGATGTCATCTGTAGTCATTTCCTTGAAGGCATGGTGTTGTCTTATGTCCCACACCATTTGATGGTGATATGGGGCAAGAGCATGAAACAACTTGTCCACAAGGAACTGCTTAGTCATGTTGAATCCATCTTGTGTCTTGTCACACTCACACGACTCAATGTCAGCGGTGAGAGTCATGAGACGCTCAAGGAGTTGATTGGGAGTTTCACCTTTCTCCATACAAAAGTTTTGCAATTTCCCCTTGGCAATTTCATATTGAGCACTCCGGAGGGTGGAGGTACCGGTCTTGGATCTTATAATACTTTCCCATAGTTCCTTGGCACTTGTGATGTGTATGAAAGGTCTCCTTTGCTTTTCAACCATACCTCTCCTTATACACATGGTTGCAGTGTCATTGAGATTCTTGTCATAAATTTCTCTTGGTGTAGGATTCTTTGGATCAACCACATGGTAACCATACTCCAAGATCTCCAGCATCTCATCATTTCCATATCGAAGATGATCCTGCATAGCAACTCTCCACAAGGCAAAATTGGAAGTGGCATCAAGTAAAGGAGGTTTGCCTTGAGGGTTATATTTCGGTTTCTCAACTTGGGGTCTTGCATAGAGCCAAGGAACACTGGAGTGTTCATTGCTAGGAGGTTGTTGACCAAGTGACGGAGTAGGCATCATTGGTCTCGAACCCGCACCACCCGAAAGTGGTGCAAGCACCATGGACAACGTGGTTATTATATTTGGACAAAGGCCTCAAGAGAAGCATCATGCTCCTCTTTTTTCTTAGCAAGGGCCCGTTTCCGATCCTCAGAAGTAAAGGACTTGACTTCTGACGAAGCGTCGCCTTTATCCTTTGGATCTGCAACACGGGGAATCCCATCAGGGTTCATCTCGCTCTAGGGCAGTTAAGCCACAAGAATAGAGCACGAGGCTCTGATACCAATTGAAAGGATTGAGATGGACCTAGAGGGGGGTGAATAGGTACAGTTACAAATTTTAATTGTGACTAAGCAATTTTAGGCAATAATGCGAAATGTGAAAGTGAGCCTAACAATTGCAAGTGTAGTACTAAGTGCTAAGCAAGTAAAGCAAGTATGTAAGTAGGCAAGCACAATATGATAAAAGTACGTGCTAAGAGACAAGTAACCACAAGTAGGGACTTAGGGTTAGGAATAACCGCAACTCCGGGAGATGAGGATGTAAGCCAATGTTCACTTCCTTGGAGGGAATCTACGTCACCGTTAGAGAGGTGGATGTTACCACGAAGGCACACCAATGCCACGAAGGCTCACCCTATTCTCCCTTTGAGACAACACCATGGAGGCATTTCTCAACGACTAGTGGTAGACATTGAGGTGGTCTCCAAACCCTCACAAACTTTTCCGAGGGTAATCACAAAGGTCGATTCCTCTCCGAAAGACTCCTACCGCCTAGGAGTCTCCAACCTCCAAGAGTAACAAGAACGATGTGGAAAAGCTCAAGACTTGCTCAAATCATGAATTCCTTGGGTACAAAGAAGGGGAAGGAGTGGATCTATCACTTGATTGGAGAACTTCTCTCAAATGTTCCCAAATCACTTGGGGATCTAGGATTTGGTGTAGAGGATTGGGAGAGAGAGAGTGAAAAGTGCTCTTGACAAGTTCAAAGTGAATGGTCAACCCCCTCCCGGGAGAGGGAGAGAGCTATATATAGTGTGACAGCAAAACAGACCATTGAGCCACCTAAAGAACGGACGTCTGGTGGGTACCGGACGACCGGTGACACAGAGAGGACCGAACGTCCGCCAGGGTGGCCGGTCGTCCGATGGCTGGAACACCAACCAGAGGCACAGGTGTGAAAGAGGACGCACAGGCAGTGGACGTCCGAAAGGCGCGGGTCGTCCGGAGCCCGAACATCCGGTGTTGTCGGATATCCGTTAATTTCAGTTCTGTTGAAGTGCACTGGACATCCGGAGATGAGGGGACGTCCGGTGTGATCGGTCTTCTGTTAATATTAGTTCTCTGAGGATCTACCGGACGACTGGAGAGAGTCGGATGTCCGGTTGGTTGAGAGAGGCCAGACGTCCGTAGACTTCGGACGTCCGGTGGTAGTAGGACCTATTAGCAAAGAAACATACTACCATTTGTGCACAAGCTAGAGGAAGAATATTGAGATGGTATGAGAGGGAATTTTTGTAGGTTTGAGCAAGTCCTTTCACAAAACCCAACGATCCCCTCTTAATAGTGCGGGATCCCTATACTCAAGAACAAACCGAAAATAAGGAGCCGAAGCTATTTATCTTTGTCTTGTGTCTCTGCTCTTGAGTGATATATGTATATATAAATGTTTTATGTCCATAGTCATGATCCACACACACATAGCACTTGAGAGATAATCCTAAGAAACATCAATAAACATGATTAGTCCCAGCATGCATGTTGTCATCAACATCAAAATATGATTAAGGGCATGATTGCACTTTCACAGTGGTGGCGGTGGGGGTGGCGGCGGGTGAGCGGGGAGTGGGTGGGGGGTCCGCTATCCATTCCATCCGTCTAGGAGGTCATCAGTGGCGGCGATGGGGGTGGCGGCGGCGTGGGCGGGAGACAGTGCGGCACGGGAGGGCGAGAGGGAGTTTTACACGACCATCGCACGATGGAGTATATTTATGGAAAGCATGGGGGAATAGGGAGTTGGAGTAAAAATTATACTCCATTAACATTTTTAGGGGATTGGCTAGGTCCGCCGTAAGGGAGTAAACCGAAAAATTTACCCCCTTATGGCCATATTGGGGATCGGTTAGAAATGCCCTAAGCTTGCATGGCCACTATGCATGGCGGATAGATGGCGAGTCATTGGAATCGACGCAGGCGGGCGCGGGTGAAAAACAGTTGTGCATGGGCGTTTTGCGGCAACCTCGCAATTTTGCGGCAGCCACCCGAGTGTTGCATATTTGCTTCACGATGAGCCTCCTTTTTGGCTGCCAAGAAACTACAATTTTTTTAGGATTGGGCTGCTATTAGAGGGTTTTATTTTTTGCTCTCTTCTAAAAACGTTTCATGTCACTTCGATGCTGATACTTTTTGTAAAAGAGAGGAAAAAAATTCCCCAGTCGAAAGACAGTGAAGGACCAGAGGAGCAGAACCAGCCGGCCACGGCGGCGGAGGTGGCGCGTCGCGTACAGTCCATGGTGGTTGCGGCCAGCAGAATGGCCCGAGACAACCAGTACGTACCGCGATGCACCCAAGCGGCGGCAAGAGCAGAGCTCGAGGGCAGAGCTGATGACGGCTGCGTCAAGCGCTCGTCAAATCTCGAGGCCGGCGTCGGCGACGCCGCATTGCGGTGGGCCCTGGAGACGGACATCGGAACACCCATCTGGAGCCGAACACCGGAACACGCACGCGGGGTACGTGCAAATGAATGTTATGTTCCAGCGGCAAAATTTTGTGTTTTGACCCTTTTTGGTAAGAAATTCAGGATCTGACCATCGTTTGAACTTATTTCAGGATCTGACCCTTTTGCCTACCGCCAAGGGGGCTGGCAGTAGGTGTGTACGTCCTACCGCCATCCTCTTTGGCGGTAGGACCTTTGACGGTGACTGACGGCCGTCTGAGCTGGCTGACGTGGAAAAGGGCCTACCGTCAGGGGCTATGGCAGTAGGGTACTGAAGCCTACTGCCATACCCTCTGGCGGTAGGGTCCTCTGTGGTGGATAAGGTGGGGAGGGGCTGGTTTGTGGGTACCACCACCACTCTTCTTCCCCACTCACCTTGTTCCCGGCGCTCAGCTCCTCTCCCCCCTCTCTCCCACTCACAAACCTCCCTAGATCCACTCCACTGGCTTGACATTTCACCGGTGGATCCGGAGCATTTTCATCACCCAAGGTCCTCTCTCATTCCCCCTCCTTTTGATTGGTTGAGATCTTTGTTTTGTGTGCATTTGCTTATTTGGTTGCAAACCCTAGTTTATCATTTTTGGTGTGGTCAAATCAATTACTATGATCCATTTAGGTTTATTTTTGTGATTTCCTTATGTATGATGTGCTTAGAATTGCTTATAGAAGAGTTTGTGTACCTAGATCTAGTGCTAGTCTTAGTGTACATAATTGGGGTTGGGTTAGGCTTAAGAAAGCAATTAAACATAAGTTACTTTAATAGCAACTTTTCGAAATGTAGGATGGCACCGTTCGTTTTCTTTGAAGCTTCTGCTGAGGCAGCGGTGAACCGTGAACGCGAATTGATTGAGGAAAAGATGAACTTGTGGATCAAAGCCATTGATGCGTTGAATGAAAAGCGTAGAGCCTTTTCACATTATTATTTTAATAATGACCGTTCCGAAATTTTATCAAAAAAGGAGAGACAGATGAACAAGTTCAAGACGGCAGAAAAAAATGTAGGTGTGATCTTGCAATGCAAATTGCATTGTGTGTGACAAGGGGAGAATAAGCTGAGATAGACATCACTACAAGAAATACGGTCAATTATGACTCCCCATTTTGGTCATTGATTCGTCATATTTATCGTTTATTGACCTTTTTTGACCAAATTCAGAAGGTCAACAGTTGGCCGTCAAGAACGAACAAACTTGACCTTTTTGGAATTTTGGTCATAGCTAGACTAGAGACCAAAATTTCAGAAAGGTCACTACCCATTTGCCTGAGCCACATAGGATCTGACGTGGCTGAGCTGACGTGGCATTTCTAGTGACCAAATGGAATCATCATAAATTTCATAGCCCAGTCCACCAATCTAGCCTACATGGGCCTGGCCCAATCATTGCAAATTTCATAGCCCAATCCACCAATCTAGCCAACATGGGCCCAGCCCAATACCTATTTTCTTAATTGAATTGGTTCAATTTATTTGGGCTGATGCATTATTTTGTCAAAAGCATGCACATTTAAGGATAGCCCCATTAGAAAACAAATACAACATAATACAATATTTCATATATTTCATTTCAGTAACACATCACATGAAATACAATACATCATCAATCGACTCCTCTACATAGCAAGGTTCAAGGCCCAACAAGTGCACAAGCGCACATCAACATAGATTGGACGAGAAGCACAAATTCTAGCTGATGATCACACATAACATCAATGAGAAGCACGAATATCGTGTACCATCACTAGTACACATACTTTGCCCTGTCACCCAAGCACCAATGTTGTGTCAATCTACTGGATTTGCCACATGGTGATGTTACTGCATTAGGGCTGTCCCAGCTTCTCCGAGCCCAAATGGCAGGATGATCTACTGATCGATGTACTGCTCCAGCATCACCTCCCGCTACCACTGGTGGAAGAAGATCAGCTCATCAGTCATCTGCACGCAAACAAACCAAGAAGATTAACCTATTTAGCCTACTGTAATTTGTTTCTAAACATGGGCATCAAATCAACACCAACACTGAATTAAAATGCACAAAAGAATTGATCATAGCCAAATGTACAGCCTAGAACTTCAGGTTTGAGCCATTCCCGATACTACAATAAATACATAACAGCCAAAATTTCGATCCATGGACACCAGATGATGGAGAAGGTACTAAGGCACTACTTGCTACTGAAAACCAAAGCAAGGTATGAAGCACAGGCCATGCCAAAACTGGTACCAAATCCAGAAATAACCATCTGATGCGATATAGCACTAGTTTCACTTTAGCATATGTGCCTAATTATGCAGGTATGTAGGATGACTTCAAGAAAAAACGGAACTGCAGGGGAATGGAGGATGGAGAGGGACAGGGGGTGCTACCTGCAGGAAGACATTGGCGGCTCCAAAGATGGCTTTGAAGTGTTCCACAGGCTGGGCGTAGATGCCGCGGGAGGCCGATGCAACCAACAGCTCACCGATGACGGTCGTCGTCCGTGAGAGGTTCAACCTTCCGAGGTTAAAAGATCATACCAGATCGAGCACCTTGAAGACGGCCTTGTCTTACCACGCCTTGGCCTCCTCCGCGAGCACCTAGCAGGAGTAGAGCAGAGCAAGGAATTAGTTGTCAAACCTAGATGAGCATAAAATACACACTACTCAACGAAAGAACTAGCCTGCAGATAATACTCGAACAAATCAAAGAGGCAGGAAACCAGATATCTTCATTGCATGTACCATTTAATTAATAGGAAACCAGAGAATAAGTTGTCAAGTGCTAGCTAGGAGTTCAGGTATGCATAAACAAAATATTTGCATTGTGTGCATAAACAAGTATTTATATTATAAGCAAATATAGGAGTGCCACTTCAAGTGAATGCCAGACATCACATTACACACACTCAAAATTAAAAGCCGGGCATCCAATGTACATCAGTACACAAATAGAGTGTTCGCAGATCATAAGCATGGGTTGTTGAAGGAAATTTACTAATTAAGGGCATAGTTGTATCTGGTATCCAGGAATTTCTAGATATGGCGGACTGCACATGCTCTGGGTAGAGTGCATGCCCTGGATCAGAGTTCATGGTTATGTTCATTTGAATGCTAAAGTAGCTAAAAACACATAGCACCGGTTCATGCTAAATAGACCAACAAAAAAACTTGAATGCATGCTCACTGAGTCACATGAGAACAGGTAGGCAAATTCACAAACAAATGGAGTGACAACAGCATTTCATTAACATATCTTGGGTGACCAAAGGAATGAAGCTTCAAGATTTCAGATTTATATATTAGATTAGATGGAGTATGCACACACAATGTGGTGGGGAAGAGATTTGAGGTTTATATTTGCTATTACTTTTGCATGCTTTGTTCTGGAGTAAAACTACAAAAGCAAGTTGTAGAGAATTTAAGAAATCAAAGCAGATTGATCTTTGGTTCCATCTCATCTGAAAAAATATCCATCAAAATTGCATCAAAATATCACCTAACTAATCCATCAAAATTACATTCAAATAATATTGCTGACTACTGTAATATACAGATATAAACTGACGAACATGTGAATGTACAGAAGATGGGTGGAGGGAGGTGGGGAGGGGAACAGAGAACAAATCGGCCCGGTGGTCGCTGGAGGAGCTGAGCACCTTGCGTCCAGGTCAAGTTCCCGTGTCCTTCTCCTCGCCGAGCACTTTGCCACAGGAGGAGTTGAACCTGGTGCAGACAACACGGCCAGTCAGAGAGAGAGAGAGAGAGAGAGAGATATGCCTGCCGGTGGAGGGACGGTGGCGCGGCGGAGATGGCCCGGCAACAGCCAGTGGGAGGGCCTGCTCGGGAGATCTCATGCTCGGTGGGGGTGGGGTCCATGGACGACGACGAGGACGCCGCGGAGATCCCCTGGCCGCCGCGGACGATGACGAGGACGCCGTGGAGATCCTTTGGCCGCTGCGGACGGCGACGAGGAGGACGCAAACTCGGATGGCGCGGGGTCCTTGGCGAAGAGGGAGCCCCGCTCGTCTGCGGGGACCAGCGCGGGGGTGGCCCTGGCCGGGCGATGGCGGGGGTCGGGTCGGACGAGGCCTGCGCCGGGGGTGGCGGTGGAGGTGCGGCGCCGAGGGTGTTGTGAGCGCGACGGCCCTGCGGCGGAAGGCGCCGAGTGAGGCATCAGGGACGGGGTGGGTCGGCGGGCGGAGCAATAGAGGCGAGGAGGAGCGGGTGGTGGCGCGCGGGCGCGGGCGGCGGCCTCGGCTGAATCGGGGGTCGCGTTTGGCCACTTGAGGACGCGCGCGCCCGATCTGGCCCGATGAGAGGAAGGAGCGGAGGGATGGGGTCACCGTGGTGAGCTCGGCGCCACCGGAGGGCGGGATCGGGCGCCATAGGTGGTGGTGGTGGCGGCAGCGAGGCGTTGGTGGGTAGAGTTTGGTGGAGAGAGGAAGATACGCGTGGTGCGCCGCCGCCAGGGACGAGGGGAGTGAGACGGAGGAAGGGGGATCTGAGCTAGGGTTTGGGCTGCGGGTGGGGTATCTCTTTTCCATTTTTTTATTTTTTCTGTAGATAAATGGATGGATGGATGTGGGATGGAGAGATGGATGGATGGATGGGCGCCATGTCATCGATCCGTGGGAAGAGTTCTGATTGGTTCAGAAAACCAGTGATTTAAATAGTTTCCAAGTACTAGAAAATAGAGGGATTTTGTGAAGTAGCTATCAAAAATATTTTGCAAAAGGTCACCCCACAAATTTTCACTAGAGTTAGACCACATTTTATGGATAAGGACCAATTTGTATGCATTTCTAATATTTCTAGTTATTTTTAATCATTTTTCGAGTGCCCAAAAGGAGGTTTTTTTGTGAAGAATCTACCAAATGAGTGTTGTAAAATTGGACCAAATCATTTTTCTAAAATACTAGGCCATATTTCGTGCGCAATTGACCAAATGGTTGGGTCTAAAAAGTTTTGATCCACCTCTCGTGAAAAAGACAAATTTCCGCCGATTCACTTGGAAGGGGGTCAAATTTGAACTGCAGCTGCCTCATAGTTTGCTATTTATTTTTTTCAAAAATCATTTCTAGGTACATAAGTACCGATTTAATCAGAGAAACACCAAAAAAATCCAAGATTCAACCACTAGCTAGGAATGGTCATTCCCGTCGTTTTGACCGCATTTTGAAACGGGCATAAAAAATTCAAAAAAAAATCAAAAAATTGGGAAACCTTCGCATTGTGTCATTATATGTGGCCAAGTTCCTAGGAAAAATAACAAACTTGTAATACGGCAATTATTTCAAAAAAGTGTTCTCAGAAACGAGCTATCACGTGTGGAGATCAATGGCTTTCAAGCCAAATGATCAATCTTATGGCCACATTCATGGCATAGTTTGTTCAAATGATCTCATATTGTGCACAAGGGTACATCTTGGAATTCCAAACAATGTTGCCTAAGGAAGTTTTCATTTTCTTTGCACGGAAAATTCATTTTTCATTTTCCGAGTGCCCAAAAGGAGGTTTTTTTGTGAAGGAACTACCAAATAATTGTTGCAAAAATGGACCAAATCAATTTTATAAAATACTAGGCCATATATAATGCACAATTGACAAAAATGGTTGGGTGAAAAAGTTTTGATCCACCTCTGGTGAAAAAGATAAATTGTCGTCGATTTAGTTGGAAACGGGTCAAATTTGAACTGCAGCTGCCTCATAGTTTGCTCTTTATTTTTTCCAAAAATCATTTCTAGGTAAATAAGTACCTATTTAATCAGAGAAACACCAAAAAAAATCCAAGATTCAACCACTAGCTAGGAACGGTCAAGCCCGCTGTTTTGACCGCATTTTGAAACGGGCATAAAAAAATCAAAAAAAATCAAAAAATTGGAAAACCTTCGCATTGTGTCATTATATATGACCAAGTTTCCAGGAAAAATAATAAACTTGTAATACGGTAATTATTTTAAAAAAGTGTTCTCAGAAATGAGCTATCATGTGTGAAGATTCATGGCTTTCAAGCCAAATGAACAATCTTATGGCCACATTCATGGCATAGTTTGTTCAAGTGACCTCATATTGTGCACAAGGGTGCATCTTGGAATGACAAACAATGTTGCCTAAGGAACTTTTCATTTTCTTCGGACGAAAAATTCATTTTCCATTTTTTTGAGTGCCCAAAATGAGTTTTTTTGTGAAGGACCTACCATATATTTGTTGCAAAATTGGACCTAATCAATTTTATAAAATACTAGGCCATATATAATGCACAATTGACAAAAAGTTTGGGTGTCAAAAGTTTTGCTCCACCTCTGGTGAAAAAGACAAATTCCCGTCGATTTAGTTGGAAGCGGGTCAAATTTGAACTGCAGGTCCCTCATAGTTTGCTCTTTATTTTTTCCAAAAATCATTTCTAGGTAAATAAGTATCTATTTAATCAGAAATACATGGTTTGATGGCGAGACATCGAGGTTTGGATGGTGGCCGAGGGCCCCAACTCTAGAGCGCATACGCTCGCATGCCGCCGCGTGGTCACCGCGTGACCGTGGCGTTGCCATGCGTTCTGGGAGGCCTAGGCATGTCTAGTGGGTTGGGAACTCCCCTGGTAGGTGCTAGGAAGAAAATTATAACATAAGATTCTCATGAGGAGACCGAACTATGCTCAAACATGAATAAGCAGCCAAGTGTTTGATTTGCAGTACGGGAAATGCACATGGCCAATGGGCGTGAGTTTTGGCTGAGGATGATCAGTTACTAAGAAGACCGTCTTCACAAATTTTCACCTCAAAAGGAGGAACCTAGGTGGTACTTGCTTTACAAAGTACCACACTGGACATAAATACGAATGTTGAAGCTGGGCTCAAAATAATGAATGGATTGAGCTGGCATTTGGTGGAGGATGGTTATTTGGGCATAGGAAAGCACTGTAGAAAATGGATACCATTTGGACATGCCAAAGTGGTACTTCCTTCACAAAGTGCTACTCCGAACAGAATAGGAAAATGAATATTTTCGAATTATTTTTGAACTAGGCAAGGAATGTTTTTGACATATTTGATGAATATATGATCCAAAACATTTATGAGAATTTTTTGGGAATTTTTGGAATAACAGAAATATAGGTTGCTTCACAACCTAGGGCAAAAACGGCCACATGGACATGACACATAGGCAAAACTGATGAGATGGCGCCTAGTCATCACAACCCACCACAATCTACAAGGCTATGAACATATATATTGGTCATTAACAACTAGAAATAAGGCAGCAGACTAGCACTGTTTGCTTTGTGACCATTTCGTGTAAGGAAATTACGACCTTTCTGACCAAAATGGTCACAATGGTTTAGGGTTTGGAGCCCCCCGAACAGCTCTTGACCAATTGGTCTAAAATGGTCATAGATCTATGACCAATTCTTCTAGGGTCATTGACAGAAGGTCACTACTTGACATATTCTTGTAGTGCATGGGAAATCACGGCCAGGTCATTGATTGGTTAGTTCGCCAACCATTCTCATCGGACGAGAACCGGGCTTCTCGTTGGGCATGGGTCAAAGAAAGAAATGATGTTATTTGTTGCAACCCGGGACCATACGCCACATAGAATTGCATGAGGCTATGTAATCTTTGTCATCTGGACTGCAATGACATGTACCCTTTGCTTGGTCATCATTTGAACAATATGACTTGTACCCTTAACATTTGAACTCATTAAGAACTTGGTGTTGTATGTCATATCAAGTAACCAAGTATTGTACTCTACTAAATTTATTTTATGTTTTGGTCTATGTCATCTTAAACCCGTATATTCATGTAGGATGGACATTCGATCCATGACTATGAACATAGCGTGTGAGAAGATCATGGCGGAGCGACACAGTTGCTTGAAGAGGGAATGTGAAGCATGGTTGAAGATTTGTGATGAGGCAAATGCGGCCATGAAGGATTTCAGCAAGTATCACGTTGTCGAGGAACCTTCTGATGCTAAGGAGAAAAAAGCTTTCCGAAAGCTTGTGAACGAGAAAGAGAGGATGCTTGATGAGCTGCAAGACCGGGAATATGCTTGTAGACACGCTTTCCAGTTGATATTGTGCTCACTGCAAGCAAAGAAGAATTCCGTAAGATGGACTTGAGGAAACCCAGCCAGGTCATAGGATGGGCAATCAAACAAGGCGTGTCAGAGAATCCCGCTCACCGTGCTGCATGGGCTTGGTTCCGTGAAACGAATGGTGTGTTGGGTCATTGGGCAGGATCCACAGACTTTCAACTGAAGCGTAATCAAGCGCGTTACGATCAAATTGAACGTCTGATAAGTATGAGAAATATGTTACCTGTTTAGAAAATGTGCTGTTGAGCATGCGTTATTAGTTTCAACCCATGTCATCTGAACTGGATCATGTTTTAATATGTTTGAACATGTGTTATTCGTGGTTGTAATGAACTATGTTGAGTTGAGTTATGTATGTACTTGCGAGATAACCATTCTAATATTTCATAGAAGTGGGTATATTATTATAACATTCGACAGAAGGGCCGAACAGAGGGGAGGAGAGGGTTCAAACCCTACCGCCACAGCCTCCGGCGGTAGGTTAAAGGATCCTACCGCTAGGGCCCATGGCGGTAGGGGGGGCGGTAGGGTCAACCCTACCGCCAGGGTGCTCGTGTTTCTCGTCACAGACGTCTGCCCCCCCCCCCTACCACCATGGGCCCTGGCGGTAGGATCCTGCAACCTACCGCCAGAGGCTGTGGTGGTAGGCTTTGATCCTACTGACATTTGCTTTGATTTCTTTGTCACAGTAGGTTTGCCCCCCTACCGCCATGGGCTCTGGCGGTATGGTCAAGCATCCGACCGCCAGTGCCTATGGCGGTAGGGTGAAAAACTCTAAAAACAGAGCACTATGTTCTGTTCTATCCCTCTTCTCTTCCCAGCACAACAGTTTTTCAATAAGAATTGTGACAAATCATAGAATATGCTGACAAACTGAATTCATTCACGACACCTTGCAAACATCTTCACACCAAATTCAATTCAAATGGCAAATTCATTCACGACACATGGCTTCTTGCCTTAGTACTACATAGTTCATGATAAATTTGGCATGGCTTCATTCGGTTACATGATGAGTCCACCGAAGCGAAGTCTTTACTGAGTCATACGGGGCCATTTCCCCTTCTTATCACGTGCCTCATCCTCCTCTTGTGCCTTGCGAGCTTTTGCAAGCTTTCTTGCCCTCTCCTCCTCACGAGCAAGCTTCGCTTGGCGTGCCCTCTCCTCCTCGCATTGCTTCCGCTCCATCCCCTCTTTCTGACGACGCTCTTCCTCCAAGCCTCTTTGAAACCTTTCTTCGAACAGCCGCTCGCACCTAAGACAATCTTCTAATTGGTCCTTTTGGATATCTTTTGGCACTTCATGATCTATCCTTGAATGGATAGTCCATCTTTTCGCCAATCCACTTGACCGTAGGGGCAGGCATAAAAACCGACGAACCAAAGACCGAAACCGATACCGAAACCAAAAAAACGAAATTTCGGTTTTTAATGTTAATACAGAAAAATTCGGTTAGTATCTCTGCTAACCGAACTGGATTCATTCGGTTCGGTATAAGCACGGTAACCGAATAGAAAAACCGAATATAGGCTAGGACGCGTGCAACAACGAGCTGTTCCCGTGCCAGGTGGCCTCGAGCGCGTCCTTTGACGAGTCGCGACAAAACAAAATACTGGGCCAAGCCGGCGGGCGACGACCTGCATGCAAGGCCCAAGCTGGATCCCATTTCCTGTGTGTGCCCGACGTAGTCAATTTGTACGTGTGTACGAGGCGCTGCGGGCTAGTGGTTTAGTCCCACCTCGGCCAGCCACGCACATGGAGATGGATAGCTAGCCTATATATAGAGCGTAGGTGGAATGGAAGCTAGCCTCACAGCTGATTCGTTGGCACATTTGGCCAATACGGTAGAAACCGATTACCAAACCGAAAATCTCGGTTAACCGAATATTCGGTTTTCTATTTTTGGGTATCTTTTTCGGTTTTCATCTTTGCTAACCGAATTTCCAAAATAACCGAATGGTAGAAAGCGAATTTTCGGTTTATACCGAATGCCCAGGCCTACTTGACCATGCTTTTAGAATGCTTTAGGAAGTACTCGTTGAGCTTGATGAAAGTGTACTTGAGTATTGCGGTCACCGGCAAGGAACGGACACCCTTCAACACATTGTTGAAGGATTCCACCATGTTGCTTGTCATGTCCACATATCGCATACCTCCTTCATCGTAAGCGTGTGACCACTTTTCTTTATCCGGCTCGTGCCTAAGCAAGAATTCTTTCCCCCCTTTGTTCTTCTCCAAAGCCTTGAGGGGTTTATCATATCGGCTTTTTAATGTGTCGGTGTTGAATGCAACGCAAACAAGGGTAAGGTCTTTGCAAAACTCCTTGCTCTTGCATGCCCGGTAAAAGTTTGCAACAAAGTGTCTCATGCACCAACGGTGTTGAAGCTTTGGAAGACCGGGAATATCAACGTCTATTGCTTTGAGAATCCCATGATGGCGATCCGATATAATGCATACCTCTCGCTTGCCTATCACCTTGGTTCTCACATGCCCCATGAACCACTCCCAATTATCATCGTGCTCCGAAGGCACCAAGGCAAATGCCACCGGCAACACGTTATCATTTGAAGAGTGGGCCATCGCCACCATCAATGTGCCCTTGTATTTGCCGGTCAAGAATGTACCATCTATAGACAAGACCGGGTGATAATACGTGAATGCCTTAATGCATTGTCCAAAGCTCCAGAAGGCACAACAAAACACTCCGTCAATTGACTCCACCCGATGGCGCATTCCCGGGTTTCGATGAGCAATGGCTGCCAACATCTTGGGAAGAATGTTACATGCGGCCTCATAATCACCATGCAACATCCTAATAGTGTTTGCCTTCGCCATCCATGTCTTCCCATACTTGACCGGGTATCCGAAAACTTCCTCAATCGAAGACATGAGAAACTTGACCTTCACGGTTGGATCATGTGCTATTTGATGCAACAATTTGTATCCTAGATACTCAGACGTGAGTTGACGGTGTCCTTTGCTTCGGTCAGCCTTGTCCGAGGGTACGCACGTGTGAGTGCCAACATGACTCTTCAACACCCATTGCCCGGTTTCTTTGATTTTTTCTACCGCGGACCTCCCATTTGGAACCTTCTTGGTCACATTTGACTGTGTACCGAAGTTTTTGATTTGAATGACCAACAACAAACAGCCTATGGTTCCTAATGGCATAGTCACACAACCATATCTTGAACTCTACCAAAGAACCAAACTTGATGACTTTCTCCAAATGAGCATTCTCATCCTCATTTTCTAGTCGAGGATCACTAAATTTGGGGCACGGCGTTGGCTCAGACAACCAGAATCTCAGCCCACCGTCAACGACGGCATTGTCCGCAAGACTCACATCCCTAAACAACGGCGGCCCTCTCTCCTTGCCGGTCACCTTCTTGTAGATTTCATTTTCTTGCGCAGTCAACCCATCCTCATCCAATTCTTCCTCCGGACCCTCATCATCCGAGTTATACCCACATATACGGTTATAAGGGAGAGTACGGTCCATGTCTTGTTGCCACACAATGACATCCAAGTTACCAATTGGATTGCAATGGATCTCTTCATTCTCCGAGTAAGCATCCTCTTGAGCAACAATAGCATCATCATCAACATGACCACTAGCATCTTCTTCAACATGAGGAATAGCATCTTCTTCAACATGAGGAATAGCATCATGACGGAGTACTATGGCGCTAGCATTGATATGATCTTCATTGGGTTGGCTAGAACATACACCTCGGCACTATCATCATGTATTGGGGAGGATGCATTGCGGTTGAGATCAATTTGTAAAGGAGGAGGAGGATCAACCTTTGTGGCAAAGATCTCAAGAGACTTGTCTTGTGATGCGTCTACTTTTTCCTTGTACACGTTCCAATGCAATTGGGAGGTGATGGGCATACTCTTTAATCGGGACTTTACTCCCAATCCAACGCCATACCTCCCAATAAGCTTAACCTCGGCATTTGGGTCATTCCAATGTAAGATGCTTCTCACTTTAACTACAAGATCATCAAAGCTTGGACTTGTGTCAAAAACCATAGCCTCTTCCCCTTCATCGTCATTTCCAAGCATAAATGTCGACTTGTCCAAATAATGAACATTTACGAGCTTATGCATCTAAGAAATTGGAAACAATATAATCAATCCATATATGTCATCCAACCAACAAAATGGACAAATGAACTAAATTTTGCATAAATTGGACAACTAACTACTATTCATACTAAAGTTAACCTTGTTTGAGATCGAAAAGAACAAATAATCGAACAACCTTTATTGATGATGTACTAGTGCTTATATACAATGGGAAAGGGCACAGCGGTTCCCTAGGGGTGTCTCCACGGGAGGCAACTATCGTGACGGTTCCCACAAACGTGGAACCGCTCATCTAATGAGGAGCGGGGATTGTCCCCCTAATAACCATTGGGGTTATTATTTTTAACAGTCCCCCCTAATCACAGCTTGTCATAAGAATACATCATCTTGAGTAAGTCTCCTCCAAAAACCCTGTGGGAAAAATATGAGGAGTAGTGTATGATATGTTGCGAAAACTCCTGCAAACCCAGTGGGAAAAATAAGGAGAAAATGCTGCAACACACAATAGTTATCATCTCCGTTAACTCAATATGTGAGAACCATAGAGTTCGGAGAACAATAAACATGTCGTATATACTTTCCTAAAAAAAACCCGGTGGGGAAAACTGGAAGTATGACATATGATCTCATGTTGATATTACCTCATTAAAAACCTTTATGAGAACATGTATAGTATACTCATGAAGGAAAAAAGAGTATAATATGATGCATTGAATAGGAACAGTTCAGGAAGATACTCCCCCTGATTCTTGCAAATTCTGAAGCCGTCATATACCAATTCAATGAACATATTTCTGGAATGTAAAAGTTGGTAGAGACTTGGTGAACAAATCAGTCACATGATTTGACTTGCAAGATATACAATATAAAGATATTGCTATTAGTAGCTTGTTTGCATCCGGGCAACACAAGCAACATTATCTTTGAGATAATGGTTGGTGGATGTAGCCATGAGGTCTGTTTCGAAGACTCTTCATGAGAGGGCTACCACGCCTAGTAGGAACACTAAGCTTGTCTACAATTTGACATAGTGGGGATCTGATCGATGTATCCAATGATATCGATGTTCACATTTATGTGAAACTGAAAAACCAGGACAAGATGTTTGATGCCTTGGAGATATCGAAAGATATTCTTGAGTACCAACCAATTGTGTTTGGTGGATCCAATGGCATTATGGAACGTTGAGTCCCAATATCTCATTTCCATCACCTCTTGGTCTAAATAGATCTTTCTCTATGTCTAGAGAATGAACTACCATGGGAGTTATGGATGGAATAAGATTTGTCCACAATGAATTATTCCAATATATTATGGATATAGACAACATAGTATACCATAATGTATGAATGAAGGTGCTCAAGTTGTAGTAACGAGCGGTATTTTGTTTTACCAAATCCTTCATTTTAAACTCCGTCATTTAGATGATTACATGTGTCGTCATTGCAGACACACAAATATGGATAATCATTATTGTAGGAGCAATCCTTCTGAATAAGGAACTCACTACGTCGACTGTACCAAATGTACCAACGATAATAATAAGTCATATTGTGACTTATTGATTTTACACAATGTATGTTGCATTTTGTACTTCGGTTCAGAACTGAGGTTCCGTCGGGAACCATCTATATCTGAATCTAGTGATCTACATGGCTATGTAATCACTACATCTATCAACTGCAGAGATGGATGATTTTGAACTGCCAATGATATAAGTTATCAGAATGAGATTCCACCTCTGGAGAATAGTTGGGTATCTTCGTGAACCCTTGTGCTACAATACATGCTCTTTATTTCACCACCTCGTTGTTCTGAATTCTGTTTCCAGAAGAAAACTAGTGTAGGTATTGCTTATGAATACCTTCCCATTATTGAGCAAGATCATTTCTACCTAGATTATACCCCTTGCTTGAGTTCAGTCCGAGTGTTGATCACACTTTGCCATGGCCATGGTCTTTGGATCTGAATCATTTGAAAGGTTTTGCAATCTAGTTGAGAAATGTATGTCGACAATTGTAGACGTCTGGTTATATGATTCTCCAGAATCTATATATCAATATATAGTTGATGGAAATATCGTTACCCATAGTGACTGCTCGCAGTTTCCCAATGCGATTGACTCGGGTACTCCGATGTCCCGGTCATTTTGTGCACTATGACCTGGGTTGGTGGAGGTTTCCCGTCCACTGGGTGTATACTACCCATCAGGTGTCTGCCAATGTGAATTTGACTTGCATTTACTGATTCACAGACCTTGATATCCTTGCTTGCGAGAAGTTGAATCCTGATGTACTATTGTCGTACTTCTCCCCTGTTGCTTTGAACGGGGAGTTGAGTGGTTTTAGTTGGTACCTCCACTCTTTCCGGCATATTTTTCAGGATTGTAGGATTGTATGACACCTTTATAGTCAGTAAATGAATCTGGTAGGTTATTTGCAATGTTTTGCAAATCTTCTGAACGCATAGTTCAGATCTTTGAGTACGTGGATTTGAGGCAGAAATGTGTTGAACATTCCACTAATTTCCTGGCATTCTTTATGGTACCTGAAATCTCCCCCCAATGCCTGGAAATATTCCTCATTGAATTAGCATACTGGCCTTGAATAACTGCCCATGCGAGGGCTTGAGGTATTGACGGAAGTACAATTATTCCTCGCATATATCCCAACTATATGTTGAGGGGCGAATGATGTATGCCGGGTGGTGATATCGGTATGCAGCCGAATTACCGCAAATAGGAAATACTTGGTAGATATCCACATATCAAAGATAAAGGAGAATAATATTATGCAGTTCTATCATGAGCTTGTAAAACTGCATGACTCCAACGTAAAGTTGGCAAGTTGCAATTCCAAAATAAAGATAATGCAATGAGCTTAACTCTTTGGATAGGATTCTACCAAACCATTTTGAGTCTAGACCTTAGGACAAATTGCTAAACTCAATCCAAGGGCCATAGAGAAGGCACTCAAGGAGAATTCTGCAATGTTATCCATTCGATTTGCTTTAAATAGATGTCAGGACAATGAGCCAATGGTTTCGTGTGAATAAAGCACACACTTAAGACCATCATGTAGATATGTCATTTAGAACCATGGAATACCTAAATAGTCTAGTCTATGGATGGGAAGAGCCACTTACCTCAACTTGATGCATTCAAGGAGTCTGAGTGGTTCAGCGTAGACTTTAAGGTGTGTGAGCCTTAAAATTAGCTTCCTGTGTCACTTGTAGTGCACATAAAATCCAAATGGTGTTATAATTTAGTATCATAATAATCATAAACTATTGGAATTGCTGATAGTTTCGGTTTCAACCCAATGTCTCGATGACCAAGGTGAGTATGCCAGGTTTTTCATGTACAAGACATTTTGGAAAACTATCATGGGCCAACATGTGCTACGGGTTTTGTAGTATGTGTAGTACAATCAAGATGATACATAGAAAGTGTGCTTGCCATATCCATTGCATATGGTAAAGAGAATGTATTTCTCTTTCTTGTCAGCATAAGTTTCTCTATGGAAACCATTTTGAAAAATATCTCTCTAGCTTACTAGGGTACGAGTTAAACTTGGGAAGCAATGAAGCATCCTGACGTTACTCGAGTACCCACAAGGATAGTAAATATGACTCGAGTTGAGCCAACAAATACCTCATCGCATCTAGTGATTTTAAAATATCTCCTTTCTCTCAGTGAGAGTGGAAACATTGGACTTCCCTGAGTATAGAGTTTGTGGTGCATATGCCCACAAGGCACATATCATTTTTCATCGGATTGGCTCCCGTAGAAATCTATATATAGACATGAAGATTCTCAAGAAAATCATTGTCGGATATATAGAATACATACAGATGAATTTGTATCAAAGTGATGATACAATATATTTTGATATACAATATATGATGACAACAATAATCATGTTCTTATTACAACATCATAAATGGACATAAATAAATAGATCACTAAGGAGACTAAGGGACTAAATGTATAGTCTCCAAACATGTTGGTTGATGCATATTCAACCATCATGCTCTCCATGCTCATAGGGTCTCGTGACAGCTTGATGGTGTCATGTTGAGGGTTTGAAGTGAGTTTCAAACCATTACCCTTGAGGTCCTTTGTGTCCCGGTGGCGTGGCTTGGATTGCACACGCTATACCATGGGATGCAAGACTGATATTGATGCACATGACCCGCTTAAGTAAGTTGTGGCCATTGAGGGCAAGAGCCTCAAATTGTTCGCCATCAATTACTTATAGGGGCAAACCAGAGATAATTAATTTAAGTAAATTAAAAACCATCATGGTTTTGTAATAAGAATGCAAAAAAATTGACTCAAGTGTATAACTTGAAAATGCTCAACCTCAATTATGGGAACATAACACATTAAAGATCATACAGACCTCACAGTAATAGAGATAGTCTTGCACATGGGCAATAGATCCAACTCATTACCTTGTATTTTGCTAGATGTTATTGTCAAAAATTTACAAGTTTGTTGCGTGGGAGAAATCAATCTCTGTGACATGTTCATGAAGAATGGCAATGTGGTAAACACATAGAACATATCATCTCCGGCGAATAACCGATGATTTATTTATATTACAGATTGCGTAATATAAATACATCTTAATGTTACAAAATTAATATAATTCGAGAAGGTGGCTCGAAATCATTAGTGTGAATCTCAAATTGCTAAGGATGACACCTTGAATTTTGCATATGTATTTGCAAGAAATTGAAAATCTCAATTGCAAATAGATGTATTATTCTCGACATGTGTCTAACATGGAAATAGATACCTCATAGAAATATTCCAGTATACTGCGTACTCAACAGAGAAACAGTACTATAAAGGTACTGAATATACTTTGCAAGAGATTTAAAATCTCAATTGCAAATTGTGGATGTATAATCTCAACATGTAGGACATGGAAATATATCACATCACACATATGTTCTGGAATACAAGGTACTCTACATAAACACAATATTTAAGACAAATACTAGAAATAACGGGGCTAAAAAATGTGAATACAAGTAAATAGTACTTTTTTGAGAGAAACAAGTAAATAGTACTACTGTTAATAAAAATAGAGATAAAAAAATTCGGCCCAGACGGACATTCGGCCCACAGCTGAGCAGAGCGGGGAAGGGCAGCCGGAGGTCGCCCCAGGCGCTCGGGCCTGGGCCTCCTCGGCCTTTGGCCGGCCCACCCGCCGCCTTACCGCATAAGACATGGGGAGGGCAGTTACGGATATGGGTCGGATAATCCGCCGCTCAATCCCCTCCTCCAACACGGCGCTACCGGCGGAGGGAGTGGCGGCCGCCGCATCCCATCAGTCTCCGATGGCCACCGGCGACGACCAGGTGCGCTCCCGTCGTGCTCGTTCTCGTCTGAGGATCCGCTAGAGAGATGCGTCCCGGGCGCGACAGATGCAATAACGACAGGATCCCGGTGAGCGGCGCTGAGCCCGAGGCTCGCTGAAGCCTACGAGCCGGCACGACGGCCGTGGTGGCGGTCGATGTTAGCGACGGCCCGCTCGAAGAGGCGGCCGAATCTCCAGCGGGCGCGGCTGCTAGAGCCCGCGGACGTTTCCATCTGCGGCGGGGCGAGTCCGTTGAAGGATTCGATCCCGGCCCCGAAGCGGATGACGCCGGAGGAGACGAAGGCGAGCGCCTCCTCCGCAGTCACCTCAGTGCGCATCAGCACGGGTAAGTAGCCGGGCAGGTGGCGACTTGGCCGGCGTCCTCGGCGGCGAGCGTCGGCGTACGCGGAGGCAGCTAGTGCACCAGTGTAGGAGGGGGCAGAGGCGGGTCCGCGTGCAGCATCGGCACGGCCGGGCCGCAAGCAGCCACGAGTCAAGGCTGATGGGAGCGCCCTGTGCGGCGTCCTCTATGGCGTGTTGGCCACCAGCGGCGTGTCCAGGGGCACGGTAACCGCCCCGGGCGGTGCCACCAGAGTCATGCTGACCGCGTCCAGTGGCACCCGGCCATGTGCAGTTGCGCTCCGGCCACGTCTAGCGACGGCACGACGGCGACGGGCCTTCTCTCTTTCTACTTTGCGCTCTCTTTGGTAGGCAGTGCTAATAACATGTTTGAGATCAAAAAGAACAAATAATCGAACAACCTTTATTGATGATGTACTAGTGCTTATATACAATGGGAAAGGACACAACGGTTCCCTAGGGGTGTCTCCACGGGAGGCAGCTGTCGTAACGGTTCCCACAAACGTGGAACCGCTCATCTAATGAGGAGCGCGGATTATCCCCCTAATAACCATCGGGGTTATTATTTTTAACAAACCTAACCATTAACCCTAACCCTAACCATAACCCCTAACATAACCACTATAACCCTAACCCCCAACATAACCACCAACATAACCCCCAACATAAATACCATAACCCTAACCCTAACACTAACCCCTAACATAACCATAACCCTAGCCATAAATGCATCATAAATACATCATAAATGCACTAAACAAGATCAACACCTAGGGTTTGCAATAAATTGACCAAATGCACACAAAATAAAGATCTCAACCAATCTATTAGAGAGTAAAACGAAAGACAAGAAAAAGAGATGTAAAGTGAATCCTTGTTCTCATTGATGATGGGTTACACATATATATAACCCCCGAAGGGGTGTCTCCGAAGGGACACGAGGCAACCGCCTCCTTTAGGAAAAGTAGGGATTAACAGGATTAATTAAATCCTAACACTCCCCCTAATCCATGCTTGTTAATGTAAGTATCATCATCTTGAGAAGCTCCTCCAAAAACCCTGTGGGAAAAAATATGAGGAGATATGTGTTCCATATATTGCTAAAACTCCTTCAAACCCATTGGAAAATAAGGAGAAAATGATGCAACATATAATGGTTATTGTCTCTTTTAACTCAATACGAGAAAACTCATAGAGTTTAGAGGACAATAAATATGTCGTGTATACTTTCCTAAAAAACCCAGTGGGGAAAACAGAAAGTATGACATATGATCTCATGTTGATATTACCTCATTAAAAACCTTTATGAGAACCTGTAAAGTAAACTCATGAAGGGAAAAAGAGCATAATATGATGCATTGAACAGGAACAATTCAGGAAGATACTCCCCCTGATTCTTGCAAAAAATCGAAGCCGTCACATACCAAAACATAGAAATTGGTAGAGGCCCGCTAAACAAATCAGTCGCATGATTTGACTTGCAAGATATGCAATATAGTGATATTGCTTATTATGTAACCTGTTTGCATCCGGGCAACACAAGAAACATTAAGATAATGGTTGGTGAATGTAGCCATGAGGTCTGATTTGAAGACTCTTCATGAGAGGGCTACCACACCAAGTAGGAACAGTAAATTTGTCTCTAATATGATAGTGGGGATCTAATCCATGTAACCAATGATATTGGTGTTCAGATTTCTCCAAACTGAAAAACCAGGACATGATGTTTCATGCCTTGGAGATATCGAAAGATATTCTTGAGTACCAACCAATTGTGTTTGGTGGATCCAATGGCATTATGGAACGTTGAGTCCCAATATCTCATTTCCATCATCTCTTGGTCTAATAGATCTTTCTCTACGTCTAGAGAATGAACTACCATGAGAGTTATGGATAGATAAGATTTGTCCACAATGAATTTCTCCAATATATTTTGGATATAGACAACATAGTATACCATAATGCATGAATGAAGGTGCTCAAGTTGTAGTAACGAGTGGTATTTTGGTTTACCAAATCCTTCATTTTAAAGTCCGTCACTTAGATGATTACATGCGTCGTCATTGCAAACACACAACACATGGATAATCATCATTGTAGGAGTAATCCTTGTGTATAAGGATCTCACTACGTCGGTTGTACCATATGTACCGACAACAATAAGCCGTATGGTGGCTTACCTATTTTACACAACTAGATAATTCCCCCGCGCGTTGCTGCGGGACTATTTTGAAATTATTTTGCTGAAATTTGGTTGAGCAAAATAGAAGTAATGAATTTATTTGACTTGATTATTTGATAGATTCGCCAAAAAAAAAGATTATTTGATAGATGCATAACAGTTTCATAAGATAAATATCATAATATGTGGCTAAATTTCCTTGGAGTTGTCAATGCTAGTGCCTTCTTCCTTGTGAACAAAATGTACATGTGGGATTCCTTTCTTGATGTACTCAAAGATGTATGTGCCAACCTTCAATGAATGATTCTTTGTGGTGTTGTCTTGAAAAGAGGCGCTGGTTATTGTCAGTTTCGTAGCATTCTTCATGTTTGTAATAGCCTCTATGTACCTTTTGTGTGCTTCTCTTGTTGGATGTGTTGTCGAAGGTGGCAGAACTTTTATTGGTGCATCAGATCGCATGCTATAGCAAAATAGGTGTGCATATCGTTAATTGCATAGCAGGAACTTAGAAAACAACTATGTATGTAACAGTCGTACCTGTTAGCCAACTTCCTTCTGGTTGTCCATGTACTTGCAAAAGCCAATATTAGTTGTAGGGATACAATGGAAAATGGTATGGTTGTTCTTAAATAGAGATGTGTGGTAGTCATAAAAACGTGTAACTGAAAGATATTGCTTTTAAAATAGTTAATACACAACAAATATAACAGTGAATATATATAAAGTTATAGATGGTATTTATATTGGGGTTTTAATTAGCAGGTTAATGTACGTATTAATATCGCACATGCATGTAAGATTTGGGCATGGTAATTGTTGGTTGGATTCCTAGCAAAGAAAATAATTGGGGGTTGGTATATAAAATCTAAAACTTTCTAAGTGGTGAAGGTTAGCCTGGGCGGCATTTCTGCAGTTTATGAGAGTTTTGAAGAGATACATACTCTGTAGCTGGAAAAAACAGAGATGACATTATAATAGATATCCTCATGTTAACATTCAAAGTGTAGTACAAACCCAGTTTGGTATTTATAGATTTATGACTAAAAGTACCCTCGTACACTCATACACGTTGAGCAATGGGCACTCTGATGGTTCAAGGGGGGAAATAAGAAAAGACAAAGAGAAACTCAGTGCATTCAAGCATTATCCAGTAATGAAGATCCTTCCTGTATGATTGTCTCCTCCACATGTTAACATCCGCCATGAATAGCAAGACCCTTCCTGTTTGATTGTCTCGTCCATATGTTAACATCTGTCATGAAAAGTAGTATAAGATTTCAGTCTAGGTGTTTCATGGATGGCAAATCTAAAATTTATAAGCACTCAAGGACAGAGCAGCAAGCAAGGGCATGATGCATGAAGCAAAAAGGTTTCTGGGTTGCAATGGAAGCTCAGCAAAATGGGTATGAAATGAAGAAATGATTTTTTTGTTGGTCGTAGGTATAGGACAGTGGAAGTTTCCATGCGTGTATTGCAAAGCTAGCATTGTTAAGTTGGAAGTAATAAATAGGACAATACAAAGGTTGGAATTAAAAATTGAAGTACCTATATGGTATGCATGTTTGGCTTACTCGTGTTGTCCATAATTGGTTGTTGGATCTTTGTTGTCTGTTTTGCTGCGTAAGGAGAACATCTGGCATTGTAATTATTTTAAGGGGAAATAAATAAATTTTGTGAGAATTATTTTATATAGGCTGTGAGAAGTAATACATACTCTTTCTTGTATTCTTTGGAAGGACTATGTTCATGTTCCTTTGATCTGCACTTAGATAAGATAGATCTCTCAAGGGGTAAGCGAATCGATCGATAAAAAGAGAGCATGTATAAACCTGGTGCATCATAGGCATGTGAGTATTGCCATACCTGATAGATTTGTTGGCATCATCCTCGGTAAAGTCTATTCTTCGTTTTGCTCCAGACCTGATTAGAAGGGAGATTAATCAGCGCGTTATAAGTCTGATAAATCTTGCTCTCGAGATGCTATTGCTTGATCGATGCCAAGAAGTAGATGATAGAATGAATGTCAAGATATATTGTGCAGAAGAAAACTTATTTGATAGAACATTTGTGCCTAACAAACCTCTGTTCCTGTTTCTAGCCATACGTGTTCGACGGTTATCGGCAGGAACATATGGGCTTGCTCGAGGAGAAGGATCGGGTAATGACGTATGACGTGGCCGTCCACGTCCACGTCCACGTCCACGTGAAACTTCTCGTGGATGACCAACCCCATGCCCAGTTGGATAATGCGAAGAACTTTCTGCATTAGCCATGTCAGGAGGCCTAATAACCCCAAGGAAGTGGAATTGGATGAAGGGGCCAAGAATGTAAAACGTACCAACAGAATACAAATGCAATGCAATGTGTATGTGCTCAATTTTTCCATATAGAGAATTAGAGTGCGCCGTTATATATTGAACTTGGCAAAATTATATTGAGATTTATGTTGAGCAAACAAATTTACAGAAGGAGCAACCGAGGAGAATTTGGAATATTATGTACCTTTAGGAGGCAGAAACCAAATGTGCCTGTGTTTGCAGTGAGGGAAACCCAATGAAGATGACTACTTGGGCATCATTGAGCACGCAGTACCTGAGAAGTTACAAATTTGTGATGCAATCAACAATATATCATACATAGAGAACATGGAGGAAATGGCAGTGAGTTGCTCACCGGAGGGTATGAGTGGTGTGGTACAGACCTGATGGGAAGGAAATGAGGTGAGGCCAGGCAGACTTTAAAGAGCAATCCATCAGTTTCTTCTGGAGATGGTGGGGAGAGGAAGTGGAGCGGCTGGAACATTAGTATTAGGAGAGGGAGCGTCTGACATCAATTAGTCAGCTGGCTGTTTGTTATCCATTGTGAGCAGGGAAGATACACAGGGTAGGCCGGTGGTAGCAATGGGCTGCAGAGAGGATGCATCAGTAGGTTGTGTAAGGTTGCTATGGCCCTTTTCATAAAAATATATGTAGGATTATAAGAAAATAGAAATATTCTTCTGACAAACAGAGTACAATACCTTGTGACGAGCAGAGTACAGTAGCTTCAGGTCGACAGATAGCATGGCCGTAGTCGGGAGCTCAACGTCGTTGCCAGCAAATCAGTAACCAAGAGGAAAGTGCATACATCTGGGATGAATTAGCCGGGGCGGCATTCGAGGGAGGAGGTGCTTGCTGACGCTGGCACCAAGTTGGGATGGGCAGCAGCGAGTCCAAGGCAGAGCAGCTCGAAATCGATCCCCAACGACGACACCACCGGCCGCTGCTCCATTGCGAAGTAGCCGTGGCAGGCACCGCAAGTATCGAGGAGGTTAAAGGAGAGAGGAGGAAGAAGGTGGCCGCCGAAGGGGAGAGGAGGAAGGAGGTGGCCGCTGCGAAAGGACTGGTATGCAGCGGGAGGAAGGGAGGGTGCCGGCTTGGGAGTAAGGCGTGGTGGAGAGGGAGAGAGCAGCGCGGATCCTGGGTGGGCGGCAAGGCAGAGTGTGCCGTGCGCAGGGGGAGCTAGCCCACCGGGATCCCATGTTGGCGGCGCGCGGCGGTGGACAGGGGAAACCGATGGAGACGGGGGAAACAGGCGAGGGAGTCACGGAGGAAAGCGGTGGAGACGGGGGCGTTCTTGCAGGGGAAAAAAGGAAGTGGAGGCCGATGGGCGGGCTGGGCTAGGATTACGTCCATCTGAAGGAAATATGCCCTAGAGGCAATAATAAAGTTATTATTTATTTCCTTATATCATGATAAATGTTTATTATTCATGCTAGAATTGTATTAACCGGAAACATAATACATGTGTGAATACATAGACAAACATAGTGTCACTAGTATGCCTCTACTTGACTAGCTCGTTGAATCAAAGATGGTTATGTTTCCTAGCCATAGACATGAGTTGTCATTTGATTAACGGGATCACATCATTAGGAGAATGATGTGATTGACATGACCCATTCCGTTAGCCTAGCACTTGATCGTTTAGTATGTTGCTATTGCTTTCTTCATGACTTATACATGTTCCTGTAACTATGAGATTATGCAACTCCCGTTTACCGGAGGAACACTTTGGGTGCTACCAAACGTCACAACGTAACTGGGTGATTATAAAGGAGTACTACAGGTGTCTCCAAAGGTACATGTTGGGTTGGCGTATTTCGAGATTAGGTTTTGTCACTCCGATTGTCGGAGAGGTATCTCTGGGCCCTCTCGGTAATGCACATCACTATAAGCCTTGCAAGCAATGTGACTAATGAGTTAGTTACGGAATGATGCATTACGTAACGAGTAAAGAGACTTGCCGGTAACGAGATTGAACTAGGTATTGGATACCGACGATCGAATCTCGGGCAAGTAACATACCGATGACAAAGGGAACAACGTATGTTGTTATGCGGTTTGACCGATAAAGATCTTCGTAGAATATGTAGGAGCCAATATGGGCATCCAGGTTCCGCTATTGGTTATTGACCGAGAATAGTTCTAGGTCATGTCTACATAGTTCTCGAACCCGTAGGGTCCGCACGCTTAAGGTTTCGATGACAGTTTATTATGAGTTTATGAGTTTTGATGTACCGAAGGAGTTCGGAGTCCCGGATGAGATCGGGACATGACGAGGAGTCTCGAAATGGTCGAGACGTAAAGATCGATATATTGGACGACTATATTCGGAGTTCGGAAAGGTTCCGAGTGATTCGGGTATTTTTCGGAGTACCGGAGAGTTACGGGAATTCGCCGGGGAGTATATGGGCCTTATTGGGCCATACGGGAATAGAGGAGAGAGGCCAAAAGGAAGGAGGCCTGCGCCCCCCCCTCTGGTCCGAATTGGACAAGGGGCGCAGCCCCCCTTTCCTTCTCCTCTCCCCCTCTTTCCCCTTCTCCTACTCCAACAAGGGAGGTGGAATCCTACTAGGACTAGGGAGTCCTAGTAGGACTCCACACTTGGCGCGCCCCTCCTAGGGCCGGCCTCCTCCCCCCTTGCTCCTTTATATACGGGGGCGGGGGGCACCCCACAAGAACACAAGTTGATCTACGGATCGTTCCTTAGCCGTGTGCGGTGCCCCCTCCACCATATTCCACCTCGGTCATATCGTCGCGGAGTTTAGGCGAAGCCCTGCGCTGGTAGAGCATCATCATCGTCACCACGCCGTCGTGCTGACGGAACTCATCCCCGAAGCTTTGCTGGATCGGAGCCGGGGATCGTCATCGAGCTGAACGTGTGCTGAACTCGGAGGTACCGTACGTTCGGTACTTGGATCGGTCGGATCGTGAAGACGTACGACTACATCAACCGCGTTGTCATAACGCTTCCGCTTACGGTCTACGAGGGTACGTGGACATACACTCTCCCCTCTCGTTGCTATGCCATCACCATGATCTTGCGTGTGCGTAGGAAATTTTTTGAAATTACTACGTTCCCCAACAGTGGTATCCGAGCCTAGGTTTTATGCGTTGATGTTATATGCACGAGTAGAACACAAGTGAGTTGTGGGCGATACAAGTCATACTGCTTACCAGCATGTCATACTTTGGTTCAGCGGTATTGTGAGATGAAGCGGCCCGGACCGACATTACGCGTACGCTTACGCGAGACTGGTTTCACCGTTACGAGCACTCGTGCTTAAAGGTGGCTGGCGGGTGTCTGTCTCTCTCACTTTAGCTGAATCGAGTGTGGCTACGCCCGGTCCTTGCGAAGGTTAAAACAGCACCAACTTGACGAACTATCGTTGTGGTTTTTGATGCGTAGGTAAGAACGGTTCTTGCTCAGCCCGTAGCAGCCACGTAAAATTTGCAACAACAAAGTAGAGGACGTCTAACTTGTTTTTGCAGGGCATGTTGTGATGTGATATGGTCAAGACGTGATGCTATATTTATTGTATGAGATGATCATGTTTTGTAACCGAAGTTATCGGCAACTGGCAGGAGCCATATGGTTGTCGCTTTATTGTATGAAATGCAAACGCCCTGTAATTGCTTTACTTTATCACTAAGCGGTAGCGATAGTCGTAGAAGCAATAGATGGCATAACGACAACGATGCTACGATGGAGATCAAGGTGTCGCGCCAGTGACGATGGTGATCATGACGGTGCTTCGAAGATGGAGATCACAAGCACAAGATGATGATGGCCATATCATATCACTTATATTGATTGCATGTGATGTTTATCCTTTATGCATCTTATCTTGCTTTGATTGACGGTAGCATTTTAAGATGATCTCTCACTAATAATCAAGAAGTGTTCTCCCTGAGTATGCACCGTTGCGAAAGTTCTTCGTGCTGAGACACCACGTGATGATCGGGTGTGATAGGCTCTACGTTCAAATACAACGGGTGCAAAACAGTTGCACACGCGGAATACTCAGGTTAAACTTGACGAGCCTAGCATATGCAGATATGGCCTCGGAACACGGAGACCGAAAGGTCGAGCGTGAATCATATAGTAGATATGATCAACATAGTGATGTTCACCATTGAAACTACTCCATCTCACGTGATGATCGGACATGGTTTAGTTGATTTGGATCACGTGATCACTTAGATGACTAGAGAGATGTCTGTCTAAGTGGGAGTTCTTAAGTAATATGATTAATTGAACTTAAATTTATCATGAACTTAGTCCTGGTAGTATTTTGCAAATTATGTTGTAGATCAATAGCTCGCGTTGTTGCTTTCATATGTTTATTTTGATATGTTCCTAGAGAAAATTGTGTTGAAAGATGTTAGTAGCAATGATGCGGATTGGATCCGTGATCTGAGGTTTATCCTCATTGCTGCACAGAAGAATTATGTCCTTGATGCACCGCTAGGTGACAAACCTATTGCAGGAGCAGATGCAGACGTTATGAACGTTTGGCTAGCTCAATATGATGACTACTTGATAGTTTAGTGCACCATGCTTAACGGCTTAGAATCGGGACTTCAAAGACGTTTTGAACGTCATGGACCATATGAGATGTTCCAGGAATTGAAGTTAATATTTCAAGCAAATACCCGAGTTGAGAGATATGAAGTCTCCAACAAGTTCTATAGCTAAAAGATGGAGGAGAATCGCTCAACTAGTGAGCATGTGCTCAGATTGTCTGGGTACTTCAATCGCTTGAATCAAGTGGGAGTTAATCTTCCAGATAAGATAGTGATTGACAGAATTCTCTAGTCACCATCACTAAGTTACTAGAACTTCGTGATGAACTATAGTATGCAAGGGATGACGAAAACGATTCCCGAGCTCTTCGTGATGTTGAAATCGACGAAGGTAGAAATCAAGAAAGAACATCAAGTGTTGATGATTGACAAGACCACTAGTTTCAAGAAAAGGGCAAAGGGAAAGAAAGGGAAACTTCAAGTAGAATGGCAAACAAGTTGTCACTCCCGTGAAGAAGACCAAAGCTGGACCAAAGCCTGAAACTGAGTGCTTACACTGCAAAGGAAATGGTCACTGGAAGCGGAAATGCCCTAAATATTTGGTGGATAAGAAGGATGGCAAAGTGAACAAGGGTATATTTGATATACAGGTTATTGATGTGTGCCTTACTAGTGTTTATAGTAGCCCCTGAGTATTTGATACTTGTTCGGTTGCTAAGATTAGTAACTCGAAACAGGAGTTACAGAATAAACAGAGACTAGTTGAGGGTGAAGTGATGATGAGTGTTGGAAGTAGTTCCAAGATTGATATGATCATCATCGCACACTCCCTATACTTTCGGGATTAGTGTTAAACCTAAATAAATGTTATTTGGCGTTTGCGTTGAGCATGAATATGATTTGATCATGTTTATTGCAATACGGTTATTCATTTAAAGTCAGAGAATAATTGTTGTTCTGTTTACATGAATAAAACCTTCAATGGTCATACACCCAATGAAAATAGTTTGTTGGATCTCGATCGTAGTGATACACATATTCATAATGTTGATGCCAAAAGATGCAAAGTTAATAATGATAGTGCAACTTATTTGTGGCACTGCCGTTTGGGTCATATCGGTGTAAAGCGCATGAAGAAACTCCATAAAGATGGATTTTCGGAATCACTTGGTTATGAATCATTTGATGCTTGCGAACCGTGCCTTTTGGGCAAGATGACTAAAACTCCGTTCTCCGGAACAATGGAACAAGCTACTGACTTATTGGAAATAATACATACCGATGTATGCGATCCAATGAGTGTTGATGCTCGTGGCAAGTATCGTTATTTTCTGACCTTCACAAGATGATTTGAGCAGATATGGGTATATCTACTTGATGAAACATAAGTCTGAAATAGTTGAAAGGTTCAAAGAATTTCAGAGTGAAGTGGAAAAATCATCGTAACAAGAAAATAAAGTTTCTGCGATCTGATCGCGGAGACGAATATTTGAGTTACGAGTTTGGTCTTCAATTAAAACAATGTGGAATAGTTTCACAGCTCACGCCACCTGGAACACCACAACGTTATGGTGTGTCCGAACGTCGTAACCGCACTTTATTGGATATGGTGCGATCTATGATGTCTCTTACTGATTTACCACTATTGTTTTGGGGTTATGCATTAGAGACAGCTGCATTCACGTTAAAAGGGCACCATCTAAATCCGTTGAGACGACACCATATGAACTGTGGTTTAGCAAGAAACCCAAGTTGTCGTTTCTTAAAGTTTGGGGCTGTGATGCTTATGTGAAAAAGTTTCATCCTGATAAGCTCAAACCCAAATCGGAGAAGTGCGTCTTCATAGAATACCCAAAGGAAACTGTTGGGTACACCTTCTATCACAGATCTGAAGGCAAGATTTTCGTTGCTAAAATGGATCCTTTCTAGAGAAGGAGTTTCTCTCGAAAGAAGTGAGTGGGAGGAAAGTAGAACTTGATGAGGTAACTGTACCTTCTCCTGAATTGGAAAATAGTTCATCACTGAAATCAGTTCCAGTGATTCCTACACCAATTAGTGAGGAAGCTAATGATGATGATCATGAAACTTCAGATCAAGTTACTACAGAACCTCGTAGGTCTTCCAGAGTACGGTCCGCACCAGAGTGGTACGGTAATCCTGTTCTGGAAGTCATGTTACTAGACCATGATGAACCTACGAACTATGAAGAAGCGATGGTGAGCCCAGATTCCGCAAAATGGCTTGAGGCCATGAGATCTGAGATAAGATCCATGTATGAAAACAAAGTATGGACTTTGATTGACTTGCCCAATGATCGGCGAGACATTGAGATTAAATGGATCTTCAAGAGGAAGACGGACGTTGATAGTAGTGTTACTATCTACAAAGCTCGACTTGTCGTAAAAAGGTTTTTGACAAGTTCAAGGTGTTGACTACAATGAGATTTTCTCAATTGTAGCTATGCTTAAGTCTGTCCGAATCATGTTAGCGACAATTTATGAAATCTGGCAAATGGATGTCAAAAACTGCAGTCCTTAATGGTTTTCTTAAAGAAGAGTTGTATATGATGCAACCAGAAGGTTTTGTCAATCCTAAAGGTACTAACAAAATGTGCAAGCTCCAGTGATCCATCTATGGACTGGTGCAAGCATCTCAGAGTTGGAATATACGCTTTGATAAGTTGATCAAAGCATATAGCTTTGTACAGACTTACGGTGAAGCCTGTATTTACAAGAAAGTGAGTGGGAGCTCTGTAGCATTTCTAATATTATATGTGGATGACATATTGTTGATTGGAAATGATATCGAAATTCTGGATAGCATGAAAGGATACTTGAATAAGAGTTTTTCAAAGAAAGACCTCGGTGAAGCTACTTACATATTGAGCATCAAGATCTATAGAGATAGATCAAGACGCTTGATAAGATTTTCAATGAGTACATACCTAGACAAGATTTTGAAGTAGTTCAAAATGGAATAGTCAAAGAAGGAGTTCTTGCCTGTGTTGCAGGGTGTGAAGTTGAGTAAGACTCAAGACCCGACCATGGCAGAAAATAGAAAGAGAATGAAAAGTCATTCCCTATGCCTCAGTCATAGGTTCTATAAAGTATGCTATGTTGTGAACCAGACCTATTGTATACTCTGCCCTGGTTTGGCAAGGGAGTACAATAGTGATCTAGGAGTAGATCACTGGACATTGGTCAAAATTATCCTTAGTGGAATAAGGATATGTTTCTCAATTATGGAGGTGACAAAAGCTTCGTCGTAAAAGGTTACGTCGATACAAGTTTTGGCACTGATCCAGATGACTCTAAGTCTTAATCTGGATACATATTGAAAGTGGGAGCAATTAGCTAGAGTAGCTCCGTGCAGAGTATTGTAGACATAGAATATTTGCAAAATACATACAGCTCTGAATGTGACAGACCCGTTGACTAAACTTTTCTCACGAGCAAAACATGATTATACCTTTGTACTCTTTTGGTGTTAATCACATAGCGATGTGAACTAGATTATTGACTCTAGTAAACCCTTCGGGTGTTGGTCACATGACGATGTGAACTATTGGGTATTAATCACATACAGATGTGAATATTGGTGTTAAATCACATCGCGATGTGAACTAGATTATTGACTCTAGTGCAAGTGGGAGACTGAAGGAAATATGCCCTAGAGGCAATAATAAAGTTATTATTTATTTCCTTATATCATGATAAATGTTTATTATTCATGCTAGAATTGTATTAACCGGAAACATAATACATGTGTGAATACATAGACAAACATAGTGTCACTAGTATGCCTCTACTTGACTAGCTCGTTGAATCAAAGATGGTTAAGTTTCCTAGCCATAGACATGAGTTGTCATTTGATTAACGGGATCACATCATTAGGAGAATGATGTGATTGACTTGACCTATTCCGTTAGCTTAGCACTTGATCGTTTAGTATGTTGCTATTGCTTTCTTCATGACTTATACATGTTCCTGTAACTATGAGATTATGCAACTCCCGTTTACCGGAGGAACACTTTGGGTGCTACCAAACGTCACAACGTAACTGGGTGATTATAAAGGAGTACTACAGGTGTCTCCAAAGGTACATGTTGGGTTGGCGTATTTCGAGATTAGGTTTTGTCACTCCGATTGTCGGAGAGGTATCTCTGGGCCCTCTCGGTAATGCACATCACTATAAGCCTTGCAAGCAATGTTGAGTTAGCTACGGAATGATGCATTACGTAACGAGTAAAGAGACTTGCCGGTAACAAGATTGAACTAGGTATTGGATACCGACGATCAAATCTCGGGCAAGTAACACACCGATGACAAAGGGAACAACGTATGTTGTTATGCGGTTCGACCGATAAAGATCTTCGTAGAATATGTAGGAGCCAATATGGGCATCCAGGTTCCGCTATTGGTTATTGACCGAGAATAGTTCTAGGTCATGTCTACATAGTTCTCGAACCCGTAGGGTCCGCACGCTTAAGGTTTCGATAACAGTTTTATTATGAGTTTATGAGTTTTGATGTACCGAAGGAGTTCGGAGTCCCGGATGAGATCAGGGACATGACGAGGAGTCTCGAAATGGTCGAGACGTAAAGATCGATATATTGGACGACTATATTCGGAGTTCGGAAAGGTTCCGAGTGATTCGGGTATTTTTCGGAGTACCGGAGAGTTACGGGAACTCGCCGGGGAGAATATGGGCCTTATTGGGCCATACGGGAATAGAGGAGAGAGGCCAAAAGGAAGGAGGCCTGCGCCCCCCCCCCTCTGGTCCGAATTGGACAAGGGGCGCAGCCCCCCTTTCCTTCTCCCTCTCCCCCTCTTTCCCCTTCTCCTACTCCAACAAGGGAGGTGGAATCCTACTAGGACTAGGGAGTCCTAGTAGGACTCCACACTTGGCGCGCCCCTCCTAGGGTCGGCCTCCTCCCCCCTTACTCCTTTATATACGGGGGCAGGGGGGCACCCCACAAGAACACAAGTTGATCTACGGATCGTTCCTTAGCCGCGTGCGGTGCCCCCCTCCACCATATTCCACCTCGGTCATATCATCGCGGAGTTTAGGCGAAGCCCTGCGCCTATAGAGCATCATCATCGTCACCACGCCGTCGTGCTGACGGAACTCATCCCCGAAGCTTTGCTGGATCGGAGCCAGGGGATCGTCATCGAGCTGAACGTGTGCTGAACTCGGAGGTACCGTACGTTCGGTACTTGGATCGGTCGGATCGTGAAGACGTATGACTACATCAACCGCGTTGTCATAACGCTTCCGCTTACGGTCTACGAGGGTACGTGGACATACACTCTCCCCTCTCGTTGCTATACCATCACCATGATCTTGCGTGTGCGTAGGAAAATTTTTGAAATTACTACGTTCCCCAACACCATCGTGAGCTTCTCTGGCTGGGCCTACGAACAGTAACTGAAGTCGACGTGTGCAGTAACTGAAGCCAACGTGTTCGTTTTTAGGTATGATGGGTCCCGCTTGTAAGCCTCTAATTAAACACTGACGGGGCAGTGATGCTGATGTGGATAGCCTGCATGTCAAGAGAAATAGGTTAGTGGGGATGAACTATTTAGGTATTATAGATGTATGTTGTATTTTGTATTTCGATTCAGAATTGAGATTCCATTGGAAATCAATCATATATGTGTGAATCTAGTGATCCACATGGATATGTGATCACTGCATCTATCAACTAGAGAGATAGATGATTTTGAACTGCCAATGATATAAGTTATCGGAATGAGATTCCACCTCTGGAGAATAGTTGGGTATCTGCGTGAACCCTTGTGCTACAATAATTGCTCTTTGTTTCACCACCTCGTTGTTCTCAATTCTGTTTCCAGAAGAAAAATGGTGTAGGTATTGCTTATGAATACCTTCCCATTATTGAGCAAGATCATTTCTACTTACATTATACCCTTTGCTTGAGTTCAGTCCGAGTGTTGATCACACTTTGCCATGGCCACGGTCTTTGGATCTGAATCATTTGTAAGGTTTTGCAATCTAGTTGAGAAATGTATGTCGACAATTGTAGACTTCCGGTTATATGATTCTCCATAATCAATATATCAATATATAGTTGACGAAAATATCGTTACCCGTAGTGACTTCTCACGATTTCCCAATGCGATTGAGTCGGGTATTCCGATATCCCGGTCATTGTGTGCACTATGACCTGGGTTGGTGGAGGTTTCCCGTCCACTGGGTGTATACTACCCATTAGGTGTCTGCCAACGTGAAGTTGACTTGCATTTACTGATTCACAGGCCTTGATATCCTTGCTTGCGAGAAGCTGAATCCTGATGTACTTCTGCCATACATCTCCCCCTGTTGCTTTGAACGAGGAGTGGAGTGGATTTTGTTGGTACCTCCACTCTTTCAGGCGTACTTTTGCAGGATTGTAGGATTGTGTGACACCTTTATAGCCATTAAATGGATCTGGCAGATTATTTGCAATGTGTTGCAAATCTTCTGAACGCATGGTTCAGATCTTTGAGTACGTGGATTTGAGGCAGAAATGTGTTGAACATTCCACTAATTTCCTGGCATTTTTATGGTACTTGAATCTCCCCCTAATGCCTGGAAATGTTCCTCATTGAATCAACATACTGGCCTTGAATAACTCCCCAGGCGAGGGACTTGAGGTATTGACGGAAATACAGTTATTCCTCACACAGATCCTAACTATATGTTGAGGGGCCAATGATGTATGTCGGGTGGTGATATCGATATGCAACCGAATTACCGCAGATAGGAAATACTTGGTAGATTTCCACGTATCAAAGACAGAGGGGAATACTTTTATGCAGTTTGGTCATGAGTGTGTAACACTACATGACTCCAACGTAAAGTTGGTAAGTTGCAATTCCAAAATAAAGATAATGCAATGAGGTTAACTCTTTGGATATGATTCTACCAAAACATTTTGAGTCTAGACATTAGGAAAAATTGCTAAACTTCAATCCAAAGGCCATAGAGAATGCCTTCAAGGAGAATTCTGCAATGTTATCCATTCGATTTGCTTGAAATCGATGTCAGGATAATGAGCCAATGGTTTCGTGTGAATAAAGCACACACTTAAGACCATCATGTAGTTATGTCTTTTAGAACCATGGAATACCTGAATAGTCTACTCAATGGCTGGGAAGAGCCACTCACCTCGACTTGATGCATTCAAGGAGTCTGAGTGGTTCATCGTAGAATTTAAGGTGTGCAAGCCTTAAAATAGCTTCACTATGTCACTTGTAGTGCACATAAAATCCAAACGTTGTTAGAATTTAGCATCATAATAATCATAAACTATTGGAATTGCTGATAGTTTCTGTTTCAACCCAATGTCTCGATGACCAAGGTGAGTATGCCAAGTTTGTCATGTACAAGACACTCTGGAAAACTATCTCGTACACAACATGTGCTACGTGTTGTGTCGTATGTGTAGTACAATCCAGATGATTCACATAGAAAGTGCTTGCCATATTTGTTGCATATGGTAAAGAGAAGTTATTTCTCTTTGTTGTCATCATAAGTTTCGCTATGGAAACTATTTTGACGGATACCTTCATTGTTAAACCTGGGAAGCAATAAAGCATCCCAACGTTACTCGAGTACCCACAGGGATAGTAAATATGACTCGAGTTGAGCCAACAAATACCTCATCGCGTCTAGCGATTTAAATATATCCTTTCTCTCAATGAGAGTGGAAACATTGGACTTCCCTGAGTATAAAGTTTGTGGTGCATATGTCCACAAGGCATATATCATTTTTCATCAGATTGACTCCCGTAGAAATCTATATATAGACATGAAGATTCTCAATATGAAAATCACTCTCAGATATATAGAATACATACAGATGTATTTGTATCAAAGTGCTGATATAGTATATTGTGATATACAATATATGATGACAACAATACTTATGTTGTTGTTACAACATCATAAATGGACATTAATTATATTGACCACTCAGGAGATTGAAAGACTATTCATAGTCTCCAAACATATCAGTTGAGGCATATTCAACCATCACATTCTCCATGCCCATAGGGTCCTGTCACAGCTGGTGATGTTGGATTGAAGGTTGAAGTAAGATTCAGCCTTTGCCCTTGAGGTTCATTGTATCCCAGGAATTGTTGATACAGAATAACCTGATGTTGAGATCTGAATCTAATACCTTATGATATACTCCCTTCATTCCTTTATATAAGGTGTATTTGTTTTTTGATAAAATTCCAGAATGTAAGGTGCATTTCTTCTAATTCCTCATAATTCCCTTGTTAGCCCTCCAAAAAAAAGGGAAAATATCTCTCTCCTAATTGTTTGTATCTCTCCTTGTGGCAAAAGAAGGAAAGTATCTCTGTGTCGATTGCATGCATCTCTTAGTTTCCTCGACTAACTGATTTACTTGCCGCTAACCAACAAATTTGCCAAGGGTAATTTCGTCCTAGCATGTCTCTAATTACGTGCCTTTGTCACCGTGCCGAAAATAATACACCTTACATAAAGGAATGGAGGGAGTATAAGACACCATTTTTCTGTTAGCGGTGTGATCCTGACCAGAGGTGATTCCAGGATTGCACACATTATCCCACAAGACACAAATCATGATGTCCATGGCCCAGATAGGGCAGTGGTGGCCATTGAGGGTGAATGCCTCAAACTCTATAGCCATATGTTACCTCTATGGGTAAACCAGAGATAATTAATTTACAACCAGTAAATTAAAGACCATCATGGTTGATGTCATAATGAACTTTGCAAAATCAATGGGTATTTCAATAAGTTATCTTGAAACCATTAGTGTGAATCTCAAATTGCTAAATATGACACCTTGAAGATAATCTCCAAAATGGAGTAGATCTCGCAGCACTAGAGAGTATAATCTGACGAAATCAGTAGATACCCACTCGTAATGCCTTATGTCAAATGTCATGACTTAGTAAAATGTCTGGGAGAGCACTTCGTAAAGCAATTATAATGTCAAAATGACAAAATATAGGTTTTAACATTAGTCATTGATAATCTGCGAAGGCAGTAGATCTATATGACTACCTTGTGATCCCAACACATCAATTTGAATAAATCACTTTGAATTTTGCATTCTTATTTGCAAGAAATAAAAATCTCAATTGCAAACAGACATATTAATCTCGACATATAGCGAACATGGAGATACATACATTCCGGAATACATCGTACTCAACAGAAATACACCACTATTATAATGAATAGTAATGATGTTGCAAACTTGATAATCAAATTAAAAACTTGAATGTATATACCTCAAATTAAATGAGATGATCTTGTATCAAGTTGCAAGATAATTCAGCAGGGTGAATTAATATTTTGCAAGAGAAAATTAATCTCAATTGCAATGAGATTGTTTTGCGAGAGGAAGAGAAATATATTTCTCATCGTAAGCGTGTGACCACTTTTCTTTATCCAGCTCGTGCCTAAGCAAGAATTCTATGCCCCCTTTGTTCTTCTCCAAAGCCTTGAGGAGATTATCATATCGGCTTTTTAATGTGTCGGTGTTGAATGCAACGCAAACAAGGGTAAGGTCTTTGCAAAACTCCTTGCTCTTGCATGCCCGGTAAAAGTTTGCAACAAAGTGTCTCATGCACCAACAGTGTTGAAGCTTTGGAAGCGGGAATATCAACGTCTATTGCTTTGAGAATCCCATGATGGCGATCCGATATAATGCATACCTCTCGCTTGCCTATCACCTTGGTTCTCACATGCCCCATGAACCACTCCCAATTATCATCGTGCTCCGAAGGCACCAAGGCAAATGCCACCGGCAACACATTATCATTTGAAGAGTGGGCCATCACCACCATCAATGTGCCCTTGTATTTGCCGGTCAAGAATGTACCATCTATAGACAAGACCGGGTGATAATACGTGAATGCCTTAATGCATTGTCCAAAGCTCCAGAAGGCACAACAAAACACTCCGTCAATTGACTCCACCCGATGGCGCATTCCCGGGTTTCGATGAGCAATGGCTGCCAACATCTTGGGAAGAATGTTATATGCGGCCTCATAATCACCATGCAACATCCTAATAGTGTTTGCCTTCGCCATCCATGTCTTCACATACTTGACCGGGTATCCGAAAACTTCCTCAATCGAAGACATGAGAAACTTGACCTTCACGGTTGGATCATGTGCTATTTGATGCAACAATTTGTATCCTAGATACTCAGACGTGAGTTGACGGTGTCCTTTGCTTCGGTCAGCCTTGTCCGAGGGTACGCACGTGTGAGTGCCAACATGACTCTTCAACACCCATTGCCCGGTTTCTTTGATTTTTTCTACCGCGGACCTCCCATTTGCAACCTTCTTGGTCACATTTGACTGTGTACCGAAGTTTTTGATTTGAATGACCAACAACAAACAGCCTATGGTTCCTAATGGCATAGTCACACAACCATATCTTGAACTCTACCAAAGAACCAAACTTGATGACTTTCTCCAAATGAGCATTCTCATCCTCATTTTCTAGTCGAGGATCACTAAATTTGGGGCACGGCGTTGGCTCAGACAACCAGAATCTCAGCCCACCGTCAACGATAGCATTGTCTGCAAGACTCACATCCCTAAACAACGGTGGCCCTCTCTCCTTGCCGGTCACCTTCTTGTAGATTTCATTTTCTTGCGCAGTCAACCCATCCTCATCCAATTCTTCCTCCGGACCCTCATCATCCGAGTTATACCCACATATACGGTTATAAGGAAGAGTACGGTCCATGTCTTGTTGCCACACAATGACATCCAAGTTACCAATTGGATTGCAATGGATCTCTTCATTCTCCGAGTAAGCATCCTCTTGAGCAACAATAGCATCATCATCAACATGACCACTAGCATCTTCTTCAACATGAGGAATAGCATCTTCTTCAACATGAGGAATAGCATCATGACGGAGTACTATGGCGCTAGCATTGATATGATCTTCATTGGGTTGGCTAGAACATACACCTCGGCACTATCATCATGTATTGGGGAGGATGCATTGCGGTTGAGATCAATTTGTAAAGGAGGAGGAGGATCAACCTTTGTGGCAAAGATCTCAAGAGACTTGTCTTGTGATGCGTCTACTTTTTCCTTGTACACGTTCCAATGCAATTGGGAGGTGATGGGCATACTCTTTAATCGGGACTTTACTCCCAATCCAACGCCATACCTCCCAATAAGCTTAACCTCGGCATTTGGGGCATTCCAATGTAAGATGCTTCTCACTTTAACTACAAGATCATCAAAGCTTGGACTTGTGTCAAAAACCATAGCCTCTTCCCCTTCATCGTCATTTCCAAGCATAAATGTCGACTTGTCCAAATAATGAACATTTACGAGCTTATGCATCTAAGAAATTGGAAACAATATAATCAATCCATATATGTCATCCAACCAACAAAATGGACAAATGAACTAAATTTTGCATAAATTGGACAACTAACTACTATTCATACTAAAGTTAACCTTGTTTGAGATCGAAAAGAACAAATAATCGAACAACCTTTATTGATGATGTACTAGTGCTTATATACAATGGGAAAGGGCACAGCGGTTCCCTAGGGGTGTCTCCACGGGAGGCAACTATCGTGACGGTTCCCACAAACGTGGAACCGCTCATCTAATGAGGAGCGGGGATTGTCCCCCTAATAACCATTGGGGTTATTATTTTTAACACTCCCCCCTAATCACAGCTTGTCATAAGAATACATCATCTTGAGTAAGTCTCCTCCAAAAACCCTGTGGGAAAAATATGAGGAGTAGTGTATGATATGTTGCGAAAACTCCTGCAAACCCAGTGGGAAAAATAAGGAGAAAATGCTGCAACATACAATAGTTATCATCTCCGTTAACTCAATATGTGAGAACCATAGAGTTCGGAGAACAATAAACATGTCGTATATACTTTCCTAAAAAACCCGGTGGGGAAAACTGGAAGTATGACATATGATCTCATGTTGATATTACCTCATTAAAAACCTTTATGAGAACCTGTATAGTAAACTCATGAAGGAAAAAAGAGTATAATATGATGCATTGAATAGGAACAGTTCAGGAAGATACTCCCCCTGATTCTTGCAAATTCCGAAGCCGTCATATACCAATTCAATGAACATATTTCTGGAATGTAAAAGTTGGTAGAGACTTGGTGAACAAATCAGTCACATGATTTGACTTGCAAGATATACAATATAAAGATATTGCTATTAGTAGCTTGTTTGCATCCGGGCAACACAAGCAACATTATCTTTGAGATAATGGTTGGTGGATGTAGCCATGAGGTCTGTTTCGAAGACTCTTCATGAGAGGGCTACCACGCCTAGTAGGAACACTAAGCTTGTCTACAATTTGACATAGTGGGGATCTGATCGATGTATCCAATGATATCGATGTTCACATTTATGTGAAACTGAAAAACCAGGACAAGATGTTTGATGCCTTGGAGATATCGAAAGATATTCTTGAGTACCAACCAATTGTGTTTGGTGGATCCAATGGCATTATGGAACGTTGAGTCCCAATATCTCATTTCCATCACCTCTTGGTCTAAATAGATCTTTCTCTATGTCTAGAGAATGAACTACCATGGGAGTTATGGATGGAATAAGATTTGTCCATAATGAATTATTCCAATATATTATGGATATAGACAACATAGTATACCATAATGTATGAATGAAGGTGCTCAAGTTGTAGTAACGAGCGGTATTTTGTTTTACCAAATCCTTCATTTTAAACTCCGTCATTTAGATGATTACATGTGTCGTCATTGCAGACACACAAATATGGATAATCATTATTGTAGGAGCAATCCTTCTGAATAAGGAACTCACTACGTCGACTGTACCAAATGTACCAACGATAATAATAAGTCATATTGTGACTTATTGATTTTACACAATGTATGTTGCATTTTGTACTTCGGTTCAGAACTGAGGTTCCGTCGGGAACCATCTATATCTTAATCTAGTGATCTACATGGCTATGTAATCACTACATCTATCAACTGCAGAGATGGATGATTTTGAACTGCCAATGATATAAGTTATCAGAATGAGATTCCACCTCTGGAGAATAGTTGGGTATCTTCGTGAACCCTTGTGCTACAATACATGCTCTTTATTTCACCACCTCGTTGTTCTGAATTCTGTTTCCAGAAGAAAACTAGTGTAGGTATTGCTTATGAATACCTTCCCATTATTGAGCAAGATCATTTCTACCTAGATTATACCCCTTGCTTGAGTTCAGTCCGAGTGTTGATCACACTTTGCCATGGCCATGGTCTTTGGATCTGAATCATTTGAAAGGTTTTGCAATCTAGTTGAGAAATGTATGTCAACAATTGTAGACGTCTGGTTATATGATTCTCCAGAATCTATATATCAATATATAGTTGATGGAAATATCGTTACCCATAGTGACTGCTCGCGGTTTCCCAATGCGATTGACTCGGGTACTCCGATGTCCCGGTCATTTTGTGCACTATGACCTGGGTTGGTGGAGGTTTCCCGTCCACTGGGTGTATACTACCCATCAGGTGTCTGCCAATGTGAATTTGACTTGCATTTACTGATTCACAGACCTTGATATCCTTGCTTGCGAGAAGTTGAATCCTGATGTACTATTGTCGTACTTCTCCCCCTGTTGCTTTGAACGGGGAGTTGAGTGGTTTTAGTTGGTACCTCCACTCTTTCCGGCATATTTTTCAGGATTGTAGGATTGTATGACACCTTTATAGTCAGTAAATGAATCTGGTAGGTTATTTGCAATGTTTTGCAAATCTTCTGAACGCATAGTTCAGATCTTTGAGTACGTGGATTTGAGGCAGAAATGTGTTGAACATTCCACTAATTTCCTGGCATTCTTTATGGTACCTGAAATCTCCCCCCAATGCCTGGAAATATTCCTCATTGAATTAGCATACTGGCCTTGAATAACTGCCCATGCGAGGGCTTGAGGTATTGATGGAAGTACAATTATTCCTCGCATATATCCCAACTATATGTTGAGGGGCGAATGATGTATGCCGGGTGGTGATATCGGTATGCAGCCGAATTACCGCAAATAGGAAATACTTGGTAGATATCCACATATCAAAGATAAAGGAGAATAATATTATGCAGTTCTATCATGAGCTTGTAAAACTGCATGACTCCAACGTAAAGTTGGCAAGTTGCAATTCCAAAATAAAGATAATGCAATGAGCTTAACTCTTTGGATAGGATTCTACCAAACCATTTTGAGTCTAGACCTTAGGACAAATTGCTAAACTCAATCCAAGGGCCATAGAGAAGGCACTCAAGGAGAATTCTGCAATGTTATCCATTCGATTTGCTTTAAATAGATGTCAGGACAATGAGCCAATGGTTTCGTGTGAATAAAGCACACACTTAAGACCATCATGTAGATATGTCGTTTAGAACCATGGAATACCTAAATAGTCTAGTCTATGGACGGGAAGAGCCACTTACCTCAACTTGATGCATTCAAGGAGTCTGAGTGGTTCAGCGTAGACTTTAAGGTGTGTGAGCCTTAAAATTAGCTTCCTGTGTCACTTGTAGTGCACATAAAATCCAAATGGTGTTATAATTTAGTATCATAATAATCATAAACTATTGGAATTGCTGATAGTTTCGGTTTCAACCCAATGTCTCGATGACCAAGGTGAGTATGCCAGGTTTTTCATGTACAAGACATTTTGGAAAACTATCATGGGCCAACATGTGCTACGGGTTTTGTAGTATGTGTAGTACAATCAAGATGATACATAGAAAGTGTGCTTGCCATATCCATTGCATATGGTAAAGAGAATGTATTTCTCTTTCTTGTCAGCATAAGTTTCTCTATGGAAACCATTTTGAAAAATATCTCTCTAGCTTACTAGGGTACGAGTTAAACTTGGGAAGCAATGAAGCATCCTGACGTTACTCGAGTACCCACAAGGATAGTAAATATGACTCGAGTTGAGCCAACAAATACCTCATCACATCTAGTGATTTTAAAATATCTCCTTTCTCTCAGTGAGAGTGGAAACATTGGACTTCCCTGAGTATAGAGTTTGTGGTGCATATGCCCACAAGGCACATATCATTTTTCATAGGATTGGCTCCCGTAGAAATCTATATATAGACATGAAGATTCTCAAGAAAATCATTGTCGGATATATAGAATACATACAGATGAATTTGTATCAAAGTGATGATACAATATATTGTGATATACAATATATGATGACAACAATAATCATTTTCTTATTACAACATCATAAATGGACATAAATAAATAGATCACTAAGGAGACTAAGGGACTAAATGTATAGTCTCCAAACATGTTGGTTGATGCATATTCAACCATCATGCTCTCCATGCTCATAGGGTCTCGTGACAGCTTGATGGTGTCATGTTGAGGGTTTGAAGTGAGTTTCAAACCATTACCCTTGAGGTCCTTTGTGTCCCGGTGGCGTGGCTTGGATTGCACACGCTATACCATGGGATGCAAGACTGATATTGATGCACATGACCCGCTTAAGTAAGTTGTGGCCATTGAGGGCAAGAGCCTCAAATTGTTCGCCATCAATTACTTATAGGGGCAAACCAGAGATAATTAATTTAAGTAAATTAAAAACCATCATGGTTTTGTAATAAGAATGCAAAAAAATTGACTCAAGTGTATAACTTGAAAATGCTCAACCTCAATTATGGGAACATAACACATTAAAGATCATATAGACCTCACAGTAATAGAGATAGTCTTGCACATGGGCAATAGATCCAACTCATTACCTTGTATTTTGCTAGATGTTATTGTCAAAAATTTACAAGTTTGTTGCGTGGGAGAAATCAATCTCTGTGACATGTTCATGAAGAATGGCAATGTGGTAAACACATAGAACATATCATCTCCGGTGAAAAACCGATGATTTATTTATATTACAGATTACGTAATATAAATACATCTTAATGTTACAAAATTAATATAATTCGAGAAGGTGGCTCGAAATCATTAGTGTGAATCTCAAATTGCTAAGGATGACACCTTGAATTTTGCATATGTATTTGCAAGAAATTGAAAATCTCAATTGCAAATAGATGTATTATTCTCGACATGTGTCTACCATGGAAATAGATACCTCATAGAAATATTCCAGTATACTGCGTACTCAACAGAGAAATAGTACTATAAAGGTACTGAATATACTTTGCAAGAGATTTAAAATCTCAATTGCAAATTGTGGATGTATAATCTCAACATGTAGGACATGGAAATATATCACATCACACATATGTTCTGGAATACAAGGTACTCTACATAAACACAATATTTAAGACAAATACTAGAAATAACGGGGCTAAAAAATGTGAATACAAGTAAATAGTACTTTTTTTGAGAGAAACAAGTAAATAGTACTACTGTTAATAAAAATAGAGATAAAAAAATCCGGCCCAGACGGCCATTCGGCCCACAGCTGAGCAGAGCGGGGAAGGGCAGCCGGAGGTCGCCCCAGGCGCTCGGGCCTGGGCCTCCTCGGCCTTTGGCCGGCCCACCCGCCGCCTTACCGCATAAGACATGGGGAGGGCAGTTACGGATACGGGTCGGATAATCCGCCGCTCAATCCCCTCCTCCAACACGGCGCTACCGGCGGAGGGAGTGGCGGCCGCCGCATCCCATCGGTCTCCGGTGGCCACCGGCGACGACCAGGTGCGCTCCCGTCGTGCTCGTTCTCGTCTGAGGATCCGCTAGAGAGCTGCGTCCCGGGCGCGACAGATGCGATGACGACAGGATCCCGGTGAGCGGCGCTGAGCCCGAGGCTCGCCGAAGCCTACGAGCCGGCACGACGGCCGTGGTGGCGGTCGATGTTAGCGACGGCCCGCTCGAAGAGGCGGCCGAATCTCCAGCGGGCGCGGCTGCTAGAGCCCGCGGACGTTTCCATCTGCGGCGGGGCGAGTCCGTTGAAGGATTCGATCCCGGCCCCGAAGCGGATGACGCCGGAGGAGACGAAGGCGAGCGCCTCCTCCGCAGTCACCTCAGTGCGCATCGGCACGGGTAAGTAGCCGGGCAGGTGGTGACTTGGCCGGCGTCCTCGGCAGCGAGCGTCAGCGTACGCGGAGGCAGCTAGTGCACCAGTGTAGGAGGGGGCAGAGGCGGGTCCGCGTGCAGCATCGGCACGGCCGGGCCGCAAGCAGCCACGAGTCAAGGCTGATGGGAGCGCCCTGTGCGGCGTCCTCTATGGCGTGCTGGCCACCAGCGGCATGTCCAGGGGCGCGGTAACCGCCCCGGGCGATGCCACCAGAGTCATGCTGACCGCGTCTAGTGGCACCCGGCCATGTGCAGTTGCGCTCCGGCCACGTCTAGCGACGGCACGGCGACGACGGGCCTTCTCTCTTTCTACTTTGCGCTCTCTCTGGTAGGCAGTGCTAATAACATGTTTGAGATCAAAAAGAACAAATAATCGAACAACCTTTATGGATGATGTACTAGTGCTTATATACAATGGGAAAGGACACAACGGTTCCCTAGGGGTGTCTCCACGGGAGGCAGCTGTCGTAACGGTTCCCACAAACGTGGAACCGCTCATCTAATGAGGAGCGCGGATTATCCCCCTAATAACCATCGGGGTTATTATTTTTAACAAACCTAACCATTAACCCTAACCCTAACCATAACCCCTAGCATAACCACTATAACCCTAACCCCCAACATAACCACCAACATAACCCCCAACATAAATACCATAACCCTAACCCTAACACTAACCCCTAACATAACCATAACCCTAGCCATAAATGCATCATAAATACATCATAAATGCACTAAACAAGATCAACACCTAGGGTTTGCAATAAATTGACCAAATGCACACAAAATAAAGATCTCAACCAATCTATTAGAGAGTAAAACGAAAGACAAGAAAAAGAGATGTAAAGTGAATCCTTGTTCTCATTGATGATGGGTTACACATATATATAACCCCCGAAGGGGTGTCTCCGAAGGGACACGAGGCAACCGCCTCCTTTAGGAAAAGTAGGGATTAACAGGATTAATTAAATCCTAACACTCCCCCTAATCCATGCTTGTTAATGTAAGTATCATCATCTTGAGAAGCTCCTCCAAAAACCCTGTGGGAAAAAATATGAGGAGATATGTGTTCCATATATTGCTAAAACTCCTTCAAACCCATTGGAAAAATAAGGAGAAAATGATGCAACATATAATGGTTATTGTCTCTTTTAACTCAATACGAGAAAACTCATAGAGTTTAGAGGACAATAAATATGTCGTGTATACTTTCCTAAAAAACCCAGTGGGGAAAACAGAAAGTATGACATATGATCTTATGTTGATATTACCTCATTAAAAACCTTTATGAGAACCTGTAAAGTAAACTCATGAAGGGAAAAAGAGCATAATATGATGCATTGAACAGGAACAATTCAGGAAGATACTCCCCCTGATTCTTGCAAAAAATCGAAGCCGTCACATACCAAAACATAGAAATTGGTAGAGGCCCGCTAAACAAATCAGTCGCATGATTTGACTTGCAAGATATGCAATATAGTGATATTGCTTATTATGTAACCTGTTTGCATCCGGGCAACACAAGAAACATTAAGATAATGGTTGGTGAATGTAGCCATGAGGTCTGATTTGAAGACTCTTCATGAGAGGGCTACCACACCAAGTAGGAACAGTAAATTTGTCTCTAATATGATAGTGGGGATCTAATCCAGGTAACCAATGATATTGGTGTTCAGATTTCTCCAAACTGAAAAACCAGGACATGATGTTTCATGCCTTGGAGATATCGAAAGATATTCTTGAGTACCAACCAATTGTGTTTGGTGGATCCAATGGCATTATGGAACGTTGAGTCCCAATATCTCATTTCCATTATCTCTTGGTCTAATAGATCTTTCTCTACGTCTAGAGAATGAACTACCATGAGAGTTATGGATAGATAAGATTTGTCCACAATGAATTTCTCCAATATATTTTGGATATAGACAACATAGTATACCATAATGCATGAATGAAGGTGCTCAAGTTGTAGTAACGAGCGGTATTTTGGTTTACCAAATCCTTCATTTTAAAGTCCGTCACTTAGATGATTACATGCGTCGTCATTGCAAACACACAACACATGGATAATCATCATTGTAGGAGTAATCCTTGTGTATAAGGATCTCACTACGTCGGTTGTACCATATGTACCGACAACAATAAGCCGTATGGTGGCTTACCTATTTTACACAACTAGATAATTCCCCCGCGCGTTGCTGCGGGACTATTTTGAAATTATTTTGCTGAAATTTGGTTGAGCAAAATAGAAGTAATGAATTTATTTGACTTGATTATTTGATAGATTCGCCAAAAAAAAATTATTTGATAGATGCATAACAGTTTCATAAGATAAATATCATAATATGTGGCTAAATTTCCTTGGAGTTGTCAATGCTGGTGCCTTCTTCCTTGTGAACAAAATGTACATGTGGGATTCCTTTCTTGATGTACTCAAAGATGTATGTGCCAACCTTCAATGAATGATTCTTTGTGGTGTTGTCTTGAAAAGAGGCGCTGGTTATTGTCAGTTTCGTAGCATTCTTCATGTTTGTAATAGCCTCTATGTACCTTTTGTGTGCTTCTCTTGTTGGATGTGTTGTCGAAGGTGGCAGAACTTTTATTGGTGCATCAGATCGCATGCTGTAGCAAAATAGGTGTGCATATCGTTAATTGCATAGCAGGAACTTAGAAAACAACTATGTATGTAACAGTCGTACCTGTTAGCCAACTTCCTTCTGGTTGTCCATGTACTTGCAAAAGCCAATATTAGTTGTAGGGATACAATGGAAAATGGTATGGTTGTTCTTAAATAGAGATGTGTGGTAGTCATAAAAACGTGTAACTGAAAGATATTGCTTTTAAAATAGTTAATACACAACAAATATAACAGTGAATATATATAAAGTTATAGATGGTATTTATATTGGGGTTTTAATTAGCAGGTTAATGTACGTATTAATATCGCACATGCATGTAAGATTTGGGCATGGTAATTGTTGGTTGGATTCCTAGCAAAGAAAATAATTGGGGGTTGGTATATAAAATCTAAAACTTTCTAAGTGGTGAAGGTTAGCCTGGGCGGCATTTCTGCAGTTTATGAGAGTTTTGAAGAGATACATACTCTGTAGCTGGAAAAAACAGAGATGACATTATAATAGATATCCTCATGTTAACATTCAAAGTGTAGTACAAACCCAGTTTGGTATTTATAGATTTATGACTAAAAGTACCCTCGTACACTCATACACGTTGAGCAATGGGCACTCTGATGGTTCAAGGGGGGAAAGAAGAAAAGACAAAGAGAAACTCAGTGCATTCAAGCATTATCCAGTAATGAAGATCCTTCCTGTATGATTGTCTCCTCCACATGTTAACATCCGCCATGAATAGCAAGACCCTTCCTGTTTGATTGTCTCGTCCATATGTTAACATCTGTCATGAAAAGTAGTATAAGATTTCAGTCTAGGTGTTTCATGGATGGCAAATCTAAAATTTATAAGCACTCAAGGACAGAGCAGCAAGCAAGGGCATGATGCATGAAGCAAAAAGGTTTCTGGGTTGCAATGGAAGCTCAGCAAAATGGGTATGAAATGAAGAAATGATTTTTTTGTTGGTCGTAGGTATAGGACAGTGGAAGTTTCCATGCGTGTATTGCAAAGCTAGCATTGTTAAAGTTGGAAGTAATAAATAGGACAATACAAAGGTTGGAATTAAAAATTGAAGTACCTATATGGTATGCATGTTTGGCTTACTCGTGTTGTCCATAATTGGTTGTTGGATCTTTGTTGTCTGTTTTGCTGCGTAAGGAGAACATCTGGCATTGTAATTATTTTAAGGGGAAATAAATAAATTTTGTGAGAATTATTTTATATAGGCTGTGAGAAGTAATACATACTCTTTCTTGTATTCTTTGGAAGGACTATGTTCATGTTCCTTTGATCTGCACTTAGATAAGATAGATCTCTCAAGGGGTAAGCGAATCGATCGATAAAAAGAGAGCATGTATAAACCTGGTGCATCATAGGCATGTGAGTATTGCCATACCTGATAGATTTGTTGGCATCATCCTTGGTAAAGTCTATTCTTCGTTTTGCTCCAGACCTGATTAGAAGGGAGATTAATCAGCGCGTTATAAGTCTGATAAATCTTGCTCTCGAGATGCTGTTGCTTGATCGATGCCAAGAAGTAGATGATAGAATGAATGTCAAGATATATTGTGCAGAAGAAAACTTATTTGATAGAACATTTGTGCCTAACAAACCTCTGTTCCTGTTTCTAGCCATACGTGTTCGACGGTTATCGGCAGGAACATATGGGCTTGCTCGAGGAGAAGGATCGGGTAATGACGTATGACGTGGCCGTCCACGTCCACGTCCACGTCCACGTGAAACTTCTCGTGGATGACCAACCCCATGCCCAGTTGGATAATGCGAAGAACTTTCTGCATTAGCCATGTCAGGAGGCCTAATAACCCCAAGGAAGTGGAATTGGATGAAGGGGCCAAGAATGTAAAACGTACCAACAGAATACAAATGCAATGCAATGTGTATGTGCTCAATTTTTCCATATAGAGAATTAGAGTGCGCCGTTATATATTGAACTTGGCAAAATTATATTGAGATTTATGTTGAGCAAACAAATTTACAGAAGGAGCAACCGAGGAGAATTTGGGAATATTATGTACCTTTAGGAGGCAGAAACCAAATGTGCCTGTGTTTGCAGTGAGGGAAACCCAATGAAGATGACTACTTGGGCATCATTGAGCACGCAGTACCTGAGAAGTTACAAATTTGTGATGCAATCAACAATATATCATACATAGAGAACATGGAGGAAATGGCAGTGAGTTGCTCACCGGAGGTGGTATGAGTGGTGTGGTACAGACCTGATGGGAAGGAAATGAGGTGAGGCCAGGCAGACTTTAAAGAGCAATCCATCAGTTTCTTCTGGAGATGGTGGGGAGAGGAAGTGGAGCGGCTGGAACATTAGTATTAGGAGAGGGAGCGTCTGACATCAATTAGTCAGCTGGCTGTTTGTTATCCATTGTGAGCAGGGAAGATACACAGGGTGGGCCGGTGGTAGCAATGGGCTGCAGAGAGGATGCATCAGTAGGCTGTGTAAGGTTGCTATGGCCCTTTTCATAAAAATATATGTAGGATTATAAGAAAATAGAAATATTCTTCTGACAAACAGAGTACAATACCTTGTGACGAACAGAGTACATTAGCTTCAGGTTGACAGATAGCATGGCCGTAGTCGGGAGCTCAACGTTGTTGCCAGCAAATCAGTAACCAAGAGGAAAGTGCATACATCTGGGATGAATTAGCCGGGGCGGAATTCGAGGGAGGAGGTGCTTGCTGACGCCGGCACCAAGTTGGGATGGGCAGCAGCGAGTCCAAGGCAGAGCGGCTCGAAATCGATCCCCAACGACGACACCACCGGCCGCTGCTCCATTGCGAAGTAGCCGTGGCAGGCACCGCAAGTATGGAGGAGGTTAAAGGAGAAAGGAGGAAGAAGGTGGCCGCCGAAGGGGAGAGGAGGAAGGAGGTGGCCGCTGCGGAAGGACTGGTATGCAGCGGGAGGAAGGGAGGGTGCCGGCTTGGGAGTGAGGCGTGGTGGAGAGTGAGAGAGCAGCGCGGATCCTGGGTGGGCGGCAAGGCAGAGTGTGCCGTGCGCAGGGGGAGCTAGCCCACCGGGATCCCGTGTTGGCGGCGCGCGGCGGTGGACAGGGGAAACCGATGGAGACGGGGGAAACAGGCGAGGGAGTCACGGAGGAAAGCGGTGGAGACGGGGGCGTTCTTGCAGGGGAAAAAAGGAAGTGGAGGCCGATGGGCGGGCTGGGCTAGGATTACGTCCATCTGAAGGAAATATGCCCTAGAGGCAATAATAAAGTTATTATTTATTTCCTTATATCATGATAAATGTTTATTATTCATGCTAGAATTGTATTAACCGGAAACATAATACATGTGTGAATACATAGACAAACATAGTGTCACTAGTATGCCTCTACTTGACTAGCTCGTTGAATCAAAGATGGTTAAGTTTCCTAGCCATAGACATGAGTTGTCATTTGATTAACGGGATCACATCATTAGGAGAATGATGTGATTGACTTGACCTATTCCGTTAGCTTAGCACTTGATCGTTAAGTATGTTGCTATTGCTTTCTTCATGACTTATACATGTTCCTGTAACTATGAGATTATGCAACTCCCGTTTACCGGAGGAACACTTTGGGTGCTACCAAACGTCACAACGTAACTGGGTGATTATAAAGGAGTACTACAGGTGTCTCCAAAGGTACATGTTGGGTTGGCGTATTTCGAGATTAGGTTTTGTCACTCCGATTGTCGGAGAGGTATCTCTGGGCCCTCTCGGTAATGCACATCACTATAAGCCTTGCAAGCAATGTGACTAATGAGTTAGTTACTGAATGATGCATTACGTAACGAGTAAAGAGACTTGCCGGTAACGAGATTGAACTAGGTATTGGATACCGACGATCAAATCTCGGGCAAGTAACACACCGATGACAAAGGGAACAACGTATGTTGTTATGCGGTTTGACCGATAAAGATCTTCGTAGAATATGTAGGAGCCAATATGGGCATCCAGGTTCCGCTATTGGTTATTGACCGAGAATAGTTCTAGGTCATGTCTACATAGTTCTCGAACCCGTAGGGTCCGCACGCTTAAGGTTTCGATGACAGTTTTATTATGAGTTTATGAGTTTTAATGTACCGAAGGAGTTCGGAGTCCCGGATGAGATCAGGGACATGACGAGGAGTCTCGAAATGGTCGAGACGTAAAGATCGATATATTGGACGACTATATTCGGAGTTCGGAAAGGTTCCGAGTGATTCGGGTATTTTTCGGAGTACCGGAGAGTTACGGGAATTCGCCGGGGAGTATATGGGCCTTATTGGGCCATACGGGAATAGAGGAGAGAGGACAAAAGGAAGGAGGCCTGCGCCCCCCCCCCCCTCTGGTCCGAATTGGACAAGGGGCGCAGCCCCCCTTTCCTTCTCCCTCTCCCCCTCTTTCCCCTTCTCCTACTCCAACAAGGGAGGTGGAATCCTACTAGGACTAGGGAGTCCTAGTAGGACTCCACACTTGGCGCGCCCCTCCTAGGGCCGGCCTCCTCCCCCCTTACTCCTTTATATACGGAGGCGGGGGGGCACCCCACAAGAACACAAGTTGATCTACGGATCGTTCCTTAGCCGTGTGCGGTGCCCCCTCCACCATATTCCACCTCGGTCATATCGTCGCGGAGTTTAGGCGAAGCCCTGCGCCGATAGAGCATCATCATCGTCACCACGCCGTCGTGCTGACGGAACTCATCCCCGAAGCTTTGCTGGATCGGAGCCCGGGGATCGTCATCGAGCTGAACGTGTGCTGAACTCGGAGGTACCGTACGTTCGGTACTTGGATCGGTCGGATCGTGAAGACGTACGACTACATCAACCGCGTTGTCATAACGCTTCCGCTTACGGTCTACGAGGGTACGTGGACATACACTCTCCCCTCTCGTTGCTATACCATCACCATGATATTGCGTGTGCGTAGGAAATTTTTTGAAATTACTACGTTCCCCAACAGTGGTATCCGAGCCTAGGTTTTATGCGTTGATGTTATATGCACGAGTAGAACACAAGTGAGTTGTGGGCGATACAAGTCATACTGCTTACCAGCATGTCATACTTTGGTTCAGCGGTATTGTGAGATGAAGCGGCCCGGACCGACATTACGCGTACGCTTACGCGAGACTGGTTTCACCGTTACGAGCACTCGTGCTTAAAGGTGGCTGGCGGGTGTCTGTCTCTCTCACTTTAGCTGAATCGAGTGTGGCTACGCCCGGTCCTTGCGAAGGTTAAAACAGCACCAACTTGACGAACTATCGTTGTGGTTTTTGATGCGTAGGTAAGAACGGTTCTTGCTCAGCCCGTAGCAGCCACGTAAAATTTGCAACAACAAAGTAGAGGACATCTAACTTGTTTTTGCAGGGCATGTTGTGATGTGATATGGTCAAGACGTGATGCTATATTTTATTGTATGAGATGATCATGTTTTGTAACCGAAGTTATCGGCAACTCGCAGGAGCCATATAGTTGTCGCTTTATTGTATGAAATGCAAACGCCCTGTAATTGCTTTACTTTATCACTAAGCGGTAGCGATAGTCGTAGAAGCAATAGATGGCATAACGACAACGATGCTACGATGGAGCTCAAGGTGTCGCGCCGGTGACGATGGTGATCATGACGGTGCTTCGAAGATGGAGATCACAAGCACAAGATGATGATGGCCATATCATATCACTTATATTGATTGCATGTGATGTTTATCCTTTACGCATCTTATCTTGCTTTGATTGATGGTAGCATTTTAAGATGATCTCTCACTAATAATCAAGAAGTGTTCTCCCTGAGTATGCACCGTTGCGAAAGTTCTTCGTGCTGAGACACCACGTGATGATCGGGTGTGATAGGCTCTACGTTCAAATACAACGGGTGCAAAACAGTTGCGCACGCGGAATACTCAGGTTAAACTTGATGAGCCTAGCATATACAGATATGGCCTCGGAACACGGAGACCGAAAGGTCGAGCGTGAATCATATAGTAGATATGATCAACATAGTGATGTTCACCATTGAAAACTACTCCATCTCACGTGATGATCGGACATGGTTTAGTTGATTTGGATCACGTGATCACTTAGATGACTAGAGAGATGTCTGTCTAAGTGGGAGTTCTTAAGTAATATGATTAATTGAACTTAAATTTATCATGAACTTAGTACCTGGTAGTATTTTGCAAATTATGTTGTAGATCAATAGCTCGCGTTGTTGCTTTCATATGTTCATTTTGATATGTTCCTAGAGAAAATTGTGTTGAACGATGTTAGTAGCAATGATGCGGATTGGATCCGTGATCTGAGGTTTATCCTCATTGTTGCACAGAAGAATTATGTCCTTGATGCACCGCTAGGTGACAAACCTATTGTAGGAGCAGATGCAGACGTTATGAACGTTTGGCTAGCTCAATATGATGACTACTTGATAGTTTAGTGCACCATGCTTAACGGCTTAGAATCGGGACTTCAAAGACGTTTTGAACGTCATGGATCATATGAGATGTTCCAGGAATTGAAGTTAATATTTCAAGCAAATACCCGAGTTGAGAGATATGAAGTCTCCAACAAGTTCTATAGCTAAAAGATGGAGGAGAATCGCTCAACTAGTGAGCATGTGCTCAGATTGTCTGGGTACTTCAATCGTTTGAATCAAGTGGGAGTTAATCTTCCAGATAAAATAGTGATTGACAGAATTCTCTAGTCACCATCACCAAGTTAGTAGAACTTCGTGATGAACTATAATATGCAAGGGATAACGGAAACGATTCCCAAGCTCTTCGTGATGCTAAAATCGACGAAGGTAGAAATCAAGAAAAAACATCAAGTGTTGATGGTAGACAAGACCATTAGTTTCAAGAGAAGGGCAAAGGGAAAGAAAGGGAAACTTCACGAGGAATAGCAAACAAGTTGTCACTCCCATGAAGAAGACCAAAGCTGGACCAAAGCCTGAAACTGAGTGCTTACACTGCAAAGGAAATAGTCACTGGAAGCGGAAATGCCCTAAATATTTGGTGGATAAGAAGGATGGCAAAGTGAACAAGGGTATATTTGATATACAGGTTATTGATGTGTGCCTTACTAGTGTTTATAGTAGCCCCTGAGTATTTGATACTTGTTTAGGTTGCTAAGATTAGTAACTCGAAACAGGAGTTACAGAATAAACAGAGACTAGTTGAGGGTGAAGTGGTGATGTGTGTTGGAAGTGGTTCCAAGATTGATATGATCATCATCGCACACTCCCTATACTTTCGGGATTAGTGTTAAACCTAAATAAATGTTATTTGGTGTTTGCGTTGAGCATGAATATGATTTGATCATGTTTATTGCAATACGGTTATTCATTTAAAGTCAGAGAATAATTATTGTTCTGTTTACATGAATAAAACCTTCAATGGTCATACACCCAATGAAAATAGTTTGTTGGATCTCGATCATAGTGATACACATATTCATAATGTTGAAGCCAAAAGATATAAAGTTAATAATGATAGTGCAACTTATTTGTGGCACTGCCATTTGGGTCATATCGGTGTAAAGCGCATGAAGAAACTCCATAAAGATGGATTTTCGGAATCACTTGGTTATGAATCATTTGATGCTTGCGAACCATGCCTTTTGGGCAAGATGACTAAAACTCCGTTCTCCGGAACAATGGAACAAGCTACTGACTTATTGGAAATAATACATACCGATGTATGCGATCCAATGAGTGTTGATGCTCGTGGCAAGTATCGTTATTTTCTGACCTTCACAAGATGATTTGAGCAGATATGAGTATATCTACTTGATGAAACATAAGTCTGAAATAGTTGAAAGGTTCAAAGAATTTCAGAGTGAAGTGGAAAAATCATCGTAACAAGAAAATAAAGTTTCTGCGATCTGATCACGGAGATGAATATTTGAGTTACAAGTTTGGTCTTCAATTAAAACAATGTGGAATAGTTTCACAGCTCACGCCACCTGGAACACCACAACGTTATGGTGTGTCCGAACGTCGTAACTGCACTTTATTAGATATGGTGCGATCTATGATGTCTCTTACTAATTTACCACTATTGTTTTGGGTTATGCATTAGAGACAGTTGCATTCACGTTAAAAAGGGCACCATCTAAATCCGTTGAGACGACACCATATGAACTGTGGTTTAGCAAGAAACCCAAGTTGTCGTTTCTTAAAGTTTGGGGTTGTGATGCTTATGTGAAAAAGTTTCATCCTGATAAGCTCAAACCCAAATCGGAGAAGTGCGTCTTCATAGAATACCCAAAGGAAACTGTTGGGTACACCTTCTATCACAGATCTGAGGGCAAGATTTTTGTTGCTAAAATCGGATCCTTTCTAGAGAAGGAGTTTCTCTCGAAAGAAGTGAGTGGGAGGAAAGTAGAACTTGATGAGATAACTGTATCTACTCCTGAATTGGAAAATAGTTCATCACTGAAATCAGTTCCAGAGATTCCTACACCAATTAGTGAGGAAGCTAATGATGATGATCATGAAACTTCAGATCAAGTTACTACAGAACCTCGTAGGTCTTCCAGAGTACGGTCCGCACCAGAGTGGTACGGTAATCCTGTTCTGGAAGTCATGTTACTAGACCATGATGAACCTACGAACTATGAAGAAGCGATGGTGAGCCCAGATTCCGCAAAATGGCTTGAGGCCATGAGATCTGAGATAAGATCCATGTATGAAAACAAAGTATGGACTTTGATTGACTTGCCCAATGATCGGCGAGACATTGAGATTAAATGGATCTTCAAGAGGAAGACGGACGTTGATAGTAGTGTTACTATCTACAAAGCTCGACTTGTCGTAAAAAGGTTTTTGACAAGTTCAAGGTGTTGACTACAATGAGATTTTCTCAATTGTAGCTATGCTTAAGTCTGTCCGAATCATGTTAGCAATTGCGACAATTTATGAAATCTGGCAAATGGATGTCAAAAACTGCAGTCCTTAATGGTTTTCTTAAAGAAGAGTTGTATATGATGCAACCAGAAGGTTTTGTCAATCCTAAAGGTACTAACAAAATGTGCAAGCTCCAGTGATCCATCTATGGACTGGTGCAAGCATCTCAGAGTTGGAATATACGCTTTGATAAGTTGATCAAAGCATATAGCTTTGTACAGACTTACGGTGAAGCCTGTATTTACAAGAAAGTGAGTGGGAGCTCTGTAGCATTTCTAATATTATATGTGGATGACATATTGTTGATTGGAAATGATATCGAAATTCTGGATAGCATGAAAGGATACTTGAATAAGAGTTTTTCAAAGAAAGACCTCGGTGAAGCTACTTACATATTGAGCATCAAGATCTATAGAGATAGATCAAGACGCTTGATAAGATTTTCAATGAGTACATACCTAGACAAGATTTTGAAGTAGTTCAAAATGGAACAGTCAAAGAAGGAGTTCTTGCCTGTGTTGCAGGGTGTGAAGTTGAGTAAGACTCAAGACCCGACCATGGCAGAAAATAGAAAGAGAATGAAAAGTCATTCCCTATGCCTCAGTCATAGGTTCTATAAAGTATGCTATGTTGTGAACCAGACCTATTGTATACTCTGCCCTGGTTTGGCAAGGGAGTACAATAGTGATCTAGGAGTAGATCACTGGACATTGGTCAAAATTATCCTTAGTGGAATAAGGATATGTTTCTCAATTATGGAGGTGACAAAAGCTTCATCGTAAAAGGTTACGTCGATACAAGTTTTGGCACTGATCCAGATGACTCTAAGTCTTAATCTGGATACATATTGAAAGTGGGAGCAATTAGCTAGAGTAGCTCCGTGCAGAGTATTGTAGACATAGAATATTTGCAAAATACATACAGCTCTGAATGTGACAGACCCGTTGACTAAACTTTTCTCATGAGCAAAACATGATTATACCTTTGTACTCTTTTGGTGTTAATCACATAGCGATGTGAACTAGATTATTGACTCTAGTAAACCCTTCGGGTGTTGGTCACATGACGATGTGAACTATTGGGTATTAATCACATACAGATGTGAATATTGGTGTTAAATCACATCGCGATGTGAACTAGATTATTGACTCTAGTGCAAGTGGGAGACTGAAGGAAATATGCCCTAGAGGCAATAATAAAGTTATTATTTATTTCCTTATATCATGATAAATGTTTATTATTCATGCTAGAATTGTATTAACCGGAAACATAATACATGTGTGAATACATAGACAAACATAGTGTCACTAGTATGCCTCTACTTGACTAGCTCGTTGAATCAAAGATGGTTAAGTTTCCTAGCCATAGACATGAGTTGTCATTTGATTAACGGGATCACATCATTAGGAGAATGATGTGATTGACTTGACCTATTCCGTTAGCTTAGCACTTGATCGTTAGGTATGTTGCTATTGCTTTCTTCATGACTTATACATGTTCCTGTAACTATGAGATTATGCAACTCCCGTTTACCGGAGGAACACTTTGGGTGCTACAAACGTCACAACGTAACTGGGTGATTATAAAGGAGTACTACAGGTGTCTCCAAAGGTACATGTTGGGTTGGCGTATTTCGAGATTAGGTTTTGTCACTCCGATTGTCGGAGAGGTATCTCTGGGCCCTCTCGGTAATGCACATCACTATAAGCCTTGCAAGCAATGTGACTAATGAGTTAGTTACGGAATGATGCATTACGTAACGAGTAAAGAGACTTGCCGGTAACGAGATTGAACTAGGTATTGGATACCGACGATCAAATCTCGGGCAAGTAACACACCGATGACAAAGGGAACAACGTATGTTGTTATGCGGTTCGACCGATAAAGATCTTCGTAGAATATGTAGGAGCCAATATGGGCATCCAGGTTCCGCTATTGGTTATTGACCGAGAATAGTTCTAGGTCATGTCTACATAGTTCTCGAACCCGTAGGGTCCGCACGCTTAAGGTTTCGATAACAGTTTTATTATGAGTTTATGAGTTTTGATGTAACGAAGGAGTTCGGAGTCCCGGATGAGATCAGGGACATGACGAGGAGTCTCGAAATGGTCGAGACGTAAAGATCGATATATTGGACGACTATATTCGGAGTTCGGAAAGGTTCCGAGTGATTCGGGTATTTTTCGGAGTACCGGAGAGTTACGGGAATTCGTCGGGGAGTATATGGGCCTTATTGGGCCATACGGGAATAGAGGAGAGAGGCCAAAAGGAAGGAGGCCTGCGCCCCCCCCCCTCTGGTCCGAATTGGACAAGGGGCGCAGCCCCCCTTTCCTTCTCCCTCTCCCCCTCTTTCCCCTTCTCCTACTCCAACAAGGGAGGTGGAATCCTACTAGGACTAGGGAGTCCTAGTAGGTCTCCACACTTGGCGCGCCCCTCCTAGGGTCGGCCTCCTCCCCCCTTACTCCTTTATATACGGGGGCAGGGGGGCACCCCACAAGAACACAAGTTGATCTACGGATCGTTCCTTAGCCGTGTGTGGTGCCCCCCTCCACCATATTCCACCTCGGTCATATCATCGCGGAGTTTAGGCGAAGCCCTCCGCCTATAGAGCATCATCATCATCACCACGCCGTCGTGCTGACGGAACTCATCCCCGAAGCTTTGCTGGATCGGAGCCACGGGATCGTCATCGAGCTGAACGTGTGCTGAACTCGGAGGTACCGTACGTTCGGTACTTGGATCGGTCGGATCGTGAAGACGTATGACTACATCAACCGCGTTGTCATAACGCTTCCGCTTACGGTCTACGAGGGTACGTGGACATACACTCTCCCCTCTCGTTGCTATATCATCACCATGATCTTGCGTGTGCGTAGGAAATTTTTTGAAATTACTACGTTCCCCAACACCATCGTGAGCTTCTCTGGCTGGGCCTACAAATAGTAACTGAAGTCGACGTGTGCAGTAACTGAAGCCAACGTGTTCTTTTTTAGGTATGATGGGTCCCGCTTGTAAGCCTCTAATTAAACACTGACGGGGCAGTGATGCTGATGTGGATAGCCTGCATGTCAAGAGAAATAGGTTAGTGGGGATGAACTATTTAGGTATTATAGATGTATGTTGCATTTTGTATTTCGATTCAGAATTGAGATTCCATTGGAAATCAATCATATATGTGTGAATCTAGTGATCCACATGGATATGTGATCACTGCATCTATCAACTGGAGAGATAGATGATTTTGAACTGCCAATGATATAAGTTATCGGAATGAGATTCCACCTCTGGAGAATAGTTGGGTATCTGCGTGAACCCTTGTGCTACAATAATTGCTCTTTGTTTCACCACCTCGTTGTTCTCAATTCTGTTTCCAGAAGAAAAATGGTGTAGGTATTGCTTATGAATACCTTCCCATTATTGAGCAAGATCATTTCTACTTAGATTATACCCTTTGCTTGAGTTCAGTCCGAGTGTTGATCACACTTTGCCATGGCCACGGTCTTTGGATCTGAATCATTTGTAAGGTTTTGCAATCTAGTTGAGAAATGTATGTCGACAATTGTAGACTTCCGGTTATATGATTCTCCATAATCAATATATCAATATATAGTTGACGAAAATATCGTTACCCGTAGTGACTTCTCACGATTTCCCAATGCGATTGAGTCGGGTATTCCGATATCCCGGTCATTGTGTGCACTATGACCTGGGTTGGTGGAGGTTTCCCGTCCACTGGGTGTATACTACCCATTAGGTGTCTGCCAACGTGAAGTTGACTTGCATTTACTGATTCACAGGCCTTGGTATCCTTGCTTGCGAGAAGCTGAATCCTGATGTACTTCTGCCATACATCTCCCCCTATTGCTTTGAACGAGGAGTGGAGTGGATTTTGTTGGTACCTCCACTCTTTCAGGCGTACTTTTGCAGGATTGTAGGATTGTGTGACACCTTTATAGCCATTAAATGGATCTGGCAGATTATTTGCAATGTGTTGCAAATCTTCTGAACGCATGGTTCAGATCTTTGAGTACGTGGATTTGAGGCAGAAATGTGTTGAACATTCCACTAATTTCCTGGCATTTTTATGGTACTTGAATGTCCCCCTAATGCCTGGAAATGTTCCTCATTGAATCAACACACTGGCCTTGAATAACTCCCCAGGCGAGGGACTTGAGGTATTGACGGAAATATAGTTATTCCTCACACAGATCCTAACTATATGTTGAGGGGCCAATGATGTATGTCGGGTGGTGATATCGATATGCAATTACCGCAGATAGGAAATACTTGGTAGATTTCCACGTATCAAAGACAGAGGGGAATACTATTATGCAGTTTGGTCATGAGTGTGTAACACTACATGACTCCAACGTAAAGTTGGTAAGTTGCAATTTCAAAATAAAGATAATGCAATGAGGTTAACTCTTTGGATATGATTCTACCAAAACATTTTGAGTCTAGACATTAGGAAAAATTGCTAAACTTCAATCCAAAGGCCATAGAGAATGCCTTCAAGGAGAATTCTGCAATGTTATCCATTCGATTTGCTTGAAATCGATGTCAGGATAATGAGCCAATGGTTTCGTGTGAATAAAGCACACACTTAAGACCATCATGTAGTTATGTCTTTTAGAACCATGGAATACCTGAATAGTCTACTCAATGGCTGGGAAGAGCCACTTACCTCGACTTGATGCATTCAAGGAGTCTGAGTGGTTCATCGTAGAATTTAAGGTGTGCAAGCCTTAAAATAGCTTCACTATGTCACTTGTAGTGCACATAAAATCCAAACGTTGTTAGAATTTAGCATCATAATAATCATAAACTATTGGAATTGCTGATAGTTTCTGTTTCAACCCAATGTCTCGATGACCAAGGTGAGTATGCCAAGTTTGTCATGTACAAGACACTCTGGAAAACTATCTCGTACACAACATGTGCTACGTGTTGTGTCGTATGTGTAGTACAATCCAGATGATTCACATAGAAAGTGCTTGCCATATTTGTTGCATATGGTAAAGAGAAGTTATTTCTCTTTGTTGTCATCATAAGTTTCACTATGGAAACTATTTTGACGGATACCTTCATAGTTAAACCTGGGAAGCAATAAAGCATCCCGACGTTACTCGAGTACCCACAGGGATAGTAAATATGACTCGAGTTGAGCCAACAAATACCTCATCGCGTCTAGCGATTTAAATATATCCTTTCTCTCAATGAGAGTGGAAACATTGGACTTCCCTGAGTATAAAGTTTGTGGTGCATATGTCCACAAGGCATATATCATTTTTCATCAGATTGACTCCCGTAGAAATCTATATATAGACATGAAGATTCTCAATATGAAAATCACTCTCAGATATATAGAATACATACAGATGTATTTGTATCAAAGTGCTGATATAGTATATTGTGATATACAATATATGATGACAACAATACTTATGTTGTTGTTACAACATCATAAATGGACATTAATTATATTGACCACTCAGGAGATTGAAAGACTATTCATAGTCTCCAAACATATCAGTTGAGGCATATTCAACCATCACATTCTCCATGCCCATAGGGTCCTGTCACAGCTGGTGATGTTGGATTGAAGGTTGAAGTAAGATTCAACCTTTGCCCTTGAGGTTCATTGTATCCCAGGAATTGTTGATACAGAATAACCAGATGTTGAGATCTGAATCTAATACCTTATGATATACTCCCTTCATTCCTTTATATAAGGTGTATTTGTTTTTTGATAAAATTCCAGAATGTAAGGTGCATTTCTTCTAATTCCTCATAATTCCCTTGTTAGCCCTCCAAAAAAAGGGAAAATATCTCTCTCCTAATTGTTTGTATCTCTCCTTGTGGCAAAAGAAGGAAAGTATCTCTGTGTCGATTGCATGCATCTCTTAGTTTCCTCGACTAACTGATTTACTTGCCGCTAACCAACAAATTTGCCAAGGGTAATTTCGTCCTAGCATGTCTCTAATTACGTGCCTTGGTCACCGTGCCGAAAATAATACACCTTACATAAAGGAATGGAGGGAGTATAAGACACCATTTTTCTGTTAGCGGTGTGATCCTGACCAGAGGTGATTCCAGGATTGCACACATTATCCCACGAGACACAAATCATGATGTCCATGGCCCAGATAGGGCAGTGGTGGCCATTGAGGGTGAATGCCTCAAACTCTATAGCCATATGTTACCTCTATGGGTAAACCAGAGATAATTAATTTACAACCAGTAAATTAAAGACCATCATGGTTGATGTCATAATGAACTTTGCAAAATCAATGGGTATTTCAATAAGTTATCTTGAAACCATTAGTGTGAATCTCAAATTACTAAATATGACACCTTGAAGATAATCTCCAAAATGGAGTAGATCTCGCAGCACTAGAGAGTATAATCTGACGAAATCAGTAGATACCCACTCGTAATGCCTTATGTCAAATGTCATGACTTAGTAAAATGTCTGGGAGAGCACTTCGTAAAGCAATTATAATGTCAAAATGACAAAATATAGGTTTTAACATTAGTCATTGATAATCTGCGAAGGCAGTAGATCTATATGACTACCTTGTGATCCCAACACATCAATTTGAATAAATCACTTTGAATTTTGCATTCTTATTTGCAAGAAATAAAAAATCTCAATTGCAAATAGACGTATTAATCTCGACATATAGCGAACATGGAGATACATACATTCCGGAATACATCGTACTCAACAGAAATACACCACTATTATAATGAATAGTAATGATGTTGCAAACTTGATAATCAAATTAAAAACTTGAATGTATATACCTCAAATTAAATGAGATGATCTTGTATCAAGTTGCAAGATAATTCAGCAGGGTGAATTAATATTTTGCAAGAGAAAATTAATCTCAATTGCAATGAGATTGTTTTGCGAGAGGAAGAGAAATATATTTCTCATCGTAAGCGTGTGACCACTTTTCTTTATCCGGCTCGTGCCTAAGCAAGAATTCTTTCCCCCCTTTGTTCTTCTCCAAAGCCTTGAGGAGATTATCATACCGGCTTTTTAATGTGTCGGTGTTGAATGCAACGCAAACAAGGGTAAGGTCTTTGCAAAACTCCTTGCTCTTGCATGCCCGGTAAAAGTTTGCAACAAAGTGTCTCATGCACCAACGGTGTTGAAGCTTTGGAAGACCGGGAATATCAACATCTATTGCTTTGAGAATCCCATGATGGTGATCCGATATAATGCATACCTCTCGCTTGCCTATCACCTTGGTTCTCACATGCCCCATGAACCACTCCCAATTATCATCGTGCTCCGAAGGCACCAAGGCAAATGCCACCGGCAACACGTTATCATTTGAAGAGTGGGCCATCGCCACCATCAATGTGCCCTTGTATTTGCCGGTCAAGAATGTACCATCTATAGACAAGACCGGGTGACGATATGTGAATGCCTTAATGCATTGTCCAAAGCTCCAGAAGGCACAACAAAACACTCCGTCAATTGACTCCACCCGATGGCGCATTCCTGGGTTTCAATGAGCAATGGCTGCCAACATCTTGGGAAGAATGTTATATGCGGCCTCATAATCACCATGCAACATCCTAATAGTGTTTGCCTTCGCCATCCATGTCTTCCCATACTTGACCGGGTATCCGAAAACTTCCTCAATCGAAGACATGAGAAACTTGACCTTCACGGTTGGATCATGTGCTATTTGATGCAACAATTTGTATCCTAGATACTCAGACGTGAGTTGGCGGTGTCCTTTGCTTCGGTCAGCCTTGTCCGAGGGTACGCACGTGTGAGTGCCAACATGACTCTTCAACACCCATTGCCCGGTTTCTTTGATTTTTTTCTACCGGGGACCTCCCATTTGCAACCTTCTTGGTCACATTTGACTGTGTACCGAAGTTTTTGATTTGAATGACCAACAACAAACAGTCTATGGTTCCTAATGGCATAGTCACACAACCATATCTTGAACTCTACCAAAGAACCAAACTTGATGCCTTTCTCCAAATGAGCATTCTCATCCTCATTTTCTAGTTGAGGATCACTAAATTTGGGGCACGGCGTTGGCTCAGACAACCAGAATCTCAGCCCACCGTCAACGACGGCATTGTCCGCAAGACTCACATCCCTAAACAACGGCGGCCCTCTCTCCTTGCCGGTCACCTTCTTGTAGATTTCATTTTCTTGCGCAGTCAACCCATCCTCATCCAATTCTTCCTCCGGACCCTCATCATCCGAGTTATACCCACATATACGGTTATAAGGGAGAGTACGGTCCATGTCTTGTTGCCACACAATGACATCCAAGTTACCAATTGGATTGCAATGGATCTCTTCATTCTCCGAGTAAGCATCCTCTTGAGCAACAATAGCATCATCATCAACATGACCACTAGCATCTTCTTCAACATGAGGAATAGCATCTTCTTCAACATGAGGAATAGCATCATGACGGAGTACTATGGCGCTAGCATTGATATGATCTTCATTGGGTTGGCTAGAACATACACCTCGGCACTATCATCATGTATTGGGGAGGATGCATTGCGGTTGAGATCAATTTGTAAAGGAGGAGGAGGATCAACCTTTGTGGCAAAGATCTCAAGAGACTTGTCTTGTGATGCGTCTACTTTTTCCTTGTACACGTTCCAATGCAATTGGGAGGTGATGGGCATACTCTTTAATCGGGACTTTACTCCCAATCCAACGCCATACCTCCCAATAAGCTTAACCTCGGCATTTGGGTCATTCCAATGTAAGATGCTTCTCACTTTAACTACAAGATCATCAAGGCTTGGACTTGTGTAAAAAACCATAGCCTCTTCCCCTTCATCGTCATTTCCAAGCATAAATGTCGACTTGTCCAAATAATGAACATTTATGAGCTTATGCATCTAAGAAATTGGAAACAATATAATCAATCCATATATGTCATCCAACCAACAAAATGGACAAATGAACTAAATTTTGCATAAATTGGACAACTAACTACTATTCATACTAAAGTTAACCTTGTTTGAGATCGAAAAGAACAAATAATCGAACAACCTTTATTGATGATGTACTAGTGCTTATATACAATGGGAAAGGGCACAGCGGTTCCCTAGGGGTGTCTCCACGGGAGGAAACTATCGTGACGGTTCCCACAAACGTGGAACCGCTCATCTAATGAGGAGCGGGGATTGTCCCCCTAATAACCATTGGGGTTATTATTTTTAACACTCCCCCCCTAATCACAGCTTGTCATAAGAATACATCATCTTGAGTAAGTCTCCTCCAAAAACCCTGTGGGAAAAATATGAGGAGTAGTGTATGATATGTTGCGAAAACTCCTGCAAACCCAGTGGGAAAAATAAGGAGAAAATGCTGCAACATACAATAGTTATCATCTCCATTAACTCAATATGTGAGAACCATAGAGTTCGGAGAACAATAAACATGTTGTGTATACTTTCCTAAAAAACCCGGTGGGGAAAACTGGAAGTATGACATATGATCTCATGTTGATATTACCTCATTAAGAACCTTTATGAGAACCTGTATAGTAAACTCATGAAGGAAAAAAGAGTATAATATGATGCATTGAATAGGAACAGTTCAGGAAGATACTCCCCCTGATTCTTGCAAATTCCGAAGCCGTCATATACCAATTCAATGAACATATTTCTGGAATGTAAAAGTTGGTAGAGACTTGGTGAACAAATCAGTCACATGATTTGACTTGCAAGACATACAATATAAAGATATTGCTATTAGTAGCTTGTTTGCATCCGGGCAACACAAGCAACATTATCTTTGAGATAATGGTTGGTGGATGTAGCCATGAGGTCTGTTTCGAAGACTCTCATGAGAGGGCTACCACGCCTAGTAGGAACACTAAGCTTGTCTACAATTTGACATAGTGGGGATCTGATCGATGTATCCAATGATATCGATGTTCACATTTATGTGAAACTGAAAAACCAGGACAAGATGTTTGATGCCTTGGAGATATCGAAAGATATTCTTGAGTACCAACCAATTGTGTTTGGTGGATCCAATGGCATTATGGAACGTTGAGTCCCAATATCTCATTTCCATCACCTCTTGGTCTAAATAGATCTTTCTCTATGTCTAGAGAATGAACTACCATGAGAGTTATGGATGGAATAAGATTTGTCCACAATGAATTATTCCAATATATTATGGATATAGACAACATAGTATACCATAATGTATGAATGAAGGTGCTCAAGTTGTAGTAACGAGCGGTATTTTGTTTTACCAAATCCTTCATTTTAAACTCCGTCATTTAGATGATTACATGTGTCGTCATTGCAGACACACAAATATGGATAATCATTATTGTAGGAGCAATCCTTCTGAATAAGGAACTCACTACGTCGACTGTACCAAATGTACCAACGATAATAATAAGTCATATTGTGACTTATTGATTTTACACAATGTATGTTGCATTTTGTACTTCGGTTCAGAACTGAGGTTCCGTCGGGAACCATCTATATCTGAATCTAGTGATCTACATGGCTATGTAATCACTACATCTATCAACTGCAGAGATGGATGATTTTGAACTGCCAATGATATAAGTTATCAGAATGAGATTCCACCTCTGGAGAATAGTTGGGTATCTTCGTGAACCCTTGTGCTACAATACTTGCTCTTTATTTCACCACCTCGTTGTTCTGAATTCTGTTTCCAGAAGAAAACTGGTGTAGGTATTGCTTATGAATACCTTCCCATTATTGAGCAAGATCATTTCTACCTAGATTATACCCCTTGCTTGAGTTCAGTCCGAGTGTTGATCACACTTTGCCATGGCCATGGTCTTTGGATCTGAATCATTTGAAAGGTTTTGCAATCTAGTTGAGAAATGTATGTCGACAATGTTTTTCAGGATTGTAGGATTGTATGACACCTTTATAGTCAGTAAATGAATCTGGTAGGTTATTTGCAATGTTTTGCAAATCTTCTGAACGCATAGTTCAGATCTTTGAGTACGTGGATTTGAGGCAGAAATGTGTTGAACATTCCACTAATTTCCTGGCATTCTTTATGGTACCTGAAATCTCCCCCCAATGCCTGGAAATATTCCTCATTGAATTAGCATACTGGCCTTGAATAACTCCCCATGCGAGGGGCTTGAGGTATTGACGGAAGTACAGTTATTCCTCGCATATATCCCAACTATATGTTGAGGGGCGAATGATGTATGCCGGGTGGTGATATCGGTATGCAGCCGAATTACCGCAAATAGGAAATACTTGGTAGATATCCACATATCAAAGATAGAGGACAATAATATTATGCAGTTCTATCATGAGCGTGTAAAACTGCATGACTCCAACGTAAAGTTGGCAAGTTGCAATTCCAAAATAAAGATAATGCAATGAGCTTAACTCTTTGGATAGGATTCTACCAAACCATTTTGAGTCTAGACCTTAGGACAAATTGCTAAACTCAATCCAAGGGCCATAGAGAAGGCACTCAAGGAGAATTCTGCAATGTTATCCATTCGATTTGCTTTAAATAGATGTCAGGACAATGAGCCAATGGCTTCGTGTGAATAAAGCACACACTTAAGACCATCATGTAGATATGTCATTTAGAACCATGGAATACCTGAATAGTCTAGTCTATGGACGGGAAGAGCCACTTACCTCAACTTGATGCATTCAAGGAGTCTGAGTGGTTCAGCGTAGACTTTAAGGTGTGTGAGCCTTAAAATTAGCTTCCCTATGTCACTTGTAGTGCACATAAAATCCAAATGGTGTTAGAATTTAGTATCATAATAATCATAAACTATTGGAATTGCTGATAGTTTCGGTTTCAACCCAATGTCTCGATGACCAAGGTGAGTATGCCAGGTTTTTCATGTACAAGACATTTTGGAAAACTATCATGGGCCAACATGTGCTATGGGTTTTGTAGTATGTGTAGTACAATCCAGATGATACATAGAAAATGTGCTTACCATATCCATTGCATATGGTAAAGAGAATGTATTTCTCTTTCTTGTCAGCATAAGTTTCGCTATGGGAACCATTTTGAAAAATATCTCTCTAGCTTACTAGGGTACGAGTTAAACTTGGGAAGCAATGAAGCATCCTGACGTTACTCGAGTACCCACAAGGATAGTAAATATGACTCGAGTTGAGCCAACAAATACCTCATCGCATCTAGTGATTTTAAAATATCTCCTTTCTCTCAGTGAGAGTGGAAACATTGGACTTCCCTGAGTATAGAGTTTGTGGTGCATATGCCCACAAGGCACTTATCATTTTTCATCGGATTGGCTCCCGTAGAAATCTATATATAGACATGAAGATTCTCAAGAAAATCATTGTCGGATATATAGAATACATACAGATGAATTTGTATCAAAGTGATGATACAATATATTGTGATATACAATATATGATGACAACAATAATCATGTTCTTATTACAACATCATAAATGGACATAAATAAATAAATCACTAAGGAGACTAAGGGACTAAATGTATAGTCTCCAAACATGTGGTTGATGCATATTCAACCATCATGCTCTCCATGCTCATAGGGTCTCGTGACAGCTTGATGGTGTCATGTTGAGGGTTTGAAGTGAGTTTCAAACCATTACCCTTGAGGTCCTTTGTGTCCCGGTGGCGTGGCTTGGATTTCACACGCTATACCATGGGATGCAAGACTTATATTGATGCACATGACCCGCTTAAGTAAGTTGTGGCCATTGAGGGCAAGAGCCTCAAATTGTTCGCCATCAATTACTTATAGGGGCAAACCAGAGATAATTAATTTAAGTAAATTAAAAACCATCATGGTTTTGTAATAAGAATGCAAAAAAATTGACTCAAGTGTATAACTTGAAAATGGTCAACCTCAATTATGGGAACATAACACATTAAAGATCATACAGACCTCACAGTAATAGAGATAGTCTTGCACATGGGCAATAGATCCAACTCATTACCTTGTATTTTGCTAGATGTTATTGTCAAAAATTTACAAGTTTGTTGCGTGGCAGAAATCAATCTCTGTGACATGTTCATGAAGAATGGCAATGTGGTAAACACATAGAACATATCATCTCCGGTGAAAAACCGATGATTTATTTATATTATAGATTGCGTAATATAAATACATTTTAATGTTACAAAATTAATATAATTCGAGAAGGTGGCTCGAAATCATTAGTGTGAATCTCAAATTGCTAAGGATGACACCTTGAATTTTGCATATGTATTTGCAAGAAATTGAAAATCTCAATTGCAAATAGATGTATTATTCTCGACATGTGTCTAACATGGAAATAGATACCTCGTAGAAATATTCCAGTATACTGCGTACTCAACAGAGAAACAGTACTATAAAGGTACTGAATATACTTTGCAAGAGATTTAAAATCTCAATTGCAAATTGTGGATGTATAATCTCAACATGTAGGACATGGAAATATATCACATCACACATATGTTCTGGAATACAAGGTACTCTACATAAACACAATATTTAAGACAAATACTAGAAATAACGGGGCTAAAAAATGTGAATACAAGTAAATAGTACTTTTTTTGAGAGAAACAAGTAAATAGTACTACTGTTAATAAAAATAGAGATAAAAAAATCCGGCCCAGACGGCCATTCGGCCCACAGCTGAGCAGAGCGGGGAAGGGCAGCCGGAGGTCGCCCCAGGCGCTCGGGCCTGGGCCTCCTCGGCCTTTGGCCGGCCCACCCGCCGCCTTACCGCATAAGACATGGGGAGGGCAGTTACGGATACGGGTCGGATAATCCGCCGCTCAATCCCCTCCTCCAACACGGCGCTACCGGCGGAGGGAGTGGCGGCCGCCGCATCCCATCGGTCTCCGATGGCCACCGGCGACGACCAGGTGCGCTCCCGTCGTGCTCGTTCTCGTCTGAGGATCCGCTAGAGAGCTGCGTCCTGGGCGCGACAGATGCGATGACGACAGGATCCCGGCGAGCGGCGCTGAGCCCGAGGCTCGCCGAAGCCTACGAGCCGGCACGACGGCCGTGGTGGCGGTCGATGTTAGCGACAGCCCGCTCGAAGAGGCGGCCGAATCTCCAGCGGGCGCGGCTGCTAGAGCCCGCGGACGTTTCCATCTACGGCGGGGCGAGTCCATTGAAGGATTCGATCCCGGCCCCGAAGCGGATGACGCCGGAGGAGACGAAGGTGAGCGCCTCCTCCGCAGTCACCTCAGTGCGCATCGGCACGGGTAAGTAGCCGGGCAGGTGGCGACTTGGCCGGCGTCCTCGGCGGCGAGCGTCGGCGTACGCGGAGGCAGCCGGTGCACCAGTGTAGGAGGGGGCAGAGGCGGGTCCGCGTGCAGCATCGGCACGGCCGGGCCGCAAGCAGCCACGAGTCAAGGCTGATGGGAGCGCCCTGTGCGGCGTCCTCTATGGTGCGCTGGCCACCAGCGGCGTGTCCAGGGGCGCGGTAACCGCCCCGGGCGGTGCCACCAGAGTCATGCTGACCGCGTCCAGTGGCACCCGGCCATGTGCAGTTGCGCTCCGGCCACGTCTAGCGACGGCACGGCGGCGACGGGCCTTCTCTCTTTCTACTTTGCGCTCTCTCTGGTAGGCAGTGCTAATAACGTGTTTGAGATCAAAAAGAACAAATAATCGAACAACCTTTATTGATGATGTACTAGTGCTTATATACAATGGGAAAGGACACAACGGTTCCCTAGGGGTGTCTCCACGGGAGGCAGCTGTCGTAACGGTTCCCACAAATGTGGAACCGCTCATCTAATGAGGAGCGCGGATTATCCCCCTAATAACCATCGGGGTTATTATTTTTAACAAACCTAACCATTAACCCTAACCTAACCATAACCCCTAACATAACCACTATAACCCTAACCCCCAACATAACCACCAACATAACCCCAACATAAATACCATAACCCTAACCCTAACACTAACCCCTAACATAACCATAACCCTAGCCATAAATGCATCATAAATACATCATAAATGCACTAAACAAGATCAACACCTAGGGTTTGCAATAAATTGACCAAATGCACACAAAATAAAGATCTCAACCAATCTATTAGAGAGTAAAACGAAAGACAAGAAAAAGAGATGTAAAGTGAATCCTTGTTCTCATTGATGATGGGTTACACATATATATAACCCCCAAAGGGGTGTCTCCGAAGGGACACGAGGCAACCGCCTCCTTTAGGAAAAGTAGGGATTAACAGGATTAATTAAATCCTAACACTCCCCCTAATCCATGCTTGTTAATGTAAGTATCATCATCTTGAGAAGCTCCTCCAAAAACCCTGTGGGAAAAAATATGAGGAGATATGTGTTCCATATATTGCTAAAACTCATTCAAACCCATTGGAAAAAGGAGAAAATGATGCAACATATAATGGTTATTGTCTCTTTTAACTCAATACGAGAAAACTCATAGAGTTTAGAGGACAATAAAATATGTCGTGTATACTTTCCTAAAAAACCCAGTGGGGAAAACAGAAAGTATGACATATGATCTCATGTTGATATTACCTCATTAAAAACCTTTATGAGAACCTGTAAAGTAAACTCATGAAGGGAAAAAGAGCATAATATGATGCATTGAACAGGAACAATTCAGGAAGATACTCCCCCTGATTCTTGCAAAAAATCGAAGCCGTCACATACCAAAACATAGAAATTGGTAGAGGCCCGCTAAAACAAATCAGTCGCATGATTTGACTTGCAAGATATGCAATATAGTGATATTGCTTATTAATGTAACCTGTTTGCATCCGGGCAACACAAGAAACATTAAGATAATGGTTGGTGAATGTAGCCATGAGGTCTGATTTGAAGACTCTTCATGAGAGGGCTACCACACCAAGTAGGAACAGTAAATTTGTCTCTAATCTGATAGTGGGGATCTAATCCATGTAACCAAATGATATTGGTGTTCAGATTTCTCCAAACTGAAAAACCAGGACATGATGTTTCATGCCTTGGAGATATCGAAAGATATTCTTGAGTACCAACCAATTGTGTTTGGTGGATCCAATGGCATTATGGAACGTTGAGTCCCAATATCTCATTTCCATCATCTCTTGGTCTAATAGATCTTTCTCTACGTCTAGAGAATGAACTACCATGAGAGTTATGGATAGATAAGATTTGTCCACAATGAATTTCTCCAATATATTTTGGATATAGACAACATAGTATACCATAATGCATGAATGAAGGTGCTCAAGTTGTAGTAACGAGTGGTATTTTGGTTTACCAAATCCTTCATTTTAAAGTCCGTCACTTAGATGATTACATGTGTCATCATTGCCAAACACACAACACATGGATAATCATCATTGTAGGAAGTAATCCTTGTGTATAAGGATCTCACTATGTCGGTTGTACCATATGTTACCGACAACAATAAGCCGTATGGTGGCTTACCTATTTTACACAACTAGATAATTCCCCCGCGCGTTGCTGCGGGACTATTTTGGAATTATTTTGCTGAAATTTGGTTGAGCAAAATAGAAGTAATGAATTTATTTGACTTGATTATTTGATAGATTCGCCAAAAAAAAAAGATTATTTGATAGATGCATAACAGTTCATAAGATAAATATCATAATATGTGGCTAAATTTCCTTGGAGTTGTCAATGCTAGTGCCTTCTTCCTTGTGAACAAAATGTACATGTGGGATTCCTTTCTTGATGTACTCAAAGATGTATGTGCCAACCTTCATGAATGATTCTTTGTGGTGTTGTCTTGAAAAGAGGCGCTGGTTATTGTCAGTTTTCGTAGCATTCTTCATGTTTGTAATAGCCTCTATGTACCTTTTGTTGCTTCTCTTGTTGGATGTGTTGTCGAAGGTGGCAGAACTTTTATTGGTGCATCAGATCGCATGCTATAGCAAAATAGGTGTGCATATCGTTATTGCATAGCAGGAACTTAGAAAACAACTATGTATGTAACAGTCGTACCTGTTAGCCAACTTCCTTCTGGTTGTCCATGTACTTGCAAAAGCCAATATTAGTTGTAGGGATACAATGGAAAATGGTATGGTTGTTCTTAAATAGAGATGTGTGGTAGTCATAAAAACGTGTAACTGAAAGATATTGCTTTTAAAATAGTTAATACACAACAAATATAACAGTGAATATATATAAAGTTATAGATGGTATTTATATTGGGGTTTTAATTAGCAGGTTAATGTACGTATTAATATCGCACATGCATGTAAGATTTGGGCATGGTAATTGTTGGTTGGATTCCTAGCAAAGAAAATAATTGGGGGTTGGTATATAAAATCTAAAACTTTCTAAGTGGTGAAGGTTAGCCTGGGCGGCATTTCTGCAGTTTATGAGAGTTTTGAAGAGATACATACTCTGTAGCTGGAAAAAACAGAGATGACATTATAATAGATATCCTCATGTTAACATTCAAAGTGTAGTACAAACCCAGTTTGGTATTTATAGATTTATGACTAAAAGTACCCTCGTACACTCATACACGTTGAGCAATGGGCACTCTGATGGTTCAAGGGGGGAAATAAGAAAAGACAAAGAGAAACTCAGTGCATTCAAGCATTATCCAGTAATGAAGATCCTTCCTGTATGATTGTCTCCTCCACATGTTAACATCCGCCATGAATAGCAAGACCCTTCCTGTTTGATTGTCTCGTCCATATGTTAACATCTGTCATGAAAAGTAGTATAAGATTTCAGTCTAGGTGTTTCATGGATGGCAAATCTAAAATTTATAAGCACTCAAGGACAGAGCAGCAAGCAAGGGCATGATGCATGAAGCAAAAAGGTTTCTGGGTTGCAATGGAAGCTCAGCAAAATGGGTATGAAATGAAGAAATGATTTTTTTGTTGGTCGTAGGTATAGGACAGTGGAAGTTTCCATGCGTGTATTGCAAAGCTAGCATTGTTAAAAGTTGGAAGTAATAAATAGGACGATACAAAGGTTGGAATTAAAAATTGAAGTACCTATATGGTATGCATGTTTGGCTTACTCGTGCTGTCCATAATTGGTTGTTGGATCTTTGTTGTCTGTTTTGCTGCATAAGGAGAACATCTGGCATTGTAATTATTTTAAGGGGAAATAAATAAATTTTGTGAGAATTATTTTATATAGGCTGTGAGAAGTAATACATACTCTTTCTTGTATTCTTTGGAAGGACTATGTTCATGTTCCTTTGATCTGCACTTAGATAAGATAGATCTCTCAAGGGGTAAGCGAATCGATCGATAAAAAGAGAGCATGTATAAACCTGGTGCATCATAGGCATGTGAGTATTGCCATACCTGATAGATTTGTTGGCATCATCCTCGGTAAAGTCTATTCTTCGTTTTGCTCCAGACCTGATTAGAAGGGAGATTAATCAGCGCGTTATAAGTCTGATAAATCTTGCTCTCGAGATGCTATTGCTTGATCGATGCCAAGAAGTAGATGATAGAATGAATGTCAAGATATATTGTGCAGAAGAAAACTTATTTGATAGAACATTTGTGCCTAACAAACCTCTGTTCCTGTTTCTAGCCATACGTGTTCGACGGTTATCGGCAGGAACATATGGGCTTGCTCGAGGAGAAGGATCGGGTAATGACGTATGACGTGGCCGTCCACGTCCACGTGAAACTTCTCGTGGATGACCAACCCCATGCCCAGTTGGATAATGCGAAGAACTTTCTGCATTATCCATGTCAGGAGGCCTAATAACCCCAAGGAAGTGGAATTGGATGAAGGGGCCAAGAATGTAAAACGTACCAACAAAATACGAATGCAATGCAATGTGTATGTGCTCAATTTTTCCATATAGAGAATTAGAGTGCGCCGTTATATATTGAACTTGGCAAAATTATATTGAGATTTATGTTGAGCAAACAAATTTACAGAAGGAGCAACCGAGGAGAATTTGGGAATATTATGTACCATTAGGAGGCAGAAACCAAATGTGCCTGTGTTTGCAATGAGGGAAACCCAATGAAGATGACTACTTGGGCATCATTGAGCACGCAGTACCTGAGAAGTTACAAATTTGTGATGCAATCAACAATATATCATACATAGAGAAAATGGAGGAAATGGCAGTGAGTTGCTCACCGGAAGTGGTATGAGTGGTGTGGTACAGACCTGATGGGAAGGAAATGAGGTGAGGCCAGGCAGACTTTAAAGAGCAATCCATCAGTTTCTTCTGGAGATGGTGGGGAGAGGAAGTGGAGCGGATGGAACATTAGTATTAGGAGAGGGAGCGTCCGACATCAATTAGTCAGCTGGTTGTTTGTTATCCATTGTGAGCAGGGAAGATACACAGGGTGGGCCGGTGGTAGCAATGGGCTGCAGAGAGGATGCATCAGTAGGCTGTGTAAGGTTGCTATGGCCCTTTTCATAAAAATATATGTAGGATTATAAGAAAATAGAAATATTCTTCTGACAAACAGAGTACAATACCTTGTGACAAACAGAGTACAGTAGCTTCAGGTCGACAGATAGCATGGCCATAGTCGGGAGCTCGACGTCGTTGCTAGCAAATCAGTAACCAAGAGGAAAGTGCATACATCTGGGCTGAATTAGCCGGGGCGACATTCGAGGGAGGAGGTGCTTGCTGACGCCGGCACCAAGTTGGGATGGGCAGCAGAGAGTCCAAGGCAGAGCAGCTCGAAATCGATCCCCAACGACGACACCACCGGCCGCTGCTCCATTGCGAAATAGCCGTGGCAGGCACCGCAAGTATGAAGGAGGTTAAAGGAGAGAGGAGGAAGAAGGTGGCCGCCGAAGGGGAGAGGAGGAAGGAGGTGGCCGCTGCGGAAGGACTGGTATGCAGTGGGAGGAAGGGAGGGTGCCGGCTTGGGAGTGAGGCGTGGTGGAGAGGGAGAGAATAGCGCGGATCCTGGGTGGGCGGCGAGGCAGAGTGTGCCGTGCGCAGGGGGAGCTAGCCCACCGGGATCCCATGTTGGCGGCGCGCCGCGGTGGACAGGGGAAACCGATGGAGACGGGGGAAACAGGCGAGGGAGTCACGGAGGAAAGCGGTGGATACGGGGGCGTTCTTGCAGGGGAAAAAAGGAAGTGGAGGCCGATGGGCGGGCTGGGCTAGGATTACGTCCATCTGAAGGAAATATGCCCTAGAGGCAATAATAAAGTTATTATTTATTTTCTTATATCATGATAAATGTTTATTATTCATGCTAGAATTGTATTAACCGGAAACATAATACATGTGTGAATACATAGACAAACATAGTGTCACTAGTATGCCTCTACTTGACTAGCTCGTTGAATCAAAGATGGTTAAGTTTCCTAGCCATAGACATGAGTTGTTATTTGATTAACGGGATCACATCATTAGGAGAATGATGTGATTGACTTGACCTATTCCGTTAGCTTAGCACTTGATCGTTAAGTATGTTGCTATTGCTTTCTTCATGACTTATACATGTTCCTGTAACTATGAGATTATGCAACTCCCGTTTACCGGAGGAACACTTTGGGTGCTACCAGACGTCACAACGTAACTGGGTGATTATAAAGGAGTACTACAGGTGTCTCCAAAGGTACATGTTGCGTTGGCGTATTTCGAGATTAGGTTTTGTCACTCCGATTGTCGGAGAGGTATCTCTGGGCCCTCTCGGTAATGCACATCACTATAAGCCTTGCAAGCAATGTGACTAATGAGTTAGTTACTGAATGATGCATTACGTAACGAGTAAAGAGACTTGCCGGTAACGAGATTGAACTAGGTATTGGATACCGACGATCAAATCTCGGGCAAGTAACACACCGATGACAAAGGGAACAACGTATGTTGTTATGCGGTTTGACCGATAAAGATCTTTGTAGAATATGTAGGAGCCAATATGGGCATCCAGGTTCGCTATTGGTTATTGACCGAGAATAGTTCTAGGTCATGTCTACATAGTTCTCGAACCCGTAGGGTCCGCACGCTTAAGGTTTCGATGACAGTTTTATATGAGTTTATGAGTTTTTGATGTACCGAAGGAGTTCGGAGTCCCGGATGAGATCAGGACATGACGAGGAGTCTCGAAATGGTCGAGACGTAAAGATCAATATATTGGGACGACTATATTCGGAGTTCGGAAAGGTTCCGAGTGATTCGGGTATTTTTCGGGAGTACCGGAGAGTTACGGGAATTCGCCGAGGAGTATATGGCCTTATTGGGCCATACGGGAATAGAGGAGAGAGGCCAAAAGGAAGGAGGCCTGCGCCCCCCTCTGGTCCGAATTGGACAAGGGGCGCAGCCCCCCTTTCCTTCTCCCTCTTCCCCCTCTTTCCCCTTCTCCTACTCCAACAAGGGAGGTGGAATCCTACTAGGACTAGGGAGTCCTAGTAGGACTCCACACTTGGCGCGCCCCTCCTAGGGCCGGCCTCCTCCCCCCTTACTCCTTTATATACGGAGGCGGGGGGGCACCCCACAAGAACACAAGTTGATCTAGGGATCGTTCCTTAGCCGTGTGCGGTGCCCCCCTCCACCATATTCCACCTCGGTCATATCGTCGCGGAGTTTAGGCGAAGCCCTGCGCCGATAGAGCATCATCATCGTCACCACGCGTCGTGCTAACGGAACTCATCCCCGAAGCTTTGCTGGATCGGAGCCCCGGGGAATCGTCATCGAGCTGAACGTGTGCTGAACTCGGAGGTACCGTACGTTCGGTACTTGGATCGGTCGGATCGTGAAGACGTACGACTACATCAACCGCGTTGTCATAACGCTTCCGCTTACAGTCTACGAGGGTACGTGGACATACACTCTCCCCTCTCGTTGCTATACCATCACCATGATCTTGCGTGTGCGTAGGAAATTTTTTGAAATTACTACGTTCCCCAACAGTGGTATCCGAGCCCAGGTTTTATGCGTTGATGTATATGCACGAGTAGAACACAAGTGAGTTGTGGGCGATTACAAGTCATACTGCTTACCAGCATGTCATACTTTGGTTCAGCGGTATTGTGAGATGAAGCGGCCCGGACCGACATTACGCGTACGCTTACGCGAGACTGGTTTCACCGTTACGAGCACTCGTGCTTAAAGGTGGCTGGCGGGTGTCTGTCTCTCTCACTTTAGCTGAATCGAGTGTGGCTACGCCCGGTCCTTGCGAAGGTTAAAACAGCACCAACTTGACGAACTATCGTTGTGGTTTTTGATGCGTAGGTAAGAACGGTTCTTGCTCAGCCCGTAGCAGCCACGTAAAATTTGCAACAACAAAGTAGAGGACATCTAACTTGTTTTTGCAGGGCATGTTGTGATGTGATATGGTCAAGACGTGATGCTATATTTTATTGTATGAGATGATCATGTTTTGTAACCGAAGTTATCGGCAACTCGCAGGAGCCATATAGTTGTCGCTTTATTGTATGAAATGCAAACGCCCTGTAATTGCTTTACTTTATCACTAAGCGGTAGCGATAGTCGTAGAAGCAATAGATGGCATAACGACAACAATGTTACGATGGAGATCAAGGTGTCGCGCCGGCGACGATGGTGATCATGACGGTGCTTCGAAGATGGAGATCACAAGCACAAGGTGATGATCGGGTGTGATAGGCTCTACGTTCAAATACAATGGGTGCAAAACAGTTGCGCACGCGGAATACTCAGGTTAAACTTGATGAGCCTAGCATATACAGATATGGCCTCGGAACACGGAGACCGAAAGGTCGAGCGTGAATCATATAGTAGATATGATCAACATAGTGATGTTCACCATTGAAAACTACTCCATCTCACGTGATGATCGGACATGGTTTAGTTGATTTGGATCACGTGATCACTTAGATGACTAGAGAGATGTCTGTCTAAGTGGGAGTTCTTAAGTAATATGATTAATTGAACTAAATTTATCATGAACTTAGTACCTGGTAGTATTTTGCAAATTATGTTGTAGATCAATAGCTCGCGTTGTTGCTTCATATGTTCATTTTGATATGTTCCTAGAGAAAATTGTGTTGAACGATGTTAGTAGCAATGATGCGGATTGGATCCGTGATCTGAGGTTTATCCTCATTGTTGCACAGAAGAATTATGTCCTTGATGCACCGCTAGGTGACAAACCTATTGTAGGAGCAGATGCAGACGTTATGAACGTTTGGCTAGCTCAATATGATGACTACTTGATAGTTTAGTGCACCATGCTTAACGGCTTAGAATCGGGACTTCAAAGACGTTTTGAACGTCATGGATCATATGAGATGTTCCAGGAATTGAAGTTAATATTTCAAGCAAATACCCGAGTTGAGAGATATGAAGTCTCCAACAAGTTATATAGCTAAAAGATGGAGGAGAATCGCTCAACTAGTGAGCATGTGCTCAGATTGTCTGGGTACTTCAATCGTTTGAATCAAGTGGGAGTTAATCTTCCAGATAAAATAGTGATTGACAGAATTCTCTAGTCACCATCACCAAGTTAGTAGAACTTCGTGATGAACTATAATATGCAAGGGATAACGGAAACGATTCCCAAGCTCTTCGTGATGCTAAAATCGACGAAGGTAGAAATCAAGAAAAAACATCAAGTGTTGATGGTAGACAAGACCATTAGTTTCAAGAGAAGGGCAAAGGGAAAGAAAGGGAAACTTCACGAGGAATAGCAAACAAGTTGTCACTCCCGTGAAAAAGACCAAAGCTGGACCAAAGCCTGAAACTGAGTGCTTACACTGCAAAGGAAATAGTCACTGGAAGCGGAAATGCCCTAAATATTTGGTGGATAAGAAGGATGGCAAAGTGAACAAGGGTATATTTGATATACAGGTTATTGATGTGTGCCTTACTAGTGTTTATAGTAGCCCCTGAGTATTTGATACTTGTTTAGGTTGCTAAGATTAGTAACTCGAAACAGGAGTTACAGAATAAACAGAGACTAGTTGAGGGTGAAGTGATGATGTGTGTTGGAAGTGGTTCCAAGATTGATATGATCATCATCGCACACTCCCTATACTTTCGGGATTAGTGTTAAACCTAAATAAATGTTATTTGGTATTTGCGTTGAGCATGAATATGATTTGATCATGTTTATTGCAATACGGTTATTCATTTAAAGTCAGAGAATAATTATTGTTCTGTTTACATGAATAAAACCTTCAATGGTCATACACCCAATGAAAATAGTTTGTTGGATCTCGATCATAGTGATACACATATTCATAATGTTGAAGCCAAAAGATATAAAGTTAATAATGATAGTGCAACTTATTTGTGGCACCGCCATTTGGGTCATATCGGTGTAAAGCGCATGAAGAAACTCCATAAAGATGGATTTTCGGAATCACTTGGTTATGAATCATTTGATGCTTGCGAACCATGCCTTTGGGCAAGATGACTAAAACTCCGTTCTCCGGAACAATGGAACAAGCTACTGACTTATTGGAAATAATACATACCGATGTATGCGATCCAATGAGTGTTGATGCTCGTGGCAAGTATCGTTATTTTCTGACCTTCACAAGATGATTTGAGCAGATATGAGTATATCTACTTGATGAAACATAAGTCTGAAATAGTTGAAAGGTTCAAAGAATTTCAGAGTGAAGTGGAAAAATCATCGTAACAAAAAAATAAAGTTTCTGCGATCTGATCACGGAGATGAATATTTGAGTTACAAGTTTGGTCTTCAATTAAAACAATGTGGAATAGTTTCACAGCTCACGCCACCTGGAACACCACAACGTTATGGTGTGTCCGAACGCCGTAACTGCACTTTATTAGATATGGTGCGATCTATGATGTCTCTTACTGATTTACCACTATTGTTTTGGGTTATGCATTAGAGACAGATGCATTCACGTTAAAAAGGGCACCATCTAAATCCGTTGAGACGACACCATATGAACTGTGGTTTAGCAAGAAACCCAAGTTGTCGTTTCTTAAAGTTTGGGGTTGTGATGCTTATGTGAAAAAGTTTCATCCTGATAAGCTCAAACCCAAATCGGAGAAGTGCGTCTTCATAGAATACCCAAAGGAAACTGTTGGGTACACCTTCTATCACAGATCTGAGGGCAAGATTTTCGTTGCTAAAATCGGATCCTTTCTAGAGAAGGAGTTTCTCTCGAAAGAAGTGAGTGGGAGGAAAGTAGAACTTGATGAGATAACTGTATCTACTCCTGAATTGGAAAATAGTTCATCACTGAAATCAGTTCCAGTGATTCCTACACCAATTAGTGAGGAAGCTAATGATGATGATCATGAAACTTCAGATCAAGTTACTACAGAACCTCGTAGGTCTTCCAGAGTACGGTCGGCACCAGAGTGGTACAGTAATCCTGTTCTGGAAGTCATGTTACTAGACCATGATGAACCTACGAACTATGAAGAAGCGATGGTGAGCCCAGATTCCGCAAAATGGCTTGAGGCCATGAGATCTGAGATAAGATCCATGTATGAAAACAAAGTATGGACTTTGATTGACTTGCCCAATGATCGGCGAGACATTGAGATTAAATGGATCTTCAAGAGGAAGACGGACGTTGATAGTAGTGTTACTATCTACAAAGCTCGACTTGTCGTAAAAAGGTTTTTGACAAGTTCAAGGTGTTGACTACAATGAGATTTTCTCAATTGTAGCTATGCTTAAGTCTGTCCGAATCATGTTAGCAATTGCGACAATTTATGAAATCTGGCAAATGGATGTCAAAAACTGCAGTCCTTAATGGTTTTCTTAAAGAAGAGTTGTATATGATGCAACCAGAAGGTTTTGTCAATCCTAAAGGTACTAACAAAATGTGCAAGCTCCAGTGATCCATCTATGGACTGGTGCAAGCATCTCAGAGTTGGAATATACGCTTTGATAAGTTGATCAAAGCATATAGCTTTGTACAGACTTACGGTGAAGCCTGTATTTACAAGAAAGTGAGTGGGAGCTCTGTAGCATTTCTAATATTATATGTGGATGACATATTGTTGATTGGAAATGATATCGAAATTCTGGATAGCATGAAAGGATACTTGAATAAGAGTTTTTCAAAGAAAGACCTCGGTGAAGCTACTTACATATTGAGCATCAAGATCTATAGAGATAGATCAAGACGCTTGATAAGATTTTCAATGAGTACATACCTAGACAAGATTTTGAAGTAGTTCAAAATGGAATAGTCAAAGAAGGAGTTCTTGCCTGTGTTGCAGGGTGTGAAGTTGAGTAAGACTCAAGACCCGACCATGGCAGAAAATAGAAAGAGAATGAAAAGTCATTCCCTATGCCTCAGTCATAGGTTCTATAAAGTATGCTATGTTGTGAACCAGACCTATTGTATACTCTGCCCTGGTTTGGCAAGGGAGTACAATAGTGATCTAGGAGTAGATCACTGGACATTGGTCAAAATTATCCTTAGTGGAATAAGGATATGTTTCTCAATTATGGAGGTGACAAAAGGTTCGTCGTAAAAGGTTACGTCGATACAAGTTTTGGCACTGATCCAGATGACTCTAAGTCTTAATCTGGATACATATTGAAAGTGGGAGCAATTAGCTAGAGTAGCTCCGTGCAGAGTATTGTAGACATAGAATATTTGCAAAATACATACAGCTCTGAATGTGACAGACCCGTTGACTAAACTTTTCTCACGAGCAAAACATGATTATACCTTTGTACTCTTTTGGTGTTAATCACATAGCGATGTGAACTAGATTATTGACTCTAGTAAACCCTTCGGGTGTTGGTCACATGACGATGTGAACTATTGGGTATTAATCACATACAGATGTGAATATTGGTGTTAAATCACATCGCGATGTGAACTAGATTATTGACTCTAGTGCAAGTGGGAGACTGAAGGAAATATGCCCTAGAGGCAATAATAAAGTTATTATTTATTTCCTTATATCATGATAAATGTTTATTATTCATGCTAGAATTGTATTAACCGGAAACATAATACATGTGTGAATACATAGACAAACATAGTGTCACTAGTATGCCTCTACTTGACTAGCTCGTTGAATCAAAGATGGTTAAGTTTCCTAGCCATAGACATGAGTTGTCATTCGATTAACGGGATCACATCATTAGGAGAATGATGTGATTGACTTGACCTATTCCGTTAGCTTAGCACTTGATCGTTAAGTATGTTGCTATTGCTTTCATCATGACTTATACATGTTCCTGTAACTATGAGATTATGCAACTCCCGTTTATCGGAGGAACACTTTGGGTGCTACAAACGTCACAACGTAACTGGGTGATTATAAAGGAGTACTACAGGTGTCTCCAAAGGTACATGTTGGGTTGGCGTATTTCGAGATTAGGTTTTGTCACTCCGATTGTCGGAGAGGTATCTCTGGGCCCTCTCGGTAATGCACATCACTATAAGCCTTGCAAGCAATGTGACTAATGAGTTAGTTACAGAATGATGCATTACGTAACGAGTAAAGGGACTTGCCGGTAACGAGATTGAACTAGGTATTGGATACCGACGATCAAATCTCGGGCAAGTAACACACCGATGACAAAGGGAACAACGTCTGTTGTTATGCGGTTCGACCGATAAAGATCTTCGTAGAATATGTAGGAGCCAATATGGGCATCCAGGTTCCGCTATTGGTTATTGACCGAGAATAGTTCTAGGTCATGTCTACATAGTTCTCGAACCCGTAGGGTCCGCACGCTTAAGGTTTCGATAACAGTTTTATTATGAGTTTATGAGTTTTGATGTACCGAAGGAGTTCGGAGTCCCGGATGAGATCAGGGACATGACGAGGAGTCTCGAAATGGTCGAGACGTAAAGATCGATATATTGGACGACTATATTCGGAGTTCGGAAAGGTTCCGAGTGATTCGGGTATTTTTCGGAGTACCGGAGAGTTACGGGAATTCGCCGGGGAGTATATGGGCCTTATTGGGCCATACGGGAATAGAGGAGAGAGGCCAAAAGGAAGGAGGCCTGAGCCCCCCCCCCTCTGGTCCGAATTGGACAAGGGGCGCAGCCCCCTTTTCCTTCTCCCTCTCCCCCTCTTTCCCCTTCTCCTACTCCAACAAGGGAGGTGGAATCCTACTAGGACTAGGGAGTCCTAGTAGGACTCCACACTTGGCGCGCCCCTCCTAGGGCCGGCCTCCTCCCCCCTTACTCCTTTATATACGGGGGCAGGGGGGCACCCCACAAGAACACAAGTTGATCTACGGATCGTTCCTTAGCCGTGTGCGGTGCCCCCCTCCACCATATTCCACCTCGGTCATATCATCGCGGAGTTTAGGCGAAGCCCTGCGCCGATAGAGCATCATCATCGTCACCACGCCGTCGTGCTGACGGAACTCATCCCCGAAGCTTTGCTGGATCGGAGCCAGGGGATCGTCATCGAGCTGAACGTGTGCTGAACTCGGAGGTACCGTACGTTCGGTACTTGGATCGGTCGGATCGTGAAGACGTACGACTACATCAACCGCGTTGTCATAACGCTTCCGCTTACGGTCTACGAGGGTACGTGGACATACACTCTCCCCTCTCGTTGCTATACCATCACCATGATCTTGCGTGTGCGTAGGAAATTTTTTGAAATTGCTACGTTCCCCAACACCAACGTGAGCTTCTCTGGCTGGGCCTACGAACAGTAACTGAAGTTGACGTGTGCAGTAACTGAAGCCAACGTGTTCGTTTTTAGGTATGGTGGGTCCCGCTTGAAAGCCTCTAATTAAACACTGACGGGGCAGTGATGCTGATGTGGATAGCCTGCATGTCAAGAGAAATAGGTTAGTAGGGATGAACTATTTAGGTATTATAGATGTATGTTGCATTTTGTATTTCGATTCAGAATTGAGATTCCATTGGAAATCAATCATATGTGTGTGAATCTAGTGATCCACATGGATATGTGATCACTGCATCTATCAACTGGAGAGATAGATGATTTTGAACTGCCAATGATATAAGTTATCGGAATGAGATTCCACCTCTGGAGAATAGTTGGGTATCTGCGTGAACCCTTGTGCTACAATAATTGCTCTTTGTTTCACCACCTCGTTGTTCTCAATTCTGTTTCCAGAAGAAAAATGGTGTAGGTATTGCTTATGAATACCTTCCCATTATTGAGCAAGATCATTTCTACTTAGATTATACCCTTTGCTTGAGTTCAGTCCGAGTGTTGATCACACTTTGCCATGGCCACGGTCTTTGGATCTGAATCATTTGTAAGGTTTTGCAATCTAGTTGAGAAATGTATGTCGACAATTGTAGACTTCCGGTTATATGATTCTCCATAATCAATATATCAATATATAGTTGACGAAAATATCGTTACCCGTAGTGACTTCTCACGATTTCCCAATGCGATTGAGTCGGGTATTCCGATATCCCGGTCATTGTGTGCACTATGACCTGGGTTGGTGGAGGTTTCCCGTCCACTGGGTGTATACTACCCATTAGGTGTCTGCCAACGTGAAGTTGACTTGCATTTACTGATTCACAGGCCTTGATATCCTTGCTTGCGAGAAGCTGAATCCTGATGTACTTCTGCCATACATCTCCCCCTATTGCTTTGAACGAGGAGTGGAGTGGATTTTGTTGGTACCTCCACTCTTTCAGGCGTACTTTTGCAGGATTGTAGGATTGTGTGACACCTTTATAGCCATTAAATGGATCTGGCAGATTATTTGCAATGTGTTGCAAATCTTCTGAACGCATGGTTCAGATCTTTGAGTACGTGGATTTGAGGCAGAAATGTGTTGAACATTCCACTAATTTCCTGGCATTTTTATGGTACTTGAATGTCCCCCTAATGCCTGGAAATGTTCCTCATTGAATCAACACACTGGCCTTGAATAACTCCCCAGGCGAGGGACTTGAGGTATTGACGGAAATATAGTTATTCCTCACACAGATCCTAACTATATGTTGAGGGGCCAATGATGTATGTCGGGTGGTGATATCGATATGCAACCGAATTACCGCAGATAGGAAATACTTGGTAGATTTCCACGTATCAAAGACAGAGGGGAATACTATTATGCAGTTTGGTCATGAGTGTGTAACACTACATGACTCCAACGTAAAGTTGGTAAGTTGCAATTTCAAAATAAAGATAATGCAATGAGGTTAACTCTTTGGATATGATTCTACCAAAACATTTTGAGTCTAGACATTAGGAAAAATTGCTAAACTTCAATCCAAAGGCCATAGAGAATGCCTTCAAGGAGAATTCTGCAATGTTATCCATTCGATTTGCTTGAAATCGATGTCAGGATAATGAGCCAATGGTTTCGTGTGAATAAAGCACACACTTAAGACCATCATGTAGTTATGTCTTTTAGAACCATGGAATACCTGAATAGTCTACTCAATGGCTGGGAAGAGCCACTTACCTCGACTTGATGCATTCAAGGAGTCTGAGTGGTTCATCGTAGAATTTAAGGTGTGCAAGCCTTAAAATAGCTTCACTATGTCACTTGTAGTGCACATAAAATCCAAACGTTGTTAGAATTTAGCATCATAATAATCATAAACTATTGGAATTGCTGATAGTTTCTGTTTCAACCCAATGTCTCGATGACCAAGGTGAGTATGCCAAGTTTGTCATGTACAAGACACTCTGGAAAACTATCTTGTACACAACATGTGCTACGTGTTGTGTCGTATGTGTAGTACAATCCAGATGATTCACATAGAAAGTGCTTGCCATATTTGTTGCATATGGTAAAGAGAAGTTATTTCTCTTTGTTGTCATCATAAGTTTCGCTATGGAAACTATTTTGACGGATACCTTCATAGTTAAACCTAGGAAGCAATAAAGCATCCCGACGTTACTCGAGTACCCACAGGGATAGTAAATATGACTCGAGTTGAGCCAACAAATACCTCATCGCATCTAGCGATTTAAATATATCCTTTCTCTCAATGAGAGTGGAAACATTGGACTTCCCTGAGTATAAAGTTTGTGGTGCATATGTCCACAAGGCATATATCATTTTTCATCAGATTGACTCCCGCAGAAATCTATATATAGACATGAAGATTCTCAATATGAAAATCACTGTCAGATATATAGAATACATACAGATGTATTTGTATCAAAGTGCTGATATAGTATATTGTGATATACAGTTACAACATCATAAATGGACATTAATTATATTGACCACTCAGGAGATTGAAAGACTATTCATAGTCTCCAAACATATCAGTTGAGGCATATTCAACCATCACATTCTCCATGCCCATAGGGTCCTGTCACAGCTGGTGATGTTGGATTGAAGGTTGAAGTAAGATTCAACCTTTGCCCTTGAGGTTCATTGTATCCCAGGAATTGTTGATACAGAATAACCAGATGTTGAGATCTGAATCTAATGCCTTATGATATACTCCCTTCATTCCTTTATATAAGGTGTATTTGTTTTTTGATAAAATTCCAGAATGTAAGGTGCATTTCTTCTAATTCCTCATAATTCCCTTGTTAGCCCTCCAAAAAAAAGGGGAAATATCTCTCTCCTAATTGTTTGTATCTCTCCTTGTGGCAAAAGAAGGAAAGTATCTCTGTGTCGATTGCATGCATCTCTTAGTTTCCTCGACTAACTGATTTACTTGCCGCTAACCAACAAATTTGCCAAGGGTAATTTCGTCCTAGCATGTCTCTAATTACGTGCCTTGGTCACCGTGCCGAAAATAATACACCTTACATAAAGGAATGGAGGGAGTATAAGACACCATTTTTCTGTTAGCGGTGTGATCCTGACCAGAGGTGATTCCAGGATTGCACACATTATCCCACGAGACACAAATCATGATGTCCATGGCCCAGATAGGGCAGTGGTGGCCATTGAGGGTGAATGCCTCAAACTCTATAGCCATATGTTACCTCTATGGGTAAACCAGAGATAATTAATTTACAACCAGTAAATTAAAGACCATCATGGTTGATGTCATAATGAACTTTGCAAAATCAATGGGTATTTCAATAAGTTATCTTGAAACCATTAGTGTGAATCTCAAATTGCTAAATATGACACCTTGAAGATAATCTCCAAAATGGAGTAGATCTCGCAGCACTAGAGAGTATAATCTGACGAAATTAGTAGATACCCACTCGTAATGCCTTATGTCAAATGTCATGACTTAGTAAAATGTCTGGGAGAGCACTTCGTAAAGCAATTATAATGTCAAAATGACAAAATATAGGTTTTAACATTAGTCATTGATAATCTGCGAAGGCAGTAGATCTATATGACTACCTTGTGATCCCAACACATCAATTTGAATAAATCACTTTGAATTTTGCATTCTTATTTGCAAGAAATAAAAAATCTCAATTGCAAATAGACGTATTAATCTCGACATATAGCGAACATGGAGATACATACATTCCGGAATACATCGTACTCAACAGAAATACACCACTATTATAATGAATAGTAATGATGTTGCAAACTTGATAATCAAATTAAAAACTTGAATGTATATACCTCAAATTAAATGAGATGATCTTGTATCAAGTTGCAAGATAATTCAGCAGGGTGAATTAATATTTTGCAAGAGAAAATCAATCTCAATTGCAATGAGATTGTTTTGCGAGAGGAAGAGAAATATATTTCTCAATCGCAAATCAATATTGTTGTGCGAGAAAACTTAATCTCAATCACAAAACAATGTCGTTGTACGGGCAAAGAACATGTTATAGGAATTGCTATAGAGCAAATACATTGAACATGTCCAATTTCCACATAGAATATATGGACTAATCATTTACATATTGTAAATGTGATATGGAGTAATATTGTTTTGAATCAGAATGATCGAATTCATTGAACGATGGTTACAGGCCCCCTTTTATATCTCCCGAAGAGACACGACGATCCCTCGAGGAGGCGTCGGTTCTAGGAGATCGAAGGGAGGCGTCGGTTGCGGGACAAACCGCAACGACGGTTTGGGCAAGGGGAGATTTTCCCCTAATTACAGAATTATTTTTAACACTCCCCCTAATCTATGCTTGACCATGTAGATCATCTTCACGATTGTCCAAGAAGCTCTATCATCTCAAAAGATTCTCCTTCAAAAGTTCTTCATAAAATCTTTGATGAGGTCCTGAAACATATACTCACAAAGAAAGATAGCATAATATGATGTCATTAAAATGAGGATATCTCAAGAAGAGACTCCCCCTGAAACCTGCAAGTCCCTAAGTCTTCGCATACCAATTCCATGAACACATTTCTGAAATGTAGAATTTGGTAGAGACTTGGTAAATAAATCAGCAAGGTTGTCGCATGATTTGACTTGCAGAATGCTTATTTCCCCGCTTTTCTGAAGATTATGGGGAAAGAACCATTTAGGAGAAATATGCTTGGTGATATTACTCTTGATGTATCCTGTTTGCATCTGCGCAACACAAGCCGCATTATCTTCATAGATAATGGTAGGTGATTTTATCGAGCCCATTCCACATGACTGTTGTATGTGGTTTATCATTCTGCGAAGCCATACACATTCGCATGTTGCTTCAAATAATGAAATTATTTCAGAATGATTAGTTGACGTTGCCACCAGAGTCTGTTTCAAAGACTTCCATGATATAGCAGTACCACCATGTAGGAACACGAAGCCGGTCTGAGATCTAGCATTATGGGGATCAGACAAATAGCCGACATCTGCATACCCAAACACATCAGAGTCCTGATTTTTCTGGAACTGGAAAAATAGGCCAAGATCCTTTGTGCCTTGGAGATATCGAAAGATATTCTTCACTCCAGACCAATGACGTTTGGTAGGAGCTGCGCTATGCCTAGCAAGTAGATTCACTGCAAATGCAATATCAGGTCTTGTGCAATTTGCAAGATACATAAGCGCTCCAACAACACTAAGGTATGGAACTTCAGGTCCCAACACCTTTTCTCCATCATCCCTTGGTCTGAACGGATCTTTCTCTACGTCTAGAGATCGAACCACCATGGGAGTTTTAGATGGATAGGATTTGTCCATATTGAATTTCTCCAATATTTTCTGGATATAGGCAGATTGGTGTACCATGATTCCTGAGGGAAGATGCTCAAGTTGAATACCTAAGCAAAATTTGGTTTTACCCAAATCCTTCATCTCAAATTCCATCTTTAGGTGATTGCGTGCTTCATCAATGTCTGGTGTGCTGCCGATGATGTTGAGATCATCAACATACACAGAAATGATGCAAAATCCTATAGAGGACTTCTTGATGAAAACACATGGGCAATCAGCACTATTGGAGTCACCTTTCTGAAGAAGGAACTCACTGAGTCGGTTGTACCACATCTGTCCCGACTGCCTTAAGCCATATAATGACTTATTCAGCTTTACACAATACATGTTGCGTTTTGCATTTTTATTCAGGACAGGGATTCCATCAGGAACCTTCATATATATGTCCGAATCTAGTGACCCATAAAGGTATGCGGTCACGACGTCCATCAACTGCATAGATAGACGATTTGCACTGCCAAGGATATAAGATATCGGCAAGTGGTTGCACTCATCACTGGAGAATATGTTTCAGTGAAATCAAGGCCTCCACAACCCAGTTCCAGTATGCACAAACTGACTGGGACATCGGAACACCCAGACTCGATCGTATTGGGAAATCATGAAGAGTCATTAGGGGTGCAGGAAATTTCCATCAACTATGTTGATTCTGGAGAATTATTTGACCATAAGACTACGATTGTCGACATATATTTTGCTGACAAGATTGCAGATACCCTTCTCACTGATCATGATCCAAGGTCTATCGTTGAGTGCCAAAAGCGCTCCGACTGGCCTAAATGGAAGGATGCAATCCAAGCAGAAATTGCCTCGCTTACAAAAGAAAGGTATTCACTGAAGCAATACCTACACCTCCCAGTGATTTCCCTATGGGATTCAAATGGGTTTTTCTCCGGAAACGGAATGAGAACAATGAGGTGGTGAGATATAAAGCAAGGCTCGTAGCACAAGGTTTCACGCAGAAACCCGGCATTGATTTCACTAAAACATATTCTCCAGTGATGAGTGCAACCACTTTCCGATATCTTATATCCTTGGCAGTGCAAAATCATCTATCTATGCAGTTGATGGACGTCGTGACTGCATACCTTTATGGGTCACTAGATTCGGACATATATATGAAGGTTCCTGATGGAATCCCTGTCCCGAATAAAAATGCAAAACGCAACATGTATTGTGTAAAGCTGAATAAATCATTATATGGCTTAAGGCAGTCGGGACGGATGTGGTACAACCGACTCAGTGAGTTCCTTCTTCAGAAAGGTTACTCCAATAGTGCTGATTGCCCATGTGTTTTCATCAAGAAGTCCTCTATAGGATTTTGCATCATTTCTGTGTATGTTGATGATCTCAACATCATCGGCAGCACACCAGACATTGATGAAGCACGCAATCACCTAAAGATGGAATTTGAGATGAAGGATTTGGGTAAAACCAAATTTTGCTTAGGTATTCAACTTGAGCATCTTCCCTCAGGAATCATGGTACACTAATCTACCTATATCCAGAAAATATTGGAGAAATTCAATATGGACAAATCCTATCCATCTAAAACTCCCATGGTGGTTCGATCTCTAGACGTAGAGAAAGATCCGTTCAGACCAAGGGATGATGGAGAAGAGGTGTTGGGACCTGAAGTTCCATACCTTAGTGCTGTTGGAGCGCTTATGTATCTTGCAAATTGCACAAGACCTGATATTGTATTTGCAGTGAATCTACTTGCTAGGCATAGCGCAGCTCCTACCAAACGTCATTGGTCTGGAGTGAAGAATATCTTTCGATATCTCCAAGGCACAAAGGATCTTGGCCTATTTTTCCAGTTCTAGAAAAATCAGGACTCTGATGTGTTTGGGTATGCAGATGCCGGCTATTTGTCTGATCCCCATAATGCCAGATCTCAGACCGGCTTCGTGTTCCTACAGGGTGGTACTGCTATATCATGGAAGTCTTCGAAACAGACTCTGGTGGCAACGTCAACCAATCATTCTGAAATAATTTCATTATTTGAAGCAACATGTGAATGTGTATGGCTTCGCAGAATGATAAACCACATACAACAGTCATGTGGAATGGGTTCGATAAAATCACCTACCATTATCTATGAAGATAATGCGGCTTGTGTTGCGCAGATGCAAACAGGATACATCAAGAGTAATATCACCAAGCATATTTCTCCTAAATGGTTCTTTCCCCATAATCTTCAGAAAAGTGGGGAAATAAGCATTCTGCAAGTATTAGGCTATATCGCCATTACCTTGTGTATGCTACAATTCAGATATAAGAAATACACGTTGGAGGTAATCGTTTGTCGAGAATGACAAAACGTAGACCTCACAGTAAGAGAGGATAGTCTGCAAATGAGCAGTAGATCACAACTCATTACCTTGTGGTTCCAAATAAGATGAGGGAGAAACATTCAAAAATTCGCAAGTTTGATATGCGAGAGAAGATCTCAATCGCAAAGACATGTTCGATAAAAGTGAGATGTGGTAAACACATGGAACATGTCATTCTTCCCAGATGAAATCCGGTACTTTATTTATATTATCAATCCATTACATAATATAAACACACTAATAATTACACAAGTCCTAGTCAGATTTAATCTAGAACTGGACTAGTATGTAAGTAGCAGTCAAACTAGGTACTAAACAGTACTAAACAGAGTCTAAAACTGCACCATATACAATAATTAGTACTAGACTAATAAAAACAGAGAAAAGAAAAAAACTTGAAGACCACCGCCGACCGAGGCCAGCCCGCAGCTACCCACACCGCATAAGGTGAGAGGTGGGGCGGTTACGGATAAGGCCCGACCCGCACACCACGCTCGATCCCCCCCCCCCCACCACCACCACCACCACCACCTGCACTCGCTAGGAGCAGGGAGACCAGTCGCCGGTGATTGGGGCGAGCGTCGGCGCCTCCCCTCGCATCTTCAGGTGTCAGCGACGCGACACCGACGAGGTCTCTTCATCTGAAGAGGAGACGACGACGGTGGAGGCCTGGCGCAGTGGAGTAGCGGTGAAGCCGAGGTTCGCCGGAGCCCATGAGCCTGGACGACGGCCGGGGCGGCAGTCGAGGGCTGCGACAGCTCGCCCGAAGAGGCGGCCGAAGCGCCGCTCCGCGCAGCTGCTTGAGCCCGCAGCTGTCTCCTGTTGAGGCGTGCCAGCGGCGGCGGCGGCGCCCTCCATGCCGACTCCAAAGCGGACGACACCAGAGGCGCCGGATGGAGCGGAGATGAAGGCGAGCGCTTCCTCTACATTCACTGTCGAGCGCATCGGCACCGGGGCGTAGCCAGGTGGGCGGAGGCTCGGGCCAGCAGCCACGGCATCAGGTGTCGGCGTTGACGGCGGGATCCATGCGGCCGGCGGAGGAGGTGGTGGAGGCGGAGACCCAGTGGGCAAGGCAGGCGCGGTAGCGGCCCCGTGCATCATGGGGGCGTTCGGGCCGGCCACCAGCCAAGGGTCGTACCCCATGGGCACCTGGCCACGGGCGCGGGGAGCACCACAGTGTGCGCGTCCAGGAGCACGGGGACCGTGTCCAGGGGCGTGGTGAGCACCGCGTCGGGCGCATCCAGCGGCGCGGTGGATGCCAGGGGCGGCACGGGGACCGTGTCCAGTGTGCTGCGGCCGAACCGTCGGATGGCTTGCATCCGGCGACGGAAACGGCGGTGGCCACCAACTCCATGGCGGCAAAGGGCAATGAGGCGGTAGCGGCGACCGTCCTCGCGGATCAGACGGAGGAAGAAGGAGACGAGGCCTGTCATCTCACCGGCGGCAAGTGCTTCCTCTCTTCTCCTTTCTCTGTTGCCTTTTCGCTCTCGCTGGCTGTTCTCCGTGCGTGATAACGTGTTTTGAATCAGAATGATCGAATTCATTGAACGATGGTTACAGGCCCGCGATGGGGGAGGTACCTTGGGTGACGAAAATGCTCTGGATCCGCCGATAAAATGTCAAGCAAATGGAGTGGATCTAGGGGGATTTGTGAGGGGGAGAGAGGAGGGAGAGGAGCTGAGCATGGGGAAGAAGAGTCATGGTGGGGCCCACAAACCAGCCCCTCCCACCTTATCCACCACACAGGACCCTACCGCCATTGTGTATGGCGGTAGGCATCAGTACCCTACCGCCATAGCCCTTGGCAGTAGGCCCTTTTCCACGTCAGCCAGCTCGGATGGCGGTAGGACGTGCACACCAACCACCAGCCCCCTTGGCGGTAGGCAAAAGGGTCAGATCCTGAAATAAGTTAAAACGGGGTCAGATCCTGAATTTCTTACCAAAAAGGGTCAAAACACAAAATTTTGCCTCTTCCGACGGGTCGTGCTCATGATCGCCATCGTTCACTGCCGCCACGACATGCTCACGGAGGTCACGTGCGGGGACGCACGTAAACCAGACCCTGGCCCACGTCAGCGGTCGAGGCGGAGGAGAGGCCGGACGATGGGTTCGGCTAGGAGACCGTCGTGGTGGTGCACGGCCGCGGTCAGCAGCAGCCGTGCACTAATCCTGGTGACTTCTTTGACAAGGTATGCCATCCGTTCCTTCAAAGATTGATTCCTTTCAGGAGGCCGGCGGAAGCTCCCGCAGAACGCATGCGCATCGAAGCTCGTTCTTGTGCGTCGGCCAGAGAGCACCGTCGCTGGGAGCCTCAGACCTCGACCCTGTCTAAAGTCTTCTAGTCCACCGGATTATGCACATAACGCTAAGAGAACCAATTAATTTCATAGCACAATCAACCTCTACAAGAGGCAAGAAGAAGGCTAAACGTTGATGATTTTAATTTTGAGAAATCCAAACAAAATTTCTAATGAAATTTATGTCTGATTCTACTAGATATGAATCGCATGACAGCATGTGAACTTGACTGAGCATGCAGAACATCTTAAAATGTAAGATGCACAAATAGTACTGTAGATAACAGAAGCTGCCGAGACCAAGATTCTTTGGATATCATTTGCATCAGAATCTACCAACCAAAATGCCAATAGCTCTAAGAATCTCCAAAACATCAACGTAACCACCATTTGTGCAGAATTATGATAGTGTACTACGCACTACAGGTCAGGTTTAACCTAGTAAAGGCTGAAGTGCATTCATATTTTACATGTCGCCAAAACTGAGACCTGTATACGTAATTTTATTGTAACGACGCGAAAACTGACGGTAACTCCATTCTTGCCTCACAACTCTGTCTTCTGAACCTGCAATTTAACAAAACAAAAAGAAGATCAGAATGACATGGTTAGAATTAAATGCAATTCCATCTCTTGATTTTCAACTATAGTTTTATCATTTCTTTTTGTGCAATCTGGTGTATCACATTATATAAAAACATATCATATGAATTATTAAAAACTATTGAATCAGCATTCTAGCCTATTGGCAAATTGGAACAGCCATGCTTACTCTGTTTTTCAGTACCATATCAAATTCTACCATATTCACATATTAAACTGTCTCTTAAGAGTTTGTCATGACCTTGGTTTTAGCTTAATTTGTCCTTTTGAAGCATAAAGAATTGCTAACTACTCCCTCCGTCCCATAATGTAAGACGCTTTTTTACACTAATGTAGTGTCAAAAAATGTCTTACATTATGGGACGGAGGGAGTACTATGTTTTTTTATAAGCACACCACAATATTACTTGACCCATCATTTTTAATGTGTGGAAAGTGTAATGTTTAATAAAAGATATAAAACGATAAACTCAGCAAAGTCCAGCATACCCTCATGGGATATGACAAAACTATTTCTTAATTTTGGGCAATGACAAAAACCAGCATTGGAAATTTAACCACAGCCAGAGCAAGACTTCAGAATTAAGCATAAACAGTTACTGGTGCGACACCGCTCCAGCTACAGAGCAACCTAGGAATCAAATGCATCGCTGTACCAATTTGGAATTACAGTTTTTCGGCACCTATTATAATACACTCCCATACCAAGAGGTTTTTTTACATGATTGACAGATTATGTGAAATGTGCATGTTTCTAATATGGTCATGTTTCATAGACAAAACCGCAACATGTTCTCAAGAGTATGTGCTGCATTTAGAAAGCAAATGATGCATAGATCAAAGTAATCAACCATGTCCCCCCACCCCCCTATAATTTCATCTTAAGCTCCGCCACTGTTCCCTGGGGAACAAAACATTCCTACCATCTTAGAGCTCTGCTATATGTAAATTATTGCCCAAAATTAGACACATTGTGCCTGATTTATACTGTCCAAGAACAGAAGGAAACTACACGATAAGATGGTTGTGGGGTTGCAAGGTTGATGTATGTATCAACCATGTAATAAATGATGAAAATAAAATCAACAAATCCTCAAAACCATCTCAAATGTCAAGAGTGGCAGGGAGACATTCAAAATATTTCAGATAGGATTAAACTACACGATAAGATGGTTGTGGGGTTGCAAGGTTGATGTATGTATCAACCATGTAAGAAATGATGAAAATAAAATCAACAGATCCTCAAAACCATCTCAAATGTCAAGAGTGGCAGCGAGACTTGCAAAATATTTCAGATAGATAATACAATTAACTAATTGGCAGGGAAACTGTTGAAATGAAATTTTGAGTAGGTTGATTCAAGTACAAAAATATGATTGTCTTTGATGATAGACAAGTCTGGTATACGCTTGGCGATAGATTAAACACTCTCAGAGAATCTAAGTGTTACATTAAAAGGAAAGGGAACTTACGGCGGCACTTCCCCCTGTGGTCAGCCTCTTTTCAGTGTTGGGCAGAAGACTAAGCAGCCCCGCCAGCCTGTCCCAAACCATTGCCCACCACATTAGCAGCCCGGCCGCGGCGGCGTGGACGAACATCAATCCAAGTGTTTGTATTTTCACTAAAAGGCAGTGAGATCAATTTAGCAAAACAGTATGTAGGGCAATAATAACAGATCTGAGAAAACAAGATTTTACTGCTTTGGATATGCGACGGGGGCATGGGCTCGTGCACTGTTGAGCGAGATAGGGGGGCCACGGTATTGGACATGCTGAAACCCTGTATATATGGGCAATCTTGATAAGAATCTAACACAATAAGCTAACCAACACTTTTGCTTTGTTCATATATGGAGATGCAATTTGTATAAAATGAAAATCAAGTGAAGTAGCTAGAGCTGTAAACTATAGTGTAGTAGCGTGCTCTATCAAAGGAGAAGCGTCAGAAATATTACCCTGAATGATTGAACGCAGATTCGGGCTTAGGTGCTCATCAAAGATGACCCATATGTATGGATCACAGACGTGAACAAACCTCCCATCTGGTAGGTGCAACCTGGAATCTGACTGGGGATGGGAATCGTGCGCGAGACGATTACCTTTGGGATCAACAAAGGAAGCGACCCGCGGGACCATCCCAGCAGGGTAGGCAATGACATCATAATTACCTGAAACAGATTGAAAATTTAACTGATCAGACTGTGAAGCAGATCTAATCTTCTTGTCAAGAATCAAGAAACAACACAAATGACTACAACTGATTTAACATAAATAACACAACAGGATACAGATTTAGCTACAACATATATTCCCTATGGTCCTTTTTTACTTAGCAAAAAATTTCACATCAAATACCAGCATTTGGAAGTCACAACTAAAAATGCATCATATAATCTATACTTATCACCTTCAGAACTCAATGAAGTAGTTTGACCAAATTAATATCAAAAAATACCAACATCTAGTCCTAAAACTACATTTGGTATTGTAGTCCAGTGCTAGTACTTGGAGTACAGTACCAAATGTATACTATGAAACTACATTTCATAGTATATGGCAGCAGCTGTCTCTACTGAGGGCCTTAGCCCCCAGTATCTTGTAAGAGAAAAAAAAGAGAAAGAAGAACATGGATTCTGGTGAACTTACGAAGGGCAGGGTGGATGTGGGTCCTGCTGCGCGCAAAAATGTTGTCATGAATGGCTGGATCAAAGAACTGGTCAAAAACAGCCCAGAGCTCCGGGTCGCGGATGTTGAGCACCTGCCCATCGGGGAGTACTGCACGGGCCGTCCTCATGTTGGTTGCCGGGTTGAGGTGATCGATCTCAACCCCATCCGGTCCAATGAAGAAAGCGGCAGGGGCGTTCTGGTCCATGTGGAGCATCCTGCAAAACAGACAAAAACATAGCCTGAGATCCAAGATCCAGAAATGGGTGGCAGTTTAATCGAGGAGAGGACGCGTTCGGATCCAGGTGCTGCGAGATCCGAGATCCAGGGGCGAGAGGGGATTTGGGGTAATCGAGGAGAGGAAGGAAGACGTAATCCAGATGGGATGCATACGTCACCTGGACGGCGGCGAGGTGGAGCCGGTGAGGCGGGGCGTCGGGGTCGGCGGCGGCGAGGGTTTCTCGTGGGGAGGTTGGGGCGGAGACGAGGGCGAGGAAGGGTGAGGGGGGCGACTCGCCTTCTGCCTAGATCTCGATCCGGTCTGGTGGGGGATGGATCAACGGCCAAGATTACACGGTGTCTCGGATGGACGGTGGGGCGTCTTCAGTGAAAGCTTCATGAGTAGACAGCACGAAATAAATCAAAGAACACCATAGGATGCACCAAAGGGGATGGATGCATCGGTGCCTGCAAGATTAGACACAAATTTCATCAGAAAAACAGATATCAAACAAAGAAAGAACCAGGAGTTGTAACATATACTAGAACAAGAAGGAAAAGGCAAACTTACATCGCATATACTGAACCAAGAGCAGTCAGAAGACAAGGCCCTGATCATGAAGGCCATACAGGCTTCCTTCCAGCTCCAACGAGCCATGGTGGCCATAAAGGAACTTGTTCATCCTCCTCGGAAGAGGAAGAGGAATCGGCCATGGGCGAGGAGGCTAGAGTAGAGGATATCGGGGATAGAACACGAGCTAGGCGACGCAAACCAAGAGGCTCACGCAAAAGGAGCTGGGCACAGAGGAGGGGGCTATAAGTGCCACTTATAGAGAGACACACCACCCACCGGTCGGAGCGGTGCCAGCGCTACGTTCCACCAACCGGTGGCCCGATATTTTCTCCCTATTAGTAATCGTTTCCCAAATATAAACTTGACACGCAATCCCCGGTAAAATAGCAACTAATTGACCCACTTTTAATACCGTCCAAAGTTCCAAAGTCCACCCCTCAAAAAAAAAGTTCCAAAGTCCAAAGTAGAGACGTCCATTTTTTTTATGGCACGTAGTATCGTAGAAATCTCGCCATGTAATTACGTTTCCAAATAAATTAAAACACGGAATCCTTAAAAATAGCAACTAATCACAAGGAGTTTATTCATAGAGATATATCCCTTGATGAATAGAAACGTGCGTAAACGCCGCCGCGTGACGCGAGAAGGCACCGTCCAATTTCGGGTTACTCGTGGGCAGGGTGCCTCTGGACCCGCCGGGCAGCGACCGTGCCAGGCTATCAGCCGAGTGCAGCCACCACTCCCCCTGTGACGTAAAACCTTTTTACTCGTTGGATACGGCGGATCTGGTCGCCTCGTTTACATAGACACGACGAGCAGCTAGCCCCCGCCAATTAGCCCACTTGCACGTGGGACCAACGCGGGGCCTATACTATTGTTTTGTACCATTGTGCCAGTGGGGCTGAGTTGGACATGTCATCGATCCAGGGGAATGTGTGCGATTGGAGGATCCAAGTGTGTTTCTTTTGGCACAAAAAAGTAAATTTTTTAAAATTATTTCAAACTCTCTTCTGAATTTTAGCAAAACAACTTGCGAGACCACTTAATCATAACACTAACACTTTGGTTTGCATCAAATTTAGATGTTGCTGGATTTACTTTAAAATACTACTATATTTCTCTTACTCGCCAAAAAAATATTATATTCCGTTAAGTATTATCACAAATGGCGCCGATAGTTTCTGGATGAACAAAAAAAAAAGAATAACGTTGTAATAATACTTAGTCAGGTGTCGTCTTCACATAGTGTCCGAGTTGCTAGATAACCATGGCGCGTGATGGACATATGTCCTTCGCATCACTTTTCTTTCCGACTGATGCACAAAAGATGACCAAGATACGGACTTCACCATGCATGGGCGACGATCTCCTAGCTTGGGGTCCTAAGCGTAACAAATGTTTCAAAGTGCGCAACATTTATGGGCTTGCTTTGGAGGATCATCTTCGATCTTCATAGGTCGTGGCAAGTAGGGCATCGAACGGGCGGCGAGCCGAGTGGGCTTTTTTATTTGGAGGTGCCTGTTCCTCCTAAGGTTCCCAGCTTTATTGGTGTTTGATCACAGATTGTCTGCTCACTTGGGTTAATAAAAATAGAGAGGTTTGGATGTCTCTGACTAGTGTCCCCTCTGTGCAATTGAGTCGGATGACACGTTTCATGCCTTTTGCAGATGCCCCATGGTGGTGGTGCTATGGCAAACGATGGCAAAGCAATGGAGGATCCCTGAAGTGGCGACCTTCCATCGGACGGGCACTGAGTGGCTCACCCCAACTCTCTGTGACATGCCACACATGGAGAGGATAGAGATCATGATAATGCTTTTGGCGTTATTGACACGTACGTAATGAGATGACACATGCCAAGTCAGCGCTCCCGGTCGAAGAAGTTCCTCTTCAACTATGTGGACTCACTCATTGGTATCCAAAACAACCCAAATGCAGATCCAGTGAAAGGCCAGCAAGTGGTGGATGTAGTACTGCCCAGAAGACCCAAATCGCATGCTCCACTCGCCCCTAAACCCATGTGTGGTGGGCCCCGATAGCCGATGTCTACACCACATTGAACATGGATGGTTTGTTCCGGGCTACCACAAAGACGGTGAAAGAACATGCGGTGCCCCCATGTTTGGTTTTGGTAATTGATGATAATCTCTATGGACTAATGGTTGCCTTGAGTTATATTTGAAGGTTTTGTCCATAGGTTTTTCTTGAAGTCCATGTGTTGGTTTCAAGGAGTTTATGAGTTGACCAAGGTGCTATTAAGGAATTATCCAAAGATTGGGCATGTGAGTGTTGAGCTTATTGCAAGCATGTCTTGAAGAAGAAGATTGTGTGATCATTCATGTTTACCTTCAAGACATCATCCAAATGAAGAGAGTTGGAAAGATTCAAGGTTGATCAAGACTAAGTCAAAGAATGAATCAAGTTGATCAACACACAAAGCATAGAAGATGTACCGAGAGGCATCAAGCAATCCCATGGTATGGTAAGCATGGTCAATTATGCTTTGTGTACTAACCCATGGTCTTCGTGAGAGTTCTTTGTGGGGTTAGGTTGCGGTGTGCAAGTTCAAGTAGGCTCATCACGAAGAGATCATATGCTTGAAGCTTGCCGTCCATTGTAACGATAATGGACTTGTGAAGATGTGCAGAAGAGTGGCTCACCCATTGTGGAGTATGGGGGAGCAATCTACTAGTCTTCATCGAGCCAACGCAATCAAGAAAGGTGGTCCATCTTGAGGAGGAGAAGATCGTCATCATCTAGCTCAAGTGGATCATGTGCAAGGCAAAGGTTTGCCCTTGATAGTGTTGGGGAACGTAGCAGAAATTCAAAATTTTCCTACGTGTCACCAAGATCTATCTAAGGAGAAACCAGCAACGAGGGGAAGGAGAGTGCATCTACATACCCTTGTAGATCGCTAAGCGGAAGCATTCAAGAGAACGGGGTTGAAGGAGTCGTACTCGTCGTGATCCAAATCACCGGAGTTCCTAGTGCCGAACGGACGGCACCTCCGCGTTCAACACACGTACAACCCGGTGACGTCTCCCATGCCTTGATCCAGCAAGGAGAGAGGGAGAGGTTGAGGAAGACTCCATCCAGCAGCAGCACGACGGTGTGGTGGTGGTGGAGGAGCGTGGCAATCCTGCAGGGCTTCGCCAAGCACCTGCGGGAGAGGAGGGGGTGTCACGGGAGGGAGGGAGGCGCCAGGGCTTCAGGTGCGGCTGCCCTCCCTCCCCTCCACTATATATAGGGGCAAGGGAGAGGGGGGGAGGCGCAGCCTTGCCCCTTCCTCCAAGAAACGGGTGCGGCCAAGAGGGGGGGGGGAGGAGTCCATCCTCCCCAAGGCACCTAGGAGGTGCCTTCCCCCTTTAGGACTCTTCCTTTCTCTTATCTCTTGGCGCATGGGCCTCTTGGGGCTGGTGCCCTTGGCCCATATAGGCCAAGGCGCACACCCCTACAGCCCATGTGCCCCCCAGGGCAGGTGGCCCCACTTGGTGGACCCTCGGGACCCTCCCGGTGGTCCCGGTACGTTACTGATAAAACCCGAAACTTTTCCGGTGACCAAAACAGGACTTCCCATATATAAATCTTTACCTCCGGACCATTCCGGAACTCCTCGTGACGTCCGGGATCTCATCCGGGACTCCGAACAACATTCGGTAACCACATACAAACTTTGTTTATAACCCTAGCGTCATCGAACCTTAAGTGTGTAGACCCTACGGGTTCGGGAACCATGCAGACATGACCGAGACGTTCTCCGGTCAATAACCACAAGCGGGATCTGGATACCCATGTTGGCTCCCACATGTTCCACGATGATCTCATCGGATGAACCACGATGTCAAGGACTCAATGAATCCCGTATACAATTCCCTTTGTCTAGCGGTATTGTACTTGCCCGAGATTCGATCGTCGGTATACCGATACCTTGTTCAATCTCGTTACCGGCAAGTCTCTTTACTCGTTCCGTAACACATCATCCCGTGATCAACCCCTTGGTCACATTGTGCACATTATGATGATGTCCTACCGAGTGGGCCCAGAGATACCTCTCCGTTTACACGGAGTGACAAATCCCAGTCTCGATTCGTGCCAACCCAACAGACACTTTCGGAGATACCTGTAGTGCACCTTTATAGCCACCCAGTTACGTTGTGACGTTTGGTACACCCAAAGCATTCCTACGGTATCTGGGAGTTGCACAATCTCATGGTCTAAGGAAAAGATACTTGACATTAGAAAAGCTTTAGCATACGAACTACACGATCTTTGTGCTAGGCTTAGGATTGGGTCTTGTCCATCACATCATTCTCCCAATGAGGTGATCCCGTTATCAATGACATCCAATGTCCATGGTTAGGAAACCGTAACCATCTATTGATCAACGAGCTAGTCAACTATAGGCTTACTAGGGACATGGTGTTGTCTATGTACCCACACATGTATCTGAGTTTCCTATCAATACAATTATAGCATGGATAATAAACGATTATCATGAACAAGGAAATATAATAATAACTAATTTATTATTGCCTCTAGGGCATATTTCCAACAGTCTCCCACTTGCACTAGAGTCAATAATCTAGTTCACATCGCCATGTGGTTAACACTGACAGGTCACATCACCATGTGACCAACATCCAAAGAGTTTACTAGTGTCATTAAACTAGTTCACATCATCATGTGATTAAGAATCAATGAGTTCTGGGGTTTGATCATGTTTTGCTTGTGAGAGAGGTTTTAGTCAACGGGTCTGCAACAATCAGATTCGTATGTTCTTCGCAAATCTCTAGGTCATATTGTAAATGCTGCTACCACTCTCCACTTGGAGCTATTCCAAATGGTTGCTCCACTATACGTATCCGGTTTGCTACTCAGAGTCATTCGGATAGGTGTTAAAGCTTGCATCGACGTAACCCTTTACACCGAACTCTTTATCACCTCCATAATCGAGAAACATGTCCTTATTTACCAAGGACAATTTTGACCGTTGTCCAATGATCCATTCCTGCATCATTCTTGTACCCCTTGACTGACTCATGGCAAGGCACACTTCTGGTGCAGTACACAGCATAGCATACTATAGAGCCTACGTCTCAAGCATAGGGGACGACCTTCGTCCTTTCTCTCTTTTCTGCCGTGGTCGAGCTTTAAGTCTTAACTTCATACCTTACATCTCAGGCAAAAACTCCTTCTTTGACTGATCCATCTTGAACACCTTCAAGATCATGTTAAGGTATATGCTCATTTGAAAGTACCATTAAGCGTTTTGATCCATCCTCATAGATCTTGATGCTCAATGTTCAAGTAGCTCAATCCAGGTTTTCACTTGAAAAACACCTTTCAAATAACCCTATATGCATTCCAGAAATTCTACATCATTTCTGATCATCAATATGTCAACAACATATACTCATCAGAAAGTCTATAGTGCTCCCACTCACTTCTTTGGAAATACAAGTTTCTCATAAACTTTGTATAAACCCAAAATCTTTGATCATCTTATCAAAGCGTGCATTCCAACTCCGAGATGCTTACTCCAGTCCTTAGAAGGATCGATGGAGCCAGCATACCTCTTAGCATCCTTAGGATCGACAAAAACTTTCTGATTGTATCACATACAACCTTTCCATACGAAGACTGGTAAGGAAACTCGTTTTGTCATCCATCTGCCAGATTTCATAAATGCAGCTAATGCTAACATGAATCCGACGGACTTAAGCATCGCTACGGATGAGAAAATCTCATCGTAGTCAACTCCTTGAACTTGTGAAAAACTCTTCGCCACAAGTCGAGCTTCATAGATGGTGACATTACCATCCACGTCCGTCTTCTTCTTAAAGATCCATTTATCTCAATGGCTTGCCGATCATTGGGCAAGTCCACCAAAGTCCATGCTTTGTTCTGATACATGGATCCTATCTCGGATTTCATGGTTTCTAACCATTTGTCGGAATTTGGGCCCACCATTGCTTCTCCATAGCTCGTAGGTTCATTGTTGTCTAGCAACATGACCTTCAAGACAGGATCACCGTACCACTCCGAAGTAGTATGCGTCCTTGTCGTCCTACGAGGTTTGGTAGTGACTTGATCCGAAGCTTCATGATCACTATCATAAGCTTCCACTTCAATTGGTGTAGGTGCCACGGGAACAACTTTCTGTGCCCTGCTACACACTGGTTGAAGTGATGGTTCAATAACCTCATCAAGTCTCCACCATCCTCCCACTCAACTTTTCGAGACAAACCTTTTCTCGAGAAAGGACCCGATTCAAGAAACAATCCCTATTGCTTTCGGATCTGAATTAGGAGGTATACCCAACTATTTTGGGTGTCCTATGAAGATGCATTTTATCCGCTTTGGGTTCAAGCTTATCAACCTGAAACTTTTTCACATAAGCGTTGCAGCCCCAAACTTTTAAGAAACGACAACTTAGGTTTCTCCAAACGGTGTCGTCTCAACGGAATTACGTGGTACCCTATTAAAGTGAGTGTGGTTGTCTCTAATGCCTAACCCATGAACGATAGTGGTAATTCGATAAGAGACATCATGGTACGCACCATATCCAATAGGGTGCAACTATGATGTTCGGACACACCATCACACTATGGTGTTCCAGACGGTATTAATTGTGAAACAATTTCCACAATGTCTTAATTGCGTGCCAAAGCTCGTAACTCAGATACTCATCTCTATGATCATATCATTGACATTTTATCCTCTTGTCACATTGATCTTCAACTTCACTCTGAAATTACTTGAACCATTCAATAATTCAGACTTGTGTTTCATCAAGTAAATATACTCAACATCTACTCGAATCATCTGTGAAGTAAGAACATAACGATGTTCACTGCATGCCTCAGCACTCATTGGACTGCACACATCAAAATGTGTTACTTCCAACAAGTTACTATCTTGTTCCATTTTACTGAAAATGAGGCTTTCAGTCATCTTGCCCATGTGGTATAATTTGCAAATCTCAAGTGATCCAAAATTAAGTGAGTCCAAACGATCCATCTGCATGGAGTTTCTTCATGCGTATACACCAATAGACATGGTTCGCATGTCTCAAACTTTTCAAAAACGAGTGAGTCCAAAGATCCATCAACATGGAGCTTCTTCATGCGTTTTATACCAATATGACTTATATGGCAGTGCCACAAGTAGGTGGTACTATCATTACTATCTTATATCTTTTGGCATGAAAATGTGTATCACTATGATCGAGATTCAGTAAACCATTCCTTTAGGTGCAAGACCACTGAAGGTATTATTCACATAAATAGAGTAACCATTATTCTCCTTAAATGAATAACCGTATTGCAACAGACATAATCCAATCATGTCTATGCTCAACGCAAACACCAAATGACAATTATTCAGGTTTAATACTAATCTTGATGGTAGAGGGAGCGTGCGATGTTTGATCACATCAAACTTGGAAACACTTCCAACATATATCGTCAGCTCACCTTTAGCTAGTCTCCGTTTATTCCGTAGCTCTTTTATTTCGAGTTACTAACACTTACCAACCGAACCGGTATCTTAATACCCTAGTGCTACTAGGAGTACTAGTAAAGTACACATTAACATAATGTATATCCAATATACTTCTATCGACCTTGCCAACCTTCTCATCTACCAAGTATCTAGGGTAATTCCGCTCTGGTGACTGTTCCCCTTATCAAAGAAGCACTTAGTCTCGGGTTTGGGTTCAACCTTGGGTTTCTTCACTAGAGCAGCAGCTGATTTGCCGTTTCATGAAGTATCCCTTCTTGCCCTTGCCCTTCTTGAAACTAGTGGTTTCACTAACCATCAACAATTGATGCTCCTTCTTGATTTCTACTTTCGCGATGCCAAACAACGCGAATACCTCAAGGATCATCATCTCTATCCTTGATATGTTATAGTTCATCACGAAGCTCTAGCAGCTTGGTGGCAATGACTTTGGAGAAACATCACTATCTCATCTGGAAGATCAACTCCCACTCGATTCAAGTGATTGTTGCAGTCAGACAATCTAAGCACAAGCTCAACGATTGAGCTTTTCTCCCTTAGTTTGTAGGCTAAGAAAATCGTCGGAGGTCTCATACCTCTTGACATGGGCACGAGCCTGAAATCCCAATTTCAGCCCTCAAAACATCTCATATGTTCTGCGACGTTTCGAAAACGTCTTTGGTGCCTCTACTCTAAACCATTTAACTGAACTATCACGTAGTTATCAAAACGTGTATGTCCGATGTTCACAACATCCACAAACGACGTTTGGGGTTCAGCATACTGAGCGGTGCATTAAGGACATAAGCTTTCTACTGTCCGCATAATCGCTACTGTCAACTTTCAACTATATTTTCTCTAGGAACATATCTAAACAGTGGAACTAAAGCGCGAGCTTATGACATAATTTGCAAAAGATCTTTTGACTATGTTCAGGATAATTAAGTTCATCTTATGAACTCCCACTCAGATAGACATCCCTCTAGTCATCTAAGTGATTACATGTTCCGAGTCAACTAGGCCGTGTCCGATCATCACGTGAGACAGACTAGTCATCATCGGTGAACATCTTCATGTTGATCGTATCTACTATACGACTCATGCTCGACCTTTCGGTCTCTGTGTTCCGAGGCCATGTCTGTACATGCTAGGCTCGTCAAGTTGACCCTAAGTGTTTCGCGTGTGTAAATATGTCTTACCCCCGTTGTATGTGAACGTAAGAATCCATCACACCCGATCATCACGTGGTGCTTAGAAGCGACGAACTTTAGCAACGGTGCATAGTTAGGGGAGAACACTTCTTGATATTGTTGTAAGGGATCATCTTATTTACTACCGTCGTTCTAAGTAAACAAGATGCATAAACATAATAAACATCACATGCAATTATATAGTAGTGACCTGATATGGCCAATATCATATAGCTCCATTGATCATCATCGTCACCGGCATGACACCATGATCTCCATCATCATGATCTCCATCATCGTGTCTTCATGAAGTTGTCTCGCCAACTATTACTTCTACTACTATGGCTACCAGTTAGCAATAAAGTAAAGTAATTACATGGCGTTGTTCAATGACACGCAGGTCATACAATAAATAAAGACAACTCCTATGGCTCCTGTCGGTTGTCATACTCATCGGCATGCAAGTCGTGATTCCTATTACAAGAACATGATCAATCTCATACATCACATATGTTCATCACATTCTTCTTGGCCATATCACATCACATAGCATACCCTGCAAAAACAAGTTAGACGTCCTCTAATTGTTGTTTGCATGTTTTACGTGGCTGCTATGGGTTTCTAGCAAGAACGTTTCTTACCTACGCAAAACCACAACATGATATGCCAATTGCTATTTACCCTTCATAAGGACCCTTTTCATCGAATCCGTTCCGACTAAAGTGGGAGAAACTGGCACCCGCTAGCCACCTTATGCACCAAGTGCATGTCAGTCGGTGGAACCTGTCTCACGTAAGAGTACGTGTAAGGTCGGTCCGGGCCGCTTCATCCCACAATACCGTCGAAACAAGATTGGACTAGTAACGGTAAGCATATTGAACAAAATCAACACCCACAACTACTTTGTGTTCTACTCATGCAAAGAATCTACGCAATAGACCTAGCTCATCATGCCACTGTTGGGGAACGTAGCAGAAATTCAAAATTTTCCTATGTGTCACCAAGATCTATCTATGGAGAAACCAACAACGAGGGGAAGGAGAGTGCATCTACATACCCTTGTAGATCGCTAAGCGGAAGCGTTCAAGAGAACGGGGTTGAAGGAGTCGTACTCGTCGTGATCCAAATCACCGGAGATCCTAGTGCCGAACGGATGGCACCTCCGCGTTCAACACACGTACAGCCCGGTGACGTCTCCCACGCCTTGATCCAGCAAGGAGAGAGGGAGAGGTTGAGGAAGACTCCATCCAGCAGCACAACAGCGTGGTGGTGGTGGAGGAGCGTGGCAATCCTGCAGGGCTTCGCCAAGCACCTGCGGGAGAGGAGGAGGTGTCACGGGAGGGAGGGAGGCGCCAGGGCTTCAGGTGCGGCTGCCCTCCCCCCCCTCCACTATATATAGGGGAAAGGGAGAGGGGGGGAGGCGCAGCCTTGTCCCTTCCTCCAAGGAAGGGGTGCGGCCAAGAGGGGGGGGGGAGGAGTCCATCCTCCCCAAGGCACCTAGGAGGTGCCTTCCCCCTTTAGGACTCTTCCTTTCCCTTATCTCTTGGCGCATGGGCCTCTTGGGGCTGGTGCCCTTGGCCCATATAGGCCAAGGTGCACACCCCTACAGCCCATGTGCCCCCCAGGGCAGGTGGCCCCACTTGTTGGACCCCCGGGACCCTCCCGGTGGTCCCGGTACGTTACCGATAAAACCCGAAACTTTTCCGGTGACCAAAACAGGACTTCCCATATATAAATCTTTACCTCCGGACCATTCCGGAACTCCTCGTGACGTTCGGGATCTCATCCGGGACTCCAAACAACATTCGTTAACCACATACAAACTTCCTTTATAACCCTAGCGTCATCGAACCTTAAGTGTGTAGACCCTACAGGTTCGGGAACCATGCAGACATGACCGAGACGTTCTCCGGTCAATAACCACTAGAGGGATCTGGATACCCATGTTGGCTCCCACATGTTCCACGATGATCTCATCGGATGAACCACGATGTCAAGGACTCAATGAATCCCGTATACAATTCCCTTTGTCTAGCGGTATTGTACTTGCCCGAGATTCAATCGTCGGTATACCGATACCTTGTTCAATCTCGTTACCGGCAAGTCTCTTTACTCATTCCGTAACACATCATCCCGTGATCAACCCCTTGGTCACATTGTGCACATTATGATGATGTCCTACCGAGTGGGCCCAGAGATACCTCTCCGTTTACACGGAGTGACAAATCCCAGTCTCGATTCGTGCCAACCCAACAGACACTTTCGGAGATACCTGTAGTGCACCTTTATAGCCACCCAGTTATGTTGTGACGTTTGGTACACCCAAAGCATTCCTACGGTATCCGGGAGTTGCACAATCTCATGGTCTAAGGAAAAGATACTTGACATTAGAAAAGCTTTAGCATACGAACTACACGATCTTTGTGCTAGGCTTAGGATTGGGTCTTGTCCATCACATTATTCTCCTAATGATGTGATCCCGTTATCAATGACATCCAATGTCCATGGTTAGGAAACCATAACCATCTATTGATCAACGAGCTAGTCAACTTGAGGTTTACTAGGGACATGGTGTTGTCTATGTACCCACACATGTATCTGAGTTTCCTATCAATACAATTATAGCATGGATAATAAACGATTATCATGAATAAGGAAATATAATAATAACTAATTTATTATTGCCTCTAGGGCATATTTCCAACAGATAGGTTTTCTATTTTACCAGTCTCACGGTAGTTGTGGGAGACCGGGTTATAGGATCGATTGCCGTACTATCAAGGGGGGCTCTTGATCAGTTGCTTGATCGTATTGTTCGTTGAGAGCTCAAACCATTGCATCCTTGCATCATCTTTACTGGTTCTTATTTGGTTCATCTCCTTGTGAGATTTGGAGCTCTTGGTCTTTTTAATGACAAGCTCGAGTTCATCGAAAACGGAGTTCACTTGCATCTTCTATGATGTTTTCGATGTTGGAGGGTATGCCGGTTCTTCTCTGTTGGAGTTTTCACTCCTTTGTTTGTTAGGCATACCTCCCCTGTTTCTTCGCTGTTTTGATGCTACTCGTTGTCTTGTTTCAAACAAGCTTGAGTTTGCTCAATTCGGAGCTCATTTGCAGAAGTTATGGCAGTTCTGGTTTCCTTGGAGTATTCTTTGTTTTCGCGGTAGTGGCTTAAGGATGGCGCCAGCGGTAGTACCGCGGTCCACAGCGGTAGTACCGCCGAAGTACTCAAGCGGTAGTACCGCTCCCAGAGCAGTAGTACCGCTCCCCAAGCGGTAGTGCCGCTCTCCGAGCGGTAGTACCGCTTGTGGTCTTCGGCCGTAGTACCGCAGTGGTTCCGAGCTACTACCGCCTCGATTCGAGACCGTCGTTTTTCGTGTCGGGTTTTGCGGTACTAGGAGCGGTAGTAGTGGCGGTAGTACCGCTCTAAGCGGTAGTACCGCTCTTACTCCCGCGGTAGTACCGCTCTGGGGCCAGGGCCCTGTATTCCTCGTCAGCGCGGTAGTACCGCTGGGTGGGAGCAGTAGTACCGCTCTTAGCGGTAGTACCGCCCTGCCCTAGCGGTAGTACCGCTCTGTGCAGGGATGTACAGTGGGGTAACGGTTGGATTTTTCCCCTCCTATAAAAGGGGGTCTTCTTCCCCAATGAACCTTATCCCTTTGAGCTCGTGTTCTTCCCCCATCGTTGACCTTCTCCGAGCTTGCTAACTCTCAATCCCTCCATGAATTCTTGCTAGTTTTTGAGGGAAAAGAGAGAGGAGATCTAGATCCACGTTTCCACCAATCACTTTCTCCTCTAAGTGAGGGGAACCCCTTGGATCTAGATCTTGGAGTTCTTCGTGTTCTTCTTTCATTCTTCCTCTCATTTTCCTCCCTAGCATTAGTTGCTTTGGTGGGATTTGGGAGAGAAGGACTTGGGCACTCCGTGTGCCCTTGCCATTGCATTTTGTGCATCGGTTTGAGTTCTCCACGTGATACGTGGAAGTTACAAGTTGAGAAGCTTATTACTCTTGGGTGCTTGGTGCCCTTGAGCTTGTTCATCTTGGGTGCTTGGGCGCCCTAGTCGGTTGGTGGTGTTCGGAGCTCAATCATTGTGGTGTAAAGCTCCGGGCAAGCGTCGGGGTCTCCAATTAGGTTGTGGAGATCGCCCCGAGCATTTTGACGGGTACCGGTGACCGCCCCCAAGGGTTGCCAAAGTGTACGGGTTCGGTGACCGCCCCCAAGGGTCGCCATTTGTACGGGTTCGGTGACCGCCCTCAAGGGTCCCTTAGTGGAATCACGGCATCTTGCATTGTGCGAGGGCGTGAGGAGATTACGGTGGCCCTAGTGGCTTCTTGGGGAGCATCGTGCCTCCACACCGCTCCAAACGGAGATTAGCATCCACAAGGGTGTGAACTTCGGGATACATCGTCGTCTCCGCGTGCCTCGGTTATCTCTTACCCGAGCCCTTTACTTATGCACTTTACTTTGTGATAGCCATATTGTTCTTTGTCATATATCTTGCTATCACATAGTTGCTTATCTTGCATAGCATAAGTTGTTGGTGCACATAGGTGAGCCTAGTTGTTTTAGGTTTTGTGCTTGACAAATTAACCGTTAGGTTTATTCCGCATTTGTTCAAGCCTAAACCGTAATTATTTTAAAGCGCCTATTCACCCCCCTCTAGGCGACATCCTCGATCTTTCAGACGGCGAGGGCGGGAATGATTTTGTGCGACAACGCATGCACCATTGTATGTGTGCAATGTGCAGTTATGCTCACACACCTTTCAAATTCGGTAAACTTTCCACCACTATGCACCACACTTCACAACTTAACACACATCATATTAACATGTAACTTGCACAAATTAACACAACGACAATCCCTAAGTTACCGCTTTAAGCAGCATCAATAGTCTAATGGGCATGAGTTATTGGACAGTAGGGGCATCCCATGGTGGATGCCCCTGTACCACGGTAGCATGGTGTTCCCCGGTCAAAAATTGAATGGTTTCAGCAAACACACCGATCATACTACTACTACTTACATCATATGAGCTTCACATAACTTGAAATCGTCTAGGCCAGGTCAAAAGGCCCTCACAGACGTGCTTATGGTATCTGTAGCAGCATATCATGGAGTTCTTGATGTTGTAGATCTAAAACTTGGTTGCCAAGCTTGACGACAATAATGTCACCGGGCTTAAACTTGTTATTCAGGGATACGTACCATCAGTCCCACCCCAGCCCGAGCTCCTCGTTCAAGTCCTGGACATGCACGATGTACTGACACCACTTGTTGAAGAAGAGCATGATGGCATGTGGAAGGCAGACGTATATCCACTTTCACGTCACAGATCAGAAAATCCTTGGGGGCGATGAGCATGGTGATATCTCCAACGACCTTGCTATGCGTACGATGAGTTCCTGTCCAACACTGTACGATTAGAGATAATCATAGAGAAGTCAGTTTGTGGGCCATAGCATCTAGAGATGACTTGCTCTCTGGTCGTACTGCTCGGACGAGAAAAGCATCGTATGCAAAGTAGTTTCGTATCTCCAACTTCTCGGATATTCACGCAGAACCGGTATGCCATCTGTGCTGTTGGCTCATGCTCAACCCTCGACGGGGGCCAATCTTGGTCAATGGCTTTGCCTCCTCCTCCCTCGTCCTCGTCAGGTCTATTCTTGTTGGCCATTGGTTCTTGGGGATGAAGTCATCTGCATCCTCCATGACTTCCACAATTGGGACCCCATGACCGACTGATCCCACTTGGTCTTATACACCTTGTCAATTCAGAAGACAATGATGAGTAACATAGTTGCACCACACAAACTAAGAACTGATTTGAGCAATGCATGTTGCTATGATTAGTGCGGTGAATAGTGGACATGCACAATGCCTTGATCACCAATTAAGGAAATATGCATGCCCACTTATCATAACATTGATCAATGGGCAGGCACATTACTATGAGCAGTGCACTTATCATAGCAATGACCATTGCCTTGATCAGGGGTCCGGCTCCCCTACAGTTAAGTCTTTACTGTACGGGTATTGTAGCATGTACGATCGGCCTTCCATTGCAATTCAACTACTCTCCTTTCTTCTCCTTAATTCTATTTCCATTCTTAAAAAAGCGCTCATCGAAAATAAAATATTGACCGCCGATCCTCCATTGGCCACCAATGGCTCCTACGCCCCGATGAGCGCGACTGCCATCCAAGGCCGTGCTCGCATGCCGCTGCCTCTCTTGCTGGTCAAGGATGGAGGCTTGTGGCCAGACCCCCGGGAGAATGAGCTCCGCAACGACAAGCTACCCTAGCAGCAGAGCAACGACGTACTCCAAGAGCACGACGACGACAAGCTAGAGGCTCCTTCCGGCGACCTTCAACGAGGAGGAGGGAGGCAGACGGATGAGGAGTAGAGCACGCTAGACTGCCGGAGTCGCCGCGCTCTCATCTGACGACACGATCGGCGCCCCCATGATCTTCTGGCTGCAGGAGGACGACGACAGCTCGACCTCCCAGCATGCCTGCCCGGCCAAACTCCACAAGGTGCAGCTCACGGATCCAACCCAAGAAGTGTCCTGCCAGCTATTGCTAAGAGCTGCTTTCTCCTGTCTTCATTCTCCTTCACAGAAGATACAACATATGATTGTTTGATCATCTGTATAATTCTTCATGGCAACATGGTTCGTGTATAGCCAGTTGTGGTACATGCATGTGTGTTGAGTTTAATTTCAGTCATGGTCTTAATGGTTACTTGCTTTGTCAGTCTTTGTCCATGGAATATAATTTCTATTCGAAAAGTTTCCAAATTATCAGGAGGAACGAGGAATACGGTCAGGAGGAGAAACAAACACCCCTCCACCAATTCTACAGGCGCGGAGGGGTGTTTGTTTCTGCGTAGTCATTAATAATTCTCCCTCGTATCGTAATATAAGTCTTTCTAAAGATTTCAATATAAACTACATAAGGATGTATATAGATATATTTTAGAGTGTAGATTCATTCATTTTGTTCCTTATTAGCCTATGTTAAATTTTTTAAAAAGACTTATATTTAGGAACGGAGGTAGTAGAATCAAATGAGAGAAAGGAGAGCCACTGGATCATAACGGATGGCAAATTCTGCCAGCTACAGCACATGTACAGTAAGAACTGTACAACAGAGGAGCGGAACCCCTTGATCAGTGGGTATGCAAATATAGCAAACACATTTAGCAAGCATATCATTCCTAATAATCATGCAAACAGAACAAGCATACCATTCCTACTTTGATCATGCATGTTCTACTGATATCATATAACAAGCACCAGGCTAGCATTATAATAGTCATACATAGCATCAACATGTTTCTCGCATGGTTCAAAAACCCCTAGTAATCACACATATCATGTACACATTCCTAGTAATCATACCCATAGCATCAACACAGACACTTTATAAGCACATAGGAAAAAAAGACTATAAGCGCATAATCGATTCGATGTGAATCAATCCAAATTGTCTTGATCCGAATCAAATGCAATCGAATCGATTTGGGTCGAAGCACTGCCCCAACAAAACCCTAAACACCCCAATATTTGAATAAGCAGGCAAGAGATTTGCTTATTGGGTTTGCCCGGGGTGCCGTTGAAGGTGGACCACACCGTGTCAGACCAAACACATGGCGGGAACGACGTCATTGACAAGGCGAATGTGCCAACAACCGAAGCAGACGATCCCGCTATCGTTGTGACCGTCGTCACCACCCGCACATTGGAGGTCAGAGCGAGGGTGGAAAACCCTAGCACGACATTGAAAACCAATGCCCTGATCGCGGCCGAGGCATTGACACCCGCAAGTCCACAACACCCGGACAAGCCGCCACCGCCATAGCCGAAGAACCACCAACCAGCCGCGGACATGGTAGTGAAGGTCGACGGAGGGTGGATTACTGCATACTGTATCCTCTCGCAGAAGGGGGGGGGGGGGGGCATGGACCGTACAACCGCCAACAACCGACTGTGGTCAATGTCGTCCGGCGTTAGGCCGTTGACCCAACAGTCGTGGTTCTCAGGGCCGGCGTGAATGGCATTGGCGCGATGCGGTGGTGGAGCGGCCATGGAAGAGACCGAAGAAGTGGAGGGTGGCGAGTGAATAGGGTTTGGGCGGCAAGGGAAGCAAGTCATGAGAGTTAACGAGTGTTTGAGCCCCACAAGTGCATGCGAGAACGAGGCGTGCCTCCGACGGTCGATTCGGCCATTGCCTCTCAGTTTGGTCCGGGAGTGTTTTAAATATCGTGCAGGCCAAAAATAGGCGCAGCCACAAACTACTTTTGCATCACACAAGCGTGGTAGAACGCATTTTAAATGTCCTGATCAAGGATCGCTTCACCAAAATGTGTCATCTCCATATGGTTCTCAGAAAAAAAGTACGGTTATTCCTGATTAGGAGTGATTTGGACCATTCTGTAACTACCTGTAAGAGCTTCATCGATCAAATTACATTCTATATTTCGATTTTGTGTACCGAAACGTTCCCAGCCGAGAAGATCCTGTGCTCACTGAATTAACTCGTAGAAAATCAGTAGTGCTTTATATCGTAAAACAGCACGCGTATAGAAAATTATGCCCGATCAGATCGATGAAGTGGGAGCAGGCCAGCCCCCGCGCGCGCTCCGAGACCGAGACGCCGTGTTTTAACGCCGTGTTTGTTTTAAAGCCTTATTAAAGCTAGCGGTGGGTCCCACAGTGAGGAGCAGTTGGTGGTTGAGCTTGAGCTAGCACTAGCAGCGTGCGGTCTACGCGGAGCTGTCCAAGGCTTTTCTCAGTTCTCACTAGCACAACTATACCAGTGCGTCCAACAGATGTGACACATGATAGCCCGAAAGGCAGATGATCGGCGTCCTATATCTGTCTCAAACGCCGGGCTGCAGATTGCCCGGTCGCACACTAGTCATAAAATACCGATCCAACTGAAGTTTTCAGGCCAACTCCACCGCACGACCTCAAACGAACGTCCGATTTGACCGGATTCCGTTCCTTTGGGACGGCAATGAGTTCGCCCATGTCCATTTCTGTCCATTGGGTCGTGGATGCGTCCAACACGCGGCCGCATCCCAAATCATGTCTGGGGTGGACGTGATTAAAAAAGACCAGAAAAACTAAAATGAAATGCCCAAAAAAATAAATAAATGCAAATATAAAAACATAAAACATAAATTAACCATCACGGCCACAAAATGGTCAAGTTTCACGGTTCACATTGCCATAATTAACATAAAAAACCTACGGTTCACATTGTCATAATTAACCTATAGCACAACTATCATGTGGTATTGCTGGTCGTGCTCGCCGCCAGCCGTAGGGGCGATGGTGAATGGGGCAGGCGCGGGGGCCCGACGCGGTGGCGGTGGTGATGCGGGCTCCTCTTTCACAGAGCCGCGGCAGCGGCCCGAGGACGAGCTAGCCTCGCGGTCGTGCTTCCCCTTGCGGTCGTGCTTCCAGAACCCCATGGCCGCGAGGCAGCCGGCCGGCGAGATCGAGGACGGGGAAAGGATAAGCTAGGGTTTGGGGCGTGTCGGGTTTCGAGGAGGCAGCACGGGGTGGAGTGGGGAGTGTGGACGACGACCGGTCCATGACTTCCCCATTTAAGAAGGACGGCGACCGTTCGTCTGGGCGGATGACATGTAGGGCTGACCGCGCGTGCGCATTAATGTCGGCCGGTCGGAGGTAGGTGGTCGCCTGCCATGCGGCCCCGAAGCGGACGAGTGATGCGTTCGTTTGTTGTCCGTCGCGACCCAAACTCGGCAAGTTTGCGCTCGAAATGGGTCGGCCTGGACAAAAAACGGACCAGATGGGTCCAGGACGTCGCGCGCTGGGCCATCTGTTTTGTCCCTTTTACCCCAAACGAAAGGGGCCGGATGGGATGGGGTCACGCGGTGGAGTTGTCCTCAAACGGGCCTCAAACGTCTGCGCTGAGCGGCACCCCTCATACCGTCCTAAATGTAGGACGGATATGAGGCGGTCCGGGCACGCCCGCCACATCATCCCGGCCTACCGTTAGCCCACCCGACCCCACGAAAACCCCCGTTCGGCAGAAATCCTAGCTCACTCCGCTCCGCTAAGCTTCCCTCTCCTTCCTTTTCCGACGGTCCCATTTCCCCAATCTGCTAAATCCATAGCGCCGTCAACCATGTCCAGCACCAGCAGCCACTCCGACGACAGCTCCGGAGAAGAGGAGGAGCTGATGCTCTGTATTGCTCTCGAGCTCTCGCAGGTCAATACGGGCGGCAGCTCCGGGTCAGGTGCGACACCCCCTGTCGCCCGTCGCACCAGCGCGGATGCCGGCGTCGGCCCTTCCCGCCCCGCGCGCGGATTAGCGAGGCCTGCCAGATATGCTCCTCCCGCCCGACGGTCTCCTCCACCTCCGGCCGCTGCTCCGCGCGGGCAGTGCTGGGTTCTAGTGCTCGCTCAGCCGACGTCGCGGATGCGGACTCCGGAATCGGAGGCACGAGCTGCCCGCCGTGAGAGGCAGAGGGCTAGGGAGATGGCGGGCGGGTTCGACGGGTCTGCGCAGTCCGCCTGCCGCCGCCGAGTGCCCGACGAGGAGGACCATCTCTTTGAGTGGGCGTGCCTCGGTCACTAACTGAGGCGGAGATGAAGGCCCGACGGCTCCGGAGGCTCAACGCTGAGCAACTCCAGCTTGGCATTGAGCAATCTGAGCGGGAGGTGGCGGAGGCAGCGAGGGAGGCGGTGATGGTGGCCAAACTCAAGTGCAAGCAAGACCGCGTCGTCCGGCACTTGCAAGGCTTCATCGTCATCTTTGATTCCTCCTCCTCCGACGGCTCCGATGACTCCGACGTCGACCCACCTCCTGCCGCGCTCTACGACTGCACCGGTGACCGGAAGGGCAAAGGGCCCACGAGGAAGTGGTGAAAATCCGTCTTTATTTGAAGTTTTTAGTTGTAGTTTGAACTTGTCCACCATATTACGCGTATTCTGTGAACTTTGGCCATCTTTCGATGATCAGGCGGTGATCTTTTGATGAACCGATTGTGCATTTGTATGTCTGCTCGTAATCTACGTATTTCTTATCAACGTTGCATGATTTAGTATGAAAATATGGGATGAAATATGAGATACGTGGATGTGAAGAGATAAATATAAAGAGTGCCCGGTCAATGCCTGCGGATGTGCTCGAGCACGTCCAGAAACGTTTGAAGGGCCGAATTTGCTAAGTCCGGCTGTAGATGCTCTAAGATGTGGTTGAACCGAACCCCCGCTACTCCTCATCTCTTCCAAACAAGATTGCACTAGTTGCGAAAAATGCAAGACCGTGAACTACTTGTCATTCCGTTCAAAATGTTCATGGAGCTGGCACGTTACAATGTAAAAGAAACACAAGTTTGCTTTATTTATAAAGCGGAGCGAAAACTTTTTTATAAAAAAAACACAGAAAATGCAGTAAAAATCTACTCTACCAGCCCATTTATTTTGTCTCCAGGACTAGCCGCCCGCCCAGTCTACTGCGGCAGTGGATGGAGGGGAGAGCGAAAAGATGCAGCGGTGCGCCCATGTGGTTTGCTTCTCGTCAGCAGCCGCCCATCTCATGACTTTTCCACCTCTCTGCGTCAGCGCTTTGCTTGACAGCTTCTCGTCATTTTTACTTGCGTGCGAGGATTCCCTCGTCGCGCCGCTCGCTCGGGCCAGCCAGTGTGACACACAGCACGGGACCCACATGGCTCATGGCTGGTGGGTGCGCAGGAGGGAGAGAAACAGTGATGTACTACAGCGACGCACGCATCTTTTTCTTCTCTTCTTTTGTTACCGTTGCTCGTTCGTTGGATATCAGAACATCTCCAGCCGTTGTGCTCCCCAGCCGGCATTTTTTTTTTGCTTCTTGGCCCAGAGCGCGCCACGCCTCCTGCCTGCTCGCATGCATCGCGACACCTCCTCCTGCTCTCTCCCTCGCTCCCTGGACGCCATGGCTCGCTCACTCTCGCTCTCCCCCCTCTCGCTCTCTCCCGCCTCCCCGCGCCACCACCACCTCGCCGCGCCAGCTCCCGCATCTCCGCCCGCCTCGACGCCACGGCGCGCGCAGCCGCGTCCTGTCCTCTCTCCCCTCCCCACCCTCGCAGCCCTGCGCGACTCCGCGCGGCGCGCTCCCTCAACGAGCAGCAGCCTCGCTCGAGAAGGGGGGAGACGGGAAGACGAGCAGCAGCAGCCGCTCACGCGCTCGCCTGCGCCTGGCCGCCCGACCGGAGCGCGCAGGAACCGGATCAGCTGCCGACGGCCGACGAGCTCTTCGCCATGGTCGGCTCGTCGCCAGGTCCGCCATGTGGTCTCCTCAGCTTGGGGGCCTGGCCGGGCACGGGCACGGGCCCGACTTCGACCCGGTCGTCACAGCCATGGCGAACGCGTCCAAGGTAGCCGAGCCATCCCCCCACGGCGCCGGCGTCAAAGACCCAGCCCCCGACATCGTCTCCGTCCCACCGACCGTGGGCAATGGCGGGAAGCAGAAGAAGCAGGGCAAGTACGGCGCGGGGCGCGGGGCAGGTCGCCGTGGTCGCCACGCTCAGGCCGGGGCTGCCCGTGGCCGGTGCGCCCGGTGCCGAGGCCGCCCGTGGCAGGCCTCGCCACCCGCGCCCGCCCACAGCGTCGCCGGCCGCCTGGACCACGGCCGCACGCCTCGTCGACGCAGGGCTTCCCGGCCGCATGGACCACGACTTCCTGGCCGCCGAGTCCTTGACGCTGGCCAAGACGGAGCTCCCCGGCGTGGCCTTCGGCTGCAGCGACACGAACGAGGACGACGGGTTCCTGGTGTGGAGGCGGCGAGCGAGGCGGGGAGGCGACAGGTGGGGAGGCGGGCCCACGTAGAGAAAAAGGTTGGAGAGAGAGGGAGTGGGAGGCTGAATGTGGGCCAAACGCATGCAAAATCTTCTCTCTCTGCCCCCAAGAGCCCCCCGGCAGGCTGGGTTTCGCCTGCGCGCGCCGGCGCTAATTTTCGCTAAATCCGGCAAAAACTGAGCTCTTGGGGTCCCGGCTGGGAGAAAAATTAGCCGCCGGCGGCCAAAAAGTGCTAGTGGGGGCATCCTGGGGGCCGGCTGGAGATGCTCTCAGCTCTCGCCGAACTTTCTATTTTGGCAATATATGCTCTGTTTATCTCCCGCAAAAAGAACTTCTCATGTATATCGCTTCCTTGTCAAGGCTATTTCTTGTGTGCACGCAAAAAGAAAAGGTAAACATTTGTGGCCGGACGACCGGCTAACGACTCGGCCGGTTGCACATGGCTCGTTCGATTGCCCTATCGCACGTTTCAAAACACGTTGATCAATTGACTGCGCCCCACGTGCCTGTGTGGGACCCAACACCGCTCGGCGATCTTATCCCCTCCTGTCGTCTTCAACGCCCAACCACACATGACTGCGTCTTCCACCCTCCTCTCCCTTGCTGCCCCTTGCCTTTTGCAACGACAAGTCGGCCGCCGCCCCATGAATCTAATCAACTGCTCGGGCATCTCCTCTTTCTCTCCTCCCCCTCCCCTGCGCCCGTGCCGCAACATCATGGTCCTGCAGGGGGACGCCCGCAACGGGACCTGTGCTGCTTGCTGCGGCGGTTGTGCAGCCCGGGAGAGACGCCCGTGACAGGCTATTGCTTTTTTGCCGCGACACTGGTTGTAGCTTTTTGGGTTGTTGGTTTTAGCTTTTCCACTAGCTGGTTCCATCTTTTTGGATTGTTCTGTTGGAACCCACCAATCCCTTTGTTTTCGCTGGAAATCGGCATCATCGTTTTGCTACGATCGGCGAGGACTTTTGCTGGAACCGGCGTCTGCGGTTGCTGCAACTGGCAAGGCGACGTGCCCACTGGTGCTCGAATTGTTGCGTGCCTCATCGGCAACTTGGTTTTTGCTGGAACCGTTACTTAGCTACAATCAGACTGGATTTTTGTTGCTATGCTTTTTTGCTGGAATCAGTGTCAATTTTTGCTGGAACCGGCTATTCCCTTTGCTACAATCAGATCTCTTTTGGATTTTTGCTACTATGGTTGTTTGCTGGAACCAGTGTCAAAATTTGTTGGAATCGGCTTTCTGTTGTGCTTGAACTGACCATAGGAGATTTTTTGTTTGCTGAGCTTTTTCACTAGAAGTCTGGAACATGACGGTGCTAATAGATGACGACGGCGAGCAGGATCCGATGACTCGAGCGATGCTGCAGCCATGGCATCCATGCACTGGAACCGACCGGTGTCAGAGCTGCATCGAAGGGATTTTTGTTGCAAAATGGACAGGATTTTGTTAGCGACGGCGACCGCGAGCGTCTACAGCAAGGCAGTGACCATCGGTGACGAGGCAAGCAAGGGGAGGGGTGGCTGGGGAACTGGCTGACGGGGACATGCGCCATATATATTTTTTGCAAAGAAACAGAGGCAAAGCGACAGTTGGGGGAGAGAATAAGAAGGGGGATCGGGCGGCTAGGGAATCATCAGATCAAATGGCTGGGGGCAGACCAGCCGAGAGTTTGGGCTGGTCCGCCCTCACCTATCATTGCCCAAAATGAAAACGTTCATTATGAGTCATATGACTCCTTCTGGGAGGCCTCTGCCCCCAATTGCACTGTAAAATTGTTAGAGCATCTCCAATAGATGGTCCAAATGTAAAAGTACCTAACTTTTGGACCGTCTGGGGCAAAAAACGCTGCTCCAACAGACGGTCCATATGCAAAAAAAATTAGACCGCGGCCTCCTCGTGATGTAAAATACAACACCACGCGGTGCAAATTTACATCACGAGGTGCATCTGGTCTAGAACCAGCCGCCACCCGCGAACGCCCAACCACCACTTCCTTTCCTTTCCCGCCTGCACCCGTCCGCCCGCCCGAAGACCAGCCAGCCGGAATCCGCCGCCGCGACCGCCCAAAACCTCGCCGTCGGCGCCGCCACCACCCCACATCGCCGTCGTCGCCGGTAGCCGGCTCGCAGCCGCCCGGACGCCGCCAAATCGGGAGGCAGACGACGCGGGATTCGGCGCCTCCGGCTGTCCGGCTACCGTGGTAGGCCTCCGTCGGGTCTTAGGCTGCTGCCGACCTCCTCCCCGTCTGCCGCACGACCGCCGCACCAAGCCCTTCGCACGGCTGCTGAACTATTCTTCGCCGCCCGCCGTGCTCCTCTTGGCCGGCCTCCAAGCTCATTCCTTATCACCGCCGCCGTCCACAGCCGTCAGCAGCAGCCAATCCAACCGGCGGCCATCTTCTTCCACCGCGCGCACAAGGTGTTCGACAGAATTCCCCAAGGTTTTGGACCATGAATTTGGACCATCTATTGGAGTTGCTCTTTTGGACCATGAATTTGGACCATCTGTTGGAGTTGGCCTTTTTTCGGAGCTTCAAAACACACTTTTTGGCCGTCCAAATTTTACATCTCTGGTTTTGGACCGTCAAAATTTGGACCATCTATTGGAGATGCTCTTAGCCAATGACATTGCTGTGCGTGAAGTTTAATGGAATTTCCATTTTTCCGTAAAAAAAGTCCACTCCCTAGCTCTTCTCGTGAACTCCGGTCGTTTTCAACATGACAAACAATAGATCTAACTCCGAGAGGCCCGGATTCATCATCTGGGACCTATCCCTTGCGATCCCAACAAGGAGAGGGTGGTTCACACGGCTCTCTCTCGTTCTAGAGAGGAGTGCGCCTGGCCCTGGATGGACTCGCTCTGACGGAAATCCATTGCGTCCATGAAAATGGACAATGGTTCCGCCGGGGCTCATGGTGGGAGGCTATGTACCCTTGCCTGTCGGACACAGTGCAGTCTGTCTCGCGCCCAAACCCCGAGATGGTGTCATAACCCCTTCAGCGTTGCGCCGTCCCTACGGGGTCGGGCTCCAAGCCGGAGGTCAACGCCGGCATGGTGTATGGCGAGCACGCTGTCGAGGCGAGGCGTGCCCGCCGTGCAAGGCACCAAGCGCTAATGTCTGCCTATGCTCTCGTGACCGAGGCCGCGGAGGCGGAGTCGCACGCCATCGGGCCCGACCGCCCTACCACGTCTATCATTGATCTCTCATCGAATCAGTAACGGACTCCAACAAGGAAGTGATGACCCACACGTTTGGAGGATTTATCGTAGTCCTTTCGATAAGTAAGAGTGTCGAACCCAGCGAGGAGCAGAAGGAAATGACAAGCGGTTTTCAGCAAGGTATTCTCTGCAAGCACTGAAATTATCGGTAACGATAGTTTTGTGATCAGATAAATTGTAACTGGTAATAAGTAATAAAAGTAACAAGATGCAGCAAGGTGGCCCAATCCTTTTTGTAGCAAAGGACAAGCCTGGACAAACTCTTATATAAAGCAAAGCGCTCCCGAGGACACATAGGAATTGTTGTCAAGTTAATTTTCATCATGCTCATATGATTCACGTTCGTTACTTTGATAATTTGATACGTGGGCGAACCGGTGCTTGGGTGCTGCCCTTCCTTGGACAAGCCTCACACATATGATTAACCCCTCTCGCAAGCATCCGCAAGTACGAAAGAAGTATTAAGGTAAACCTAACCATAGCATGAAACATATGGATCCAAATCAGCCCCTTACGAAGCAACGCATAAACTATGGTTTAAGCTTCTGTCACTCTAGCAACCCATCATCTACTTATTACTTCCCAATGCCTTCCCCTAGGACCAAATAATGGTGAAGTGTCATGTAGTCGACGTTCACATAACACCACTAGAGGAGAGGCAACATACATCTCGTCAAAATATCGAACGAATACCAAATTCACATGATTATTTATAACAAGACTTCTCCCATGTCCTTAGGAACCAACGTAACTACTCACAAAGCATCATAATCATAATCATAATCATAATCGGAGGAGTATTAATTATTATTAAGGATCTGAACATATAATCTTCCACCGGATAAGCCAACTAGCATCAACTACAAGGAGTAATCAACACTACTAGCAACCCACAGGAGGTTTTGGGACAAAGATCGGATACAAGAGATGAACTAGCGTTTGAGAGGAGATGGTGCTGGTGAAGATGTTGATGGATATTGAGCCCCTCTTGATGAGAGGATCGATGGTGATGACGATGGCGACGATTTCCCCCTCCTGGAGGGAAGTTTCCCCGGCAGAACAGCTCCGTCGGAGCCCTAGATTGGTTCTGCCTAGGTTCCGCCTCGAGACGGTGGCGCTTCGTCCTGAAAGCTTCTTCTTGATTTTTTTTCAAAAACGTGCCCCGTGAAGTTTCAGGACTTTTGGAGTTGTGCAGAATAGGTCTCTAATATTTGCTGCTTTTCTACTCCAGAATTCCAGCTGTCGGCATTCTCCCTCTTCATGTAAACCTTGTAAAATAAGAGAGAATAGGCATAAGTATTGTGATATAATGTGTAATAACAACCCATAATGCAATAAATATCAATATAAAAGCATGATGCAAAATGGACGTATCAACTCCCCCAATCTTAGACCCTGCTTGTCCTCAAGCGAAAGCCGATATCGATAAATATGTCCACATGTTTAGAGATAGAGGTGCCAATAAAATAAAATACGGACATGAGGGCATCATGATTATCTTTGGAATAGCAACATATAATGCCATATAATTTCTTATGCTAAAGTAACAATTCGTTCACAAGGTAAAGTATGAATAAGAAAACTTTATTGAAAATTAACAAACTATTATCTCAGTCATTGAAGCAATTGCAATTTATCATAATATCAGAAAGAGTCAATTAAAGAGCTTTTCAACAAGTCCACATACTCAACTATCATATAATCTTCCACAGTTGCAAACACTCATGTGATACTTATGGGTACAAAGTTTCAATCGGACACAGAGAAAGATAGGGGCTTATAGTTTCGCCTCCCAACCTCTTACCTCAAGGGTAATGTCTGTTGGGGAACGCAGTAATAATTCAAAATTTTCCTATGTGTCACCATGATCAATCTAGGAGATTCTAGCGACGAGAGAGAAGGAGTGCATCTTCATACCCTTGAAGATCGCTAAGCGGAAGCGTTACAAGAACGCGGTTGATGGATTCGTACTCGTGGCGATTCAAATCGAGGAAGATCCGATCCAAGCGCCGAACGGACGGCGCCTCTGCGTTCAACACACGTACAACCCGGGGACATCTCCTCCTTGATCCAGCAAGGGGAGAGGAGAAGTTGAGGGAGAACTCCGGCAGCACGACAGTGTGGTGGTGGTGGAGCTCGTGGTTCTCTGGCGTGGCTTCGCTAAGCACTATGGAAGAGGAGGAGGAGGAGGAGGAGGAGGAGGGAAGGGTTGCGCCAGGGAAGGGGTGCGGCTGCCCTCCCACCCCCCACTATTTATAGGGGGAAGGGAAGAGGGGGACGACCCCCCTAGATGCATCTAGAGGGGGGCGGCCAGGGGGAGACTTGCCCCCCAAGCAAGGTGGGAGGCGCCCCCTCCCCTAGGGTTTCCATCCCTAGGCGCCTTGGGCCCTGGGGGAGGGGGCGCACCAGCCCACTAGGGGGCTGGTTCCCTCCCATATTCAGCCCATTAAGTCTCCTAGGGCAGGTAGCCCCACCCGGTGGACCCCCGGACACCTGTCGTTGGTCTCGATACAATACCGATAACCCCCAAAACTATTCCGGCGAGTGAAACTAGACTTCCCATATATAAATCTTCACCTCCGGACCATTCCGGAACTCCTCGTGACGTCTGGGATCTCATCCGGGACTCTGAACAACCTTTGGTAACCACATACAATTTCCCATAACAACTCTAGCATCACCGAACCTTAAGTGTGTAGACCCTACGGGTTCGGGAACCATGCAGACATGACCAAGACATGACTCTGGCCAATAACCAACAACTGGATCTGGATAACCATGTTGGCTCCCACATGTTCCACGATGATCTCATAGGATGAACCACGATGTCGGGGATTCAATCAATCGCGTATACAATTCCCTTTGTCCATCGATATGTTACTTGCCCGAGATTCGATCGTCAGTATCCCCATACCTTGTTCGATCTCGTTACCGGCAAGTCTCTTTACTCGTTCCGTAACGCATGATCCCGTGGCTAACTCTAGTCACATTGAGCTCATTATGATGATGCATTACCAAGTGGGCCCAGAGATACCTCTCCGTCATACGGAGTGACAAATCCCGGTCTCGATTCGTGCCAACCCAACAGACACTTTTAGAGACACCTGTAGTGCACCTTTATAGTCACCCAGTTACGTTGTGACGTTTGATACACCCAAAGCACTCCTACGGTATCCGGGAGTTGCACAATCTCATGGTCTAAGGAAATGATACTTGACAATAGAAAAGCTCTAGCAAACGAACTACAGGATCTTGTGCTATGCTTAGGATTGGGTCTTGTCCATCACATCATTCTCCTAATGATGTGATCCCTTTATCAAGACATCCAATGTCCATGGTTAGGAAACCACAACCATCTATTGATCAACGAGCCAGTCAACTAGAGGCTCACTAGGGACATGTTGTGATCTATGTATTCACACATGTATTACAGTTTCCTATTAATACAATTATAGCATGAAAAATAGACAATTATCATGAACAAGGAAATATAATAACAACAATTTTATTATTGCCTCTAGGGCATATTTCCAACAGTCTCCCACTTGCACTATAATCAATAATCTAGTTACATTGTGATGAATCGAACACCCATAGAGTTCCGGTGTTGATCATGTTTTACTCGTGGAAGAGGTTTAGTCAACGGATCTGCAACATTCAGATCCATGTGCACTTTACAAATATATATGTCTCCATCTTGAATATATTCATGAATGGATTTGAAGCGATGCTTGATGTGTCTGGTCTTCTTGTGAAACCTGGGTTCCTTGGCAAGGGCAATAGCTCTAGTGTTGTCACAGAAGAGAATCATCGGGCCCGACGCATTGGAAATTACTCCTAGGTCGGTGATGAACTCCTTCAACCAGACTGCTTCTTGCGCTGCCTCTGAGGCAGCTATGTACTCTGCTTCACATGTAGATCCCGCCATGACACTCTGCTTGCAACTGCACCAGCTGACTGCCCCACCACTCAAAATGTACATGTTTCCGGTTTGTGACTTGGAGTCATCCAGATCTATGTCGAAGCTAGCATCGACATAACCCTTTACGACGAGCTCTTCGTCACCTCCATAAACGAGAAACATATCCTTAGTCATTTTCAGGTACTTCAGGATATTCTTGACCACTGTCCAGTGTTCCATAATGGGATCACTTTGGTACCTCCCTACCAAACTTACGACAAGGTTCACATCAGGTCTGGTACACAGCATGGCATACATAATAGAGCCTATGGCTGAGGCATAGGGGATGACACTCATCTTTTCTCTACTTCTACCGAGGTCGAGCATTGAGCCGTGCTCAATCTCACACCTTGCAATACAGGCAAGAACCCCTTCTTGAACTGATCCATGTTGAACTTCTTCAATATCTTGTCAAGGTATGTGCTTTGTGAAAGACCAATGAGGCGTCTCGATCTATCTTTACAGATCTTGATGCCTAATATGTAAGTAGCTTCTCCAAGGTCCTTCACTGAAAAACACTTATTCAAGTAGGCCTTTATGCTTTCCAAAAGTTCTATATCATTTCCCATCAATAGTATGTCATCCACATATAATATGAGAAATGCTACAGAGCTCCCACTCACTTTCTTGTAAACACAGGCTTCTCCATAAGTCTGCATAAACCCAAATGCTTTGATCATTTCATCAAAGCGAATGTTCCAACTCCAAGATGCTTGCACTTGCTCAGAGATGGAGCGCTAGAGCTTGCATACCTTGTCAGCATTCTTAGGATCGACAAAACCTTTTGGCTGCATCATATACAATTCTTCCTTAAGGAAACCATTAAGGAATGTCGTTTTGACGTCCATTTGCCATATCTCATAATTGTAGAATGCGGCAATTGCTAACATGATTCAGACGGACTTCATCTTTGCTATGGGTGAGAAGGTCTAATCGTAGTCAACCCCTTGAACTTGTCGATAACCCTTAGCAACAAGCTGAGCCTTATAGATGGTCACATTACCATCCGTGTTAGTCTTCTTCTTAAAGATCCACTTATTTTCTATGGCTTGCCGATCATCGGGCAAGTCTGTCAAAGTCCATACTTTGTTTTCATACATGGACCCTATCTCAGATTTCATGGCTTCAAGCCATTTGTTGGAATCCGGGCCCGCCATCACTTCTTCATAGTTAGAAGGTTCACTGTTGTCTAACAACATGATTTCCAGGACAGGGTTGCCGTACCACTCTGGTGTGGAACGTGTCCTTGTGGACCTACGAAGTTCAGTAGCAACTTGATCCAAAGTTTTATGATCATCATCATTAACTTCCTCTCTAGTCGGTGCAGGCACCACAGAAACATCTTCCTGAGCTGTGCTACTCTCTGGTTCAAGAGGCAGTACCTCATCAAGTTCTACTTTCCTCCCACTTACTTCTTTCGAGAGAAACTCTTTCTCTAGAGAGGATCCATTCTTGGTAACAAAGATCTTGCCTTAGGATCTGAGGTAGAAGGCATACCCAATAGTTTCCTTAGGGTATCCTATGAAGACGCATTTTTCTGACTTGGGTTCGAGCTTTTCAGGTTGAAGTTTCTTGACATAAGCATCGCATCCCCAAACTTTCAGAAACAATAGCTTAGGTTTCTTCCCAAACCATAATTCATATGGTGTCATCTCAACGGATTTCGACAGAGCCCTATTTAAAGTGAATGCGGCAGTCTCTAAAGCATAACCCAAAATGATAGCGGTAGATCGATAAGAGACATCATAGATTACACTGATACGCCCATTTTGCATCATGCTTTTATATATTGATATTTATTGCATTATGGACTGTTATTACACATTATTTCACAATACTTAGGCCTTTTCTCTCTTATCTTACAAGGTTTACATGAAGAGGGAGAATGCCGGCAGCTGGAATTCTGGGCTAGAAAAGGAGCAAATATTAGAGACCTATTCTGCACAACTCCAAAAGTCCTGAAACTCCATGAAAGCCAGTTTTGGAATATATTAAAAATATTGGGCGAAGAAAGCACCAGAGGGGGGCCACACCCTGTCCATGATGGTGGGGGCGCGCCCTACCCCCTGGGCACGCCCCCTGCCTCGTGGGCCCCCTGGCAGGCTTCCGGTGCCCATCTTTGGCTATATGAAGTCTTTCGCCCCGGAAAAAATCAGAATGAAGCTTTCGGGACGAAGCGCCACCGTCTCGAGGCGGAACCTCGCGAAACCAATCTAGGGCTCTGGCGGAGCTGTTCCGCCGGGGAAACATCCCTCCGGGAGGGGGAAATTATCACCATCGTCATCACCATCGATCCTATCGTCGAGAGGGGGTCAATCTCCATCAACATCTTCACCAACACCATCTCCTCTCAAACCCTAGTTCATCTCTTGTATCCAATCTTTGTCCCAAAACCTCAGATTGGTACATGTGGGTTGCTAGTAGTGTTGATTACTCCCTGTAGTTGATGCTAGTTGGTTTATTTGGTGGAAGATCATATGTTCAGATCCTTTATGCATATTAATACCCCTCTGATTATGAACATGAATATGATTTGTGAGTAGTTACGTTTGTTCCTGAGGACATGGGAGAAGTCTTGCTATAAGTAGTCATGCGAATTTGGTATTCGTTCGATATTTTGATGAGATGTATGTTGTCTTTCCTCTAGTAGTGTTATGTGAACGTCGACTACATGACCCTTCACCATTGTTTGGGCCTAGAGGAAAGCATTGGGAAGTAATAAGTAGATGATGGTGAAGGAAATATGCCTAGAGGCAATAATAAAGTTATTATTTATTTCATTATTTCATGATAAATGTTTATTATTCATGCTAGAATTGTATTAACCGGAAACTTAGTACATGTGTGAATACATAGACAAAACAAAGTGTCCCTAGTATGCCTCTACTTAACTAGCTCGCTTATCAAAGATGGTTATGTTTCCTAACCATAAACATGTGTTGTAATTTGATGAACGGGATCACATCATTAGGAGAATGATGTGATGGACAAGACCCATTCGTTAGCTTAGCATTATGATCATTACAGTTTCATTGCTACTGCTTTCTTCATGACTTATACATGTTCCTCAGACTATGAGATTATGAAACTCCTGAATACCGGAGGAACACCTTGTGTGCTATCAAACATCACAACGTAACTGGGTGATTATAAAGATGCTCTACAGGTGTCTCCGATGGTGTTTGTTGAGTTGGCATAGATCGAGATTAGGATTTGTCCCTCCATGTATCAGAGAGGTATCTCTGGGCCCTGTCGGTAATGCACATCACTATAAGCCTTGCAAGCATTGTGACTAATGAGTTAGTTGCGAGATGATGCATTACAGAACGAGTAAAGAGACTCGCCGATAACGAGATTGGATTAGGTATTGAGATACCGACGATCGAATCTCGGGCAAGTAACATACCGATGACAAAGGGAACAACGTATATTGTTATGTGGTTCGACCGATAAAGATCTTCGTAGAATATGTAGGAACCAATATGGGCATCCAGGTTCCTCTATTGGTTATTGACCAGAGAAGTGTCTCGGTCATGTCTACATAGTTCTCGAACCCGTAGGGTCTGCACGCTTAACGTTCGTTGACGATATAATATTATATGAGTTATGTATGTTGGCAACCGAATGTTGTTCGGAGTTCCGGATAAGATCACGGACATGACGAGGAACTCCTGAATGGTCCGGAGATAAAGATTAATATATGGGATAATAGTGTTTGGTCTCTAGAAGGGTTCCAGAATTCATCGGAAGGGGTTCCGGATGTTTCCTGAAATGTTTGGGTACGAGAACACTTTATTTGGGCCAAAGGGGAAAGCCCACAAGGTTTTTGGAAAGCGCAAAAGGATGTTTTGCAGAGTCCAGGGGCCAGACGCCAGGGTCCCTGGCATCTCCAGACGCCGGGAACCCTGGCGTCTGGCCCTGGAGTCCGAGAAGGACTCTTGCCTCTCGGGTGAAACCGACTTTGTGGAGGCTTTTACTCCAAGTTTCGACCCCAAGGCTCAACATATAAATAGACGGGTAGGGCTAGCACCCAAGACACATCAAGAAACACCAAGCCATGTGCCGGCAACCCCGTCCCCTCTAGTTTATCCTCCGACATAGTTTTTGTAGTGCTTAGGTGAAGCCCTGCGGAGATTGTTCTTCACCAACACCGTCACCACGCCGTCGTGCTGCCGGAACTCATCTACTACTTCGCCCCTCTTGCTGGATCAAGAAGGCAAGGACGTCATCGAGCTGAATGTGTGCTGAACGCGGAGGTGCCGTACGTTCGGTACTTGATCGGGACAAATCATGAAGGTGTACGACTACATCAACCGTGTTGATAAACGCTTTCGCTTACGGTCTATGAGGATACATAGACAACACTCTCCCCTGTCGTTGCTATGCATCACCATGATCTTGTGTGTGCGTAGGATTTTTTTGAAATTACTACGTTCCCCAACAGTGGCATCCGAGCCAGGTTTATGCGTAGATGTTATATGCACGAGTAGAACACAAGTGAGTTGTGCGCGATAATAGTCATACTGCTTACCAGCATGTCATACTTTGATTCGGCGGTATTGTTGCATGAAGCGGGGCGGACCGACATTATGCATACTCTTACGCGAGACTGGTTCTACCGACATGCTTCGCACACAGGTGGCTGGCGGGTGTCAGTTTCTCCAACTTTAGTTGAATTGAGTGTGGCTACGCCCGGTCCTTGTTGAAGGTTAAAATAGCACATACTTGACAAAAAATCGTTGTGGTTTTGATGCGTAGGTAAGAACGGTTCTTGCTCAACCCGTAGCGGCCACGTAAAACTTGCAACAACAAAGTAGAGGACGTCTAACTTGTTTTTGCAGGGCATGTTGTGATGTGATATGGTCAAGACATGATGCTAAATTTTATTGTATGAGATGATCATGTTTTGTAACAAAGTTATCGGAAACTGGCAGGAGCCATATGGTTGTCGCTTTATTGTATGAAATGCAATCGTCATGTAATTGCTTTACTTTATCACTAAGCGGTAGCGATAGTCGTAGAAGCAATAGTTGGCAAGACGATAATGATACTACGATGGAGATCAAGGTGTCGCACCGGTGACGATGGTGATCATGACGGTGCTTTGGAGATGGAGATCAAAGGCACAAGATGATGATGGCCATATCATATCACTTATATTGATTGCATGTGATGTTTATCCTTTATGCATCTTATTTTTCTTAGTTCGGCGGTAGCATTATAAGATGATCTCTCACTAAATATCAAGGTACATGTGTTCTCCCTAAGTACGCACCATTGCGAAAGTTCGTCGTGCCGAGATACCACGTGATGATTGGGTGTGATAAGCTCTACGTTCACATACAACGGGTGCAAGTCAGTTTTGCACACACAGAATACTCGGGTTAAACTTGACGAGCCTAGCATATGCAGATATGGCCTCGGAACACTGAGACCAAAAGTTCGAGCGTGAATCTTATAGTAGATATGATCAACATAGTGATGTTCACCATTGAAAACTACTCCATCTCACGTGATGATCGGACATGGTTTAGTTGATATGGATCATGTGATCACTTAGATGATTAGAGGGATGTCTATCTAAGTGGGAGTTCTTTAGTAATATGATTAATTGAACTTTAATTTATCATGAACTTAGTACCTGATAGTATTTTGCATGTCTATGTTGTTGTAGATAGATGGCCCGTGTTGTTGTTCCGTTGAATTTTAATGCGTTCCTAGAGAAAGCTAAGTTGAAAGATGATGGTAGCAACAACACGGACTGGGTCCGTAACTTGAGGATTATCCTCATTTGGTGCATAGAAGAATTACGTCCTGGAAGCACCGCTAGGTGCCAAACCCGTTGCAGGAGCAACGCCAGATGTTATGAATGTCTGGCAAAGCAAAGCTGATGACTACTCGATAGTTCAGTGTGCCATGCTTTACGGCTTAGAACCGGGACTTCAACGACGTTTTGAATGTCATGGAGCATATGAGATGTTCCAGGAGTTGAAGTTAATTTTTCAAGCAAATGCCCGGATTGAGAGATATGAAGTCTCCAATAAGTTCTACAGCTGCAAGATGGAGGAGAATAGTTCTGTCAGTGAGCAAATACTCGGTATAACAATCACTTGATTCAACTAGGAGTTAATCTTCCTGATGATAGTGTCATTGACAAAATTCTTCAATCACTGCCACCAAGCTACAAGAGCTTCGTGATGAACTATAACATGCAAGGGATGGATAAGACAATTCCCGAGCTCTTCGCAATGGTAAAGGCTGCGAAGGTAGAAATCAAGAAGGAGCATCTAGTGTTGATGGTCAACAAGACCACCAATTTCAAGAAAAAGGGTAAAGGGAAGAAGGGGAACTTCAAGAAGAACGGTAAGCAAGTTGCTTCTCAAGTGAAGAAGCCCAAATCAGGACCTAAGCCTGAGACTGAGTGCTTCTACTGCAAAGGGACTGGTCACTGTAAGCAGAACTGCCCCAAGTATTTGGCGGATAAGAAGGATGGCAAGGTGAACAAAGGTATATGTGATATACATGTTATTAATGTGTACATTACTAATGCTCGCAGTAGCACCTGGGTATTTGATGCTGGTTCTGTTGCTAATATTTGCAACTCGAAACAAGGACTACGGATTAAGTGATGATTGGCTAAGGACGAGGTGACGATGCGCGTGGGAAATGGTTCCAAAGTCAATGTGATTGCGGTCGGCACGCTATCTCTACATCTACCTTCGGGATTAGTTTTAGACCTGAATAATTGTTATTTGGTGCCAGCGTTAAGCATAAACATTATATCTGTATCTTGTTTGATGCGAGACAGTTATTCATTTAAATCAGAGAATAATGGTTGTTCTATTTACATGAGTAATATCTTTTATGGTCATGCACCCTTGAAGAGTGGTCTATTTTTGTTGAATCTCGATAGTAGTGACACACATATTCATAATATTGAAGCCAAAAGATGCAGAGTTGATAATGATAGTGCAACTTATTTGTGGCACTGTCGTTTGGGTCATATTGGTGTAAAGCGCATGAAGAAATTCCATTCTGATGGACTTTTGGAATCACTTGATTATGAATCACTTGGTACTTGCGAACCATGCCTCATGGGCAAGATGACTTAAACTCCATTCTCCGGAACAATGGAGCGAGCAACAGATTTGTTGGAAATCATACATACTGATGTATATGGTCCAATGAATGTTGAGGCTCGCGGCGGGTATCGTTATTTTCTCACCTTCACAGATGATTTGAGCAGATATGGGTATATCTACTTGATGAAACATAAGTATGAAACATTTGAAAAGTTCAAAGAATTTCAGAGTGAAGTGGAAAATCGTCGTAACAAGAAAATAAAGTTTCTACGATCTGAATGTGGAGGAGAATATTTGAGTTACAAGTTTGGTCTTCATTTGAAACAATGCGGAATAGTTTCGCAACTCACGCCACCTGAAACACCACAACGTAATGGTGTGTCCGAACGTCGTAATCGTACTTTACTAGATACGGTGCGATCTATGATGTCTCTTACTGATTTACCACTATCGTTTTGGGGTTATGCTTTAGAGGCAACTGCATTCACGTTAAATAGGGCGCCATTTAAATCCGTTGAGACGACACCTTATGAACTGTGGTTTGGCAAGAAACCAAAGTTGTCGTTTCTTAAAGTTTGGGGTTGCGATGCTTATGTAAAAAAGCTTCAACCTGATAAGCTCAAACCCAAATCGGAGAAATGTGTCTTCATAGGATACGCAAAAGCAACTGTTGGGTACACCTTCTATCACAGATCCGAAGGCAAGACATTCGTTGCTAAGAATGGATCCTTTCTAGAGAAGGAGTTTCTCTCGAAAGAAGTGAGTGGGAGGAAAGTAGAACTTGATGAGGTAACTATACCTGCTCCCTTATTGGAAAGTAGTTCATCACAGAAATCTGTTCCTGTGACTCCTACACCAATTAGTGATGAAGCTATTGATGATGATCATGTAACTTCAGATCAAGTTACTACCGAACCTCGTAGGTCAACCAGAGTACGTTCCGCACCAGGGTGGTACGGTAATCCTATTCTGGAGTTCATGTTACTTGACGATGACAAACCTACGAACTATGAGGAAGCGATGATGAGCCTAGATTCCGCGAAATGGCTTGAGGCCATGAAATCTAAGATGGGATCCATGTATGAGAACAAAATGTGGACTTTGGTTGACTTGCCCGATGATCGGCAAGCCATAGAAAATAAATGGATCTTCAAGAGGACGACGGACGCTTATAGTAGTGTTACTATCTACAAAGCTAGACTTGTCGAAAAAGGTTTTTGACAAAATTCAAGGTGTTGACTACAATGAGATTTTCTCACTCGTAGTGATGCTTAAGTCTGTCCAAATCATGTTAGCAAATTGCCACATTTTATGAAATCTGGCAAATGGATGTCAAAACTACATTCCTTAATGTGTTTCTTAAAGAAGAGTTGTATATGATGCAACCAGAAGGTTTTGTCGATCCTAAAGGTGCTAACAAAATGTGCAAGCTCCAGCGATCCAACCATGGACTGGTGCAAAGCATCTCAGAGTTGGAATATATGCTTTGATGAGTTGATCAAAGCATATAGTTTTATACAGACTTGCGATGAAGCCTTTATTTACAAGAAAGTGAGTGAGAGCACTACAACCTTTCTTATAAGTATATGTGAATGACATATTGTTAATCGGAAATGATGTAGAATTTTCTGGAAAGCATAAAAGGAGTGTTTGAAAGGAGTTTTTCAAATAAAGACCTCGATGAAGCTGCTTACATATTGAGCATCAAGATCTATAGAGATAGATCAAGACGGTTGATAAGTTTTTTGAATGAGTACATACCTTGACAAATTTTTAAAGTAGTTCATAATGGAACAGTCAAAGAAGGAGTTCTTGCCTGTAATGCAAGGTGTGAAATTGAGTAAGACTCATAGCCCGACCATAGCAGAAGATAGAAAGAGAATGAAAGTCATTCCCTATGCCTCATCCATATGTTCGATAAAGTATGCCATGCTGTGTACCAGATCTATTGTATACCCTACACTGAGTTTTGCAAGGGAGTACAATAGTGATCTAGGAGTAGATCACTGGACAGCGGTCAAAATTATCCTTAGTGGAATAAGGATATGTTTCTCGATTATGGAGGTGACAAAAGGTTCGCCGTAAAGGGTTACGTTGATGCATGTTTTGACACTGATCCAGATGACTCTAAGTCTCAATCTGGATACATATTGAAAGTGGGAGCAATTAGCTAGAGTAGCTCCGTGCAGAGCATTGTTGACATAGAAATTTGCAAAATACATATGGATCTGAACATGGAAGACCCGTTGACTAAACTTCTCTCACAAGCAAAACATGATCACACCTTAGTACTCTTTGGGTGTTAATCATGGCGATGTGAACTAAGATTACTGACTCTAGTAAACCCTTTGAGTGTTCGTCACATGGCGACGTGAACTATGGGTGTTAATCACATGGTGATGTGAACTATTGGTGTTAAATCACATGGCGATGTGAACTACATTATTGACTCTAGTGCAAGTGGGAGACTGAAGGAAATATGCCCTAGAGGCAATAATATAGTTATTATTTATTTCCTTATTTCATGATAAATGTTTATTATTCATGCTAGAATTATATTAACCGAAAACTTAGTACATGTGTGAATACATAGACAAAACAAAGTGTCCCTAGTATGCCTCCACTTGACTAGCTTGTTTATCAAAGATGGTTATGTTTCCTAACCGTAGACATGTGTTGTCATTTGATGAATGGGATCACATCATTAGGAGAATGATGTGATGTACAAGACCCATTCGTTAGCTTAGCATTATGATCGTTACAGTTTCATTGCTACTGCTTTCTTCATGACTTATACATGTTCCTCAGACTATGAGATTATGCAACTCCTGAATACCGGAGGAACACCTTGTGTGCTATCAAACGTCACAACGTAACTGGGTGATTATAAAGATGCTCTACAGGTGTCTTCGATGGTGTTTGTTGAGTTGGCATAGATCGAGATTAGGATTTGTCACTCCGTGTAACGGAGAGGTATCTCTGGGCCCTCTCGGTAGTGCACATCACTATAAGCCTTGCAAGCATTGTGATTAATGAGTTAGTTGCGAGATGATGCACTACAGAACGAGTAAAGAGACTTGCCGGTAACGAGATTGGATTAGGTATTGAGATACCAACGATCAAATCTCGGGCAAGTAACGTACCGATGACAAAGGGAACAACGTATATTGTTATGCGGTTCGACCGATAAAGATCTTCGTAGAATATGTAGAAACCAATATGGGCATCCAGGTTCCGCTATTAGTTATTGACCAGAGAAGTGTCTCGGTCATGTCTACATAGTTCTCAAACCCGTAGGGTCCGCACGCTTAACGTTCGTTGACGATATAGTATTATATGAGTTATGTATGTTGGCAACCGAATGTTGTTCGGAGTTCCGGATAAGATCACGGACATGACGAGGAACTCCGGAATGGTCCGGAGATAAAGATTAATATATGGGATAATAGTGTTTGGTCTCCAGAAGGGTTCCGGAATTCACCGGAAGGGGTTCCGGATGTTTCCCGAAATGTTTGGGTACGAGAACACTTTATTTGGGCCAAAGGGGAAAGCCCACAAGGTTTTTGGAAAGCGCAAAAGGAAGTTTTGCGGAGTCCAGGGGCCAGACGCCAGGGTCCCTGGCATCTGGGTCCAGACGCCGGGAACCCCGGCGTCTGGCCCTGGAGTCTGAGAAGGACTCTTGCCTTTCGGGTGAAACCGACTTTGTGGAGGCTTTTACTCCAAGTTTCGACCCTAAGGCTCAACATATAAATAGAGGGGTAGGGCTAGCACCCAAGACACATCAAGAAACACCAAGCCGTGTGCCGGCAACCCCATCCCCTCCAGTTTATCCTCCGTCATAGTTTTCGTAGTGCTTAGGCGAAGCCCTGCGGAGATTGTTCTTCACCAACACCGTCACAACGCTGTCGTGCTGCCGAAACTCATCTACTACTTCGCCCCTCTTGCTGGATCAAGAAGGCGAGGACGTCATTGATACGTCCATTTTGTATCATGCTTTTATGTCAACTAGCAAAGTGGCCCGCTCGATGCGCGGGCTAGAACTTTAGGAGGTTCAATAATGAGACTTCATGTGTGTCAAGAAAAATTGGGACCAAATGTGATGACACCTAGAAATATTACTTTCGCAAAAATAGTTGTCTTACATCTGTGATGTGTTTAGTGCTATGAACTTCTTCCATTAGAAGTATTACATCACAAAGTAATGGATAAACAATTCTGTTTAGGGAGTCGACAAATAGGAACTTGGTAGACCCTGGCCACCTTATATTATGTAGCATTCTCTTGCTTTCCAAATCATCTTACTTGGGCGGGCATAATATTTGAAGGGTCCATCATATCTGAATGTTCATAAATCTATGTTAACAATATTTATAATATCTAAAATCCATTTGGATAGCCAATTACAATAAACTCTTGAATAAAATATGAACTTGTATCTTGTACTTATAAGGGCTATGGAGTATGCACAACAAATAGTTGACTTCTTTCCATACTCAGGGTTTGTACTTTGGCTAATTGCCTTGTTTGTAAAGAGAAGATATTTTCATTAGGAAAGATTTCTGTAGCTAAAATGCACCTTTTCCTATGTACGTTTACCTTACATTAATGTCCTACGTGTAACTAACTACAACAAAATCCTAAGTTTACCAGAACATCATTCTCGTACCCTTCCATTATGTAGTATCGTAACAGAACAAAACTTTCTCTTACAATAGATCTCCAAGATCACCGTTTTGATCTAATGGTAGAAACATACATACCAAACGCTAAGAAGTTGAGGGTTTGCGTTATGTTGACGAAGTATGATGGTGAGTCTGTTGAAGTGCTTCGCTGGAAAATCCAGAAGCTCATTTCTCCACCATGTTGCTGCTTGCTTCGCAGCTGATTTGGCTGATCCATTGTCTTGCTTCATTATCATATCCATTGTCTTGTGATACCTTGGCGCTTCCTTCTGTAGTCCGACGTATTGGACCTATATGAGTATCTTGCTGAATGCACTGATCATGTGAGTGTGTTCTATGGCATTGATTTTGTACCCTAGCGTGTCAACCTGACGCCGCGGATAAACGCACACCTATTAAATTACATCTCCGAAAACTTCTGAATTAAGGAGAACAATGTGACATTATGACAAATAAGGCACCTAGCAATTTTATATATTATAAAATCAATGAAGAGTAAGATTGCAACAAAAGTAGTCATGGATTAATGATTAAATAATTAATTTGGTCTCAAATAAACACTATTGTCATGCATAGGAGTCAGGGCTTAGGTATATGTGCGGAACATATATGCGGCATAAGTGCTTGTTTAAACAGTCGTTTGTCTACTTTCGTGTCGAACATATATGGCCTCGTTATTAGTGTTTATGTGTGATTGTGGTGGCATCGGAAAGAGGAGAAGCGATTGTGGAGGGATTAGCAGGTAACATATTTCATATGGACATCCCTATTGAATTTTGATTAATCACTCATGATGCTCCCGAATTCAACAGGGCAGTCATTTCTTGTGGACCCTCTCCTTTTCCTAACTCAAATCTGTAAGGCTGAAGTCACCTAAACAATGGGCCAGCCTGTACATGAACCATCACATCATAAATTTCTTGTACTGTTATATTGTTTTATTTCAAAGAAAATACATCTACCAATATAGTTAATCCTAATTGGTATATTCTACTGCCAAACCACAAATCTTAAATTTCATATTGAGGCAATATGCTTTGAAAAAACATATGCAAACTACAAAGTAAGAAGACCTAGAACATATCCCATCAAATCTGTAAAAAAAGAACACATCCCAACTACACCTACATGAACAACGTGAGATGGAGCATGTTGGAATTAACCACGATATGTGGTGTCGTGTCGAGCTGTGACATTAAAACAATCACCGATTAGGATTGTATTTAGGTAGCCTATGTTAGTGTAAATCACAACAGGATTCTTTCGCAATCAAACCCAGTCATGTGCATGTGTTTCTTGGGAGCATTTTCCATCCGGCAAGATTCCATCAAGTCCTGTTGTACGTCAAGTACGTGTGCATCCAGCCAACAATAGGAATTAATGAACCTGCTTCCGTACGTGTGCTCCAGTCTTCTTGTATGTACTGTCTGATCCATGGCAGGAAAAGCATCGGGCTGGGCAATCCATCATCCAGCTTCAGAGCAAATAGTATAATTAACAAAAGTAACCAATGAGAAACAACATGGGAGCCGGATCATACCTTTGAGCGATGGGAGATACATGGATATGTAAATTCTTTTTCATCTTACTAAGGGTAGCACACAAGACGTCAACAACAGAGAGGAGGCATCAGGGGAGAGTAGCTACATATGGGTTGAAGTTTAGGACATATGATCAGCCCATCGAGAGGCTTCATCCATCTCGCCAACGACTCCATCGCCCGAATTAGCCGCCGCCAGGGCATGGAGATGATAGAGGGGGTTATGCGGGCGTGCTGTTTTTACTTTTTACCCTAGGTCCTAGGCTGTCTTTTGTTAGATCTGATTTGTGGGCATTTTCTTTGGTTAATTTGTTTTGGCCTGGATTGGGTCACGTGAGGTTTGTGGACTCTTTTTTTCATAGAAGGCATGTGGACTCCTTTTAACATGAGGAAGTGTATTTTCTTTAAAAAAATCGCAGGAAATTGTTTACGAACATCCGTCGGCTAATATTGAAAGTTTTTTCCGGTGCTATCAGATTAATGGACAGATGTTTCTAATTATTCTGGGATTTTCTAGGGTATTTATCTTTTTTCTGGTATCTCGCAAAGCATTTTTTTATATATAATAGAAATAGATGTTTAGTTTGACACAAGTATAATTAAGGTTTGTGGTCAATCATACAACATCCAATTACTTTCTAAATAAGATCCTTTTTGATACAAAAGAAGTATGAAAAAGGTCTTATATTTTGATATATAGGGAGTATTAGAGGATGTAAAGCATGTCGGAGCACCTCGAATCACATAAGCGTTATAGCTGCATTCTAGATATTTGATTAAACAGAAAAGGCACACATCTCGCTAATACATGAAGCTATTCTTTTTCATCCTAATAGATCCATATCCTTATACATAGTGAATTTATTTATCGATCCTTGAAGCAGAAACAAAGAAAAAGAAAATCTACCTAAATGAGCATCGGTAGAAAGCAGAATTGATTTCCCTGTAGCGTACAAAAAGAAACAAATAATTGAAATGATTTCCTGACCTTACTCAGTATCGCCTCAAATCAAAATAAACTTACATGTGCTAAAATATTAACAAAATGAAGGGCACACGTCAATGCCTTCTATTAAATATATAATTTGTATATGATCTAGGATAAACTACATAACAAACGAATATTGCACTAAGAAAAATTAACCATTTTGGTCGGCTGTATCTGTTCATGCTGTGGCAAAAATAAGGACTTAAATAAGTATCGTGAAGGCGATGTTATTGAAGAGCTCGGCTAGAAAATCTCCAGGCTCGTGTGCATTGTTCTAATAAGAACCTGTGCTATTCTGGCCACATATCTTAAATTTTAATAAACTGTTTTTTTCTGATGATTCTGTTGACATACATCAAAGAGAGTAGATGCGTTTCTTGTGCTATTAGTGATCAAGTTTCTAATTTTTTTTCGTTAAAATTGAAGTCGGGATTCGGCCCATTGGCAGCACATATACATATCAAACATATGAAATAAATTAAAATAATCGCGCGTGTGTGTATGTGTGTGTGTGTTCGTAAAAGGCTTAGTACGTTGCGTGAAGGCTTAATTAAATTTGCATTTATAATTATATTTTGTAGAACAAATTCTCTCCTACTCATTACTAAATTAGAGATACCTGTGTGGGCAACATACATCAGCAATACACCCCTTACAAAATATACTATGAAGCCTTGCTTCTAATAAATATATTGATTTTTCGGCCACTGCATCTTAATGTAAAAAGAAGTAAACTAATCATGTGAGTATTACGCCATATCCAAGTATAGATGTATATACAAAGTAATCCAACTTGCTTAGTACTATATACTTAGATCAAACCTGTTAGCATTCACGTCCGGCACCGAACCATGCATCTTCCAGTTGACGATTAAAGCGAACGCGGCGGCGGCAGCTTTTTTAGGCGTTTTGCTTTTAGGATGAAAAGTCTAGGGCTTCCTATTTTTTTTTTCCTTTCCTTGATGGGAGGGCGTGAGCATGCTATTTCTGGTAAGATACGTGCGCATAGGTGGAGCTGATTTTCTTTTTGACGTAGCCAAGATAACTTATCAAGGGCATTGGTGGGTAATAATTTCATCTTTCAATCCATTGGTTGTGCTTGCCTAATGGGTTTAAATTGATGGCTAGATGTTTCTAATTATTATGAGATTTTCTAGGCTAATTCTCTTTTTTCTGGTTACCCCATAAAGCACTTTTTATATATAAATAGATATTTACTGCATTATGGGCTGTTATTACACATTATATCTCAATACTTATGGCTATTCTCTCTTATTTTACAAGGTTTATCATTAAGAGGGGGAATGCTGGCAGCTAGAATTCTGGCTGGAAAATGAGCAAACATTGGAAACCTATTCTGCACTGCTCAAAAAATCCTGAAACTCCACGAAACCTGTTGGGGATATAACTACTGAGTGTAAACCGGCCAGGAGGGCCCGGTTCACCCTCAATTATATTGAAGCCCACGAAGATCCAGAAGATGGCGTTTTATTAATGAAGCTTAGAAGCCCGGAGCCCAAAGGCGGATTAGGGCCCATAGTGGTAAACTGCCATGGTTATGTAACTTGTATTGTAAGTCAGGAAAGGAGAGACCGAGCCGGACACTTGTATGAGTCGGTCTCGGGACTCTGTAGACCGGCCGGGCGTCAACCTATGTATATAAAGGGATGACCCGGCGACGGTTCAGGGACAAGAGACAACAACTCGAGACTCAGGCAAAGCGTATTTGCTCCCTGGTCATCGAAACCCAATCAATCCCATCACAACTAGACGTAGGCTTTTACCTTCATCGAAGGGGCCGAACTAGTATAAAACTCCCGTGTCCCTTGTCTGATTTAACCCCTTCAAGCTAACCCGTCGCGGTGGCTCTACGACTAAGTCCTTTCGAGAGGACATCTGACGTGTTAATTCCATGACAGTTGGCGCCCACCGTGGGGCTATCGCACGATGGTTTCGAGTTCTTGAAGGGCAGCTCTGAAGGACTCAAGGGGTACGTGGTTGGTCGGATGACCAAGAGTCGTCGCGGCAAGCTCTACATCGACGATGAAGGATGGGGCCCCGAGGCTGGCTCAATTGAGTACGGATACCGGGTCCCCTTTGGCGGAATTCATGTCTTCATCGGCAAAATCGGCGAACCGGGCCCTGAGCCGGACATCTGCACCGACCTTGTCGAGACGGCTCAGCGTGCGAGTCCTGCCCGGGTTAAGCCTGTTGGGGAACGTAGCAGAAATTCAAAATTTTCCTACGTGTCATCAAGATCTATCTATGGAGAAACCAACACCGAGGGGAAGGAGAGTGCATCTACATAGCCTCGTAGATCGCTAAGCGGAAGCGTTCAAGAGAACGGGGTTGAAGGAGTCGTACTCGTCGTGATCCAAATCACCAGAGTGCCGAACGGACCGCACCTCCGCGTTCAACACACGTACAACCCGGTGACGTCTCCCACGCCTTGATCCAGCAAGGAGAGAGGGAGAGGTTGAGGAAGACTCCATCCAGCAGCAGCACAACGGCGTGGTGGTGGTGGAGGAGCGTGGCAATCCTGCAGGGCTTCGCCAAGCACCTGCGGGAGAGGAGGAGGTGTCACGGGAGGGAGGGAGGCGCCAGGGCTTCAGGTGCGGCTGCCCTCCCTCCCCTCCACTATATATAGGGGCAAGGGAGAGGGGGGAGGCGCAGCCTTGCCCCTTCCTCCAAGTAAGGGGTGCGGCCAAGGGAGGGGAGGAGTCCATCCTCCCCAAGGCACCTCGGAGGTGCCTTCCCCTTTGAGGACTCTCCCCTTTTTCTTATATCTTGCCGCATGGGCCCCTTGGGGCTGGTGCCCTTGGCCCATATAGGCCAAGGCGCACCCCCTACAGCCCATGTGGCCCCCCGGGGCAGGTGGGCCCCCCGGTGGACCCTCGGACCCCTTTCGGCACTCCCGGTACAATACCGATAAAGTGCGAAACTTTTCCGGCGACCAAAATAAGACTTCCCATATATAAATCTTTACCTCCGGACCATTCTGGAACTCCTCGTGACGTCCGGGATCTCATCCGGGACTCCGAACAACATTCGGTAACCACATACAAACTTCCTTTATAACCCTAGCGTCATCGAACCTTAAGTGTGTAGACCCTACGGGTTCGGGAACCATGCAGACATGACCGAGACGTTCTCCGGTCAATAACCAACAGCGGGATCTGGATACCCATGTTGGTTCCCACATGTTCCACGATGATCTCATCGAATGAACCACGATGTCAAGGACTCAATGAATCCCGTATACAATTCCCTTTGTCTAGCGGTATTGTACTTGCGCAAGATTCGATTGTCGGTATACCGATACCTTGTTCAATCTCGTTACCGGCAAGTCTCTTTACTCGTTCCGTAACACATCATCCCGTGATCAACCCCTTGGTCACATTGTGCACATTATGATGATGTCCTACCGAGTGGGCCCAGAGATACCTCTCCGTTTACCGGAGTGACAAATCCCAGTCTCGATTCGTGCCAACCCAACAGACACTTTCGGAGATACCTGTAGTGCACCTTTATAGCCACCCAGTTACGTTGTGACGTTTGGTACACCCAAAGCATTCCTACGGTATCCGGGAGTTGCACAATCTCATGGTCTAAGGAAATGATACTTGACATTAGAAAAGCTTTAGCATACGAACTACACGATCTCTATGCTAGGCTTAGGATTGGGTCTTGTCCATCACATCATTCTCCTAATGATGTGATCCCGTTATCAGTGATATTCAATGTCCATGGTCAGGAAACTGTAACCATCTATTGATCAACGAGCTAGTCAACTAGAGGCTTACTAGGGACATGGTGTTGTCTATGTATCCACAGATGTATCTGAGTTTCCTATCAATACAATTATAGCATGGATAATAAACGATTATCATGAACAAGGAAATATAATAATAACTAATTTATTATTGCCTCTAGGGCATATTTCCAACAGTCTCCCACTTGCACTAGAGTCAATAATCTAGTTCACATCGCCATGTGATTAACACTCACAGGTCACATCACCATGTGGCCAACATCCAAAGAGTTTACTAGTGTCACTAAACTAGTTCACATCATCATGTGATTAAGACTCAATGAGTTCTGGGGTTTGATCATGTTCTGCTTGTGAGAGAGGTTTTAGTCACCGGTCTGCAGCATTCAGATCCGTATGTACTTTGCAAATCTCTAGGTCATATTGTAAACGCTGCTTCCACACTCCACTTGGAGCTATTCCAAATGGTTGCTCCACTATACGTATCCGGTTTGCTACTCAGAGTCATTTGGATAGGTGTTAAAGCTTGCATCGACGTAACCCTTTACCCCGAACTCTTTATCACCTCCATAATCGAGAAACATGTCCTTATTTACTTCAAGGACAATTTTGACCGCTGTCTAATGATCCATTCCTGGATCATTCTTGTACCCCTTGACTGACTCATGGCAAGGCACACTTCCGGTGCGGTACACAGCATATCATACTATAGAGCCTACGTCTGAAGCATAGGGGACGACCTTCGTCCTTTCTCTCTTTTATGCCGTGGTCGAGTTTTAAGTCTTAACTTCATACCTTACATCTCAGGAAAGAACTCTTTCTTTGACTGATCCATCTTGAACACCTTTCAAGATCATGTCAAGGTATGTGCTCATTTTGAAAGTACCATTAAGCGTTTTGATCCATCCTCATAGATCTTGATGCTCAATGTTCAAGTAGCTTAATCCAGGTTTTCACTTGAAAAACACCTTTCAAATAACCCTATATGCATTCCAGAAATTCTACATCATTTCTGATCAACAATATGTCAACAACATATACTCATCAGAAATTCTATAGTGCTCCCACTCACTTCTTTGGAAATACAAGTTTCTCATAAATTTGCATAAACCCAAAATCTTTGATCATCTTATCAAAGTACATATTCCAACTCCGAGATGCTTACTCCAGTCCTTAGAAGGATCACTGGAGCTAGCATACCTTTTAGCATCCTTAGGATCGACAAAACCTTTCTGATTGGATCACATACAACCTTTCCTTACAAAACTGGTAGGAAAACTCGTTTTGACATCCATCTGCCAGATTTCATAAATGCAGCTAATGCTAACATGATTCCGACGGACTTTAAGCATCGCTACGGATGAGAAAATCTCATCGTAGTCAACTCCTTGAACTTGTGAAAAACTCTTCGCCACAAGTCGAGCTTCATAGATGGTGACATTACCATCCACGTCCGTCTTCTTCTTAAAGATCCATTTATCTCAATGGCTTGCCGATCATTGGGCAAGTCCACCAAAGTCCATGCTTTGTTCTGATACATGGATCCTATCTCGGATTTCATGGCTTCTAACCATTTGTTGGAGTTTGGGCCCACCATCGCTTCTCCATAGCTCGTAGGTTCATTGTTGTCTAGCAACATGACCTTCAAGACAGGATTACTGTGCCACTCTGAAGTAGTACGTATCCTTGTCACCCTACGAGGTACGGTAGTGACCTGATCCGAAACTTCATGATCACTATCATAAGCTTCTACTTCAATTGGTGTAGGTGCCACACGAACAACTTCCTGTGCCCTGCTACACACTTGTTGAAGTGACGGTTCAATAACCTCATCAAGTCTCCACCATCCTCCCACTCAATTCTTTCGAGAGAAACCTTTCCTCGAGAAAGGACCCGATTCAAGAAACAATCCCTATTGCTTTAGGATCTGAATTAGGAGGTATACCCAACTGTTTTGGGTGTCCTATGAAGATGCATTTTATCCGCTTTGGGTTCGAGCTTATCAACCTGAAACTTTTTCACATAAGCGTTGCAGCCCCAAACTTTCAAGAAACGACAACTTAGGTTTCTCCAAACGGTGTCGTCTCAACGGAATTACGTGGTACCCTATTAAAGTGAGTGCGGTTATCTCTAATGCCTAACCCATGAACGATAGTGGTAATTCGATAAGAGACATCATGGTACGCACCATATCCAATAGGGTGCAACTATGATGTTCGGACACACCATCACTCTATGGTGTTCCAGGCGGTATTAATTGTAAAACAATTTCCACAATGTCTTAATTGCATGCCAAAGCTTGTAACTCAGATACTCATCTCTATGATCATATCATAGATATTTTATCCTCTTGTCACGATAATCTTCAACTTCACTCTGAAATTACTTGAACCATTCAATAATTCAGACTTGTGGTCCATCAAGTAAATATACTCAGTATCTACTCAAATCATCCGTGAAGTAAGAACATAACGATATTCACTGCATGCCTCAGCACTCATTGGACTGCACACATCAAAATGTGTTACTTCCTACAAGTTGCTTTCTTGTTCCATTTAGCTGAAAACGAGGCTTTCAGTCATCTTGCCCATGTGGTATGATTTTGCATGTCTCAAGTGATTCAAAATCAAGTGAGTCCAAATGATCCATCTGCATGGAGTTTCTTCATGCGTACACACCAATAGACATGGTTCGCATGTCTCAAACTTTTCAAAAACGAGTGAGTCCAAAGATCCATCAATATGGAGCTTCTTCATGCGTTTTACACCAATATGACTTACATGGCAGTGCCACAAGTAAGTGGTACTATCATAACTATCTTATATCTTTTGGCATGAAAATGTGTATCACTACGATCGAGATTCAATAAATCATTCCTTTAGGTGCAAGACCACTGAAGGTATTATTCACATAAATAGAGTAACCATTATTCTCCTTAAATGAATAACCGTATTGTGATAGACATAATCCAATCATGTCTATGCTCAACGCAAACACAAAATGACAATTATTCAGGTTTAATACTAATCTTGATGGTAGAGGGAGCTTGCGATGTTTGATCACATCAAACTTGGAAACACTTCCAACATATATCGTCAGCTCACCTTTAGCTAGTCTCCGTTTATTCCGTAGCTCTTTTATTTCGAGTTACTAACACTTAGCAACTGAACCGGTATCTTAATACCCTGGTGCTACTAGGAGTACTAGTAAAGTACACATTAACATAATGTATATCCAATATACTTCTATTGACCTTGCCAGCCTTCTCATCTACCAAGTATCTAGGGTAATGCTGCTCCAGTGGTTGTCCCCTTTATTACAGAAGCACTTAGTCTCGGGTTTGGGTTCAACCTTGGGTTTCTTCACTAGAGCAGCAGCTGATTTGCCGTTTCATGAAGTATCCCTTATTGCCCTTGCCCTTTATGAAACTAGTGGTTTCACCAACCATCAACAATTGATGCTCCTTCTTGATTTCTACTTTCGCGATGTCAAACAACGCGAATACCTCAAGGATCATCATCTCTATCCTTGATATGTTATAGTTCATCACGAAGCTCTAGCAGCTTGGTGGCAATAAATTTGGAGAACCATCACTATCTCATCTGGAAGATCAACTCCCACTCGATTCAAGTGATTGTTGCACTCAGACAATCTGAGTGCAAGCACAACGATTGAGCTTTTCTCCCTTAGTTTGTAGGCTAAGAAAATCGTCGGAGGTCTTATACCTCTTGACGTGGGCACGAGCCTGAAATCCCAATTTCAGCCCTCGAAACATCTCATATGTTCCGCGACGTTTCGAAAACGTCTTTGGTGCCTCTACTTAAACCATTTAACTGAACTATCACGTAGTTATCAAAACGTGTATGTCCGATGTTCGCAACATCGACAAACGACGTTTGGGGTTCAGCACACTGAGCGGTGCATTAAGGACATAAGCTTTCTACTGATCGCATAATCGCTACTATCAACTTTCAACTATATTTTCTCTAGGAACATATCTAAACAGTGGAACTAAAGCGCGAGCTTACGACATAATTTGCAAAAGGTCTTTTGACTATGTTCAGGATAATTAAGTTCATCTTATGAACTCCCACTCAGATAGACATCCCTCTGGTCATCTAAGTGATTACATGATCCGAGTCAACTAGGCCGTGTCCGATCATCACATGAGACGGACTAGTCATCATCGGTGAACATCTTCATGTTGATCGTATCTACTATACGACTCATGCTCGACCTTTCGGTCTCTGTGTTCCGAGGCCATGTCTGTACATGCTAGGCTCCTCAAGTTAACCCTAAGTGTTTTGCATGTGTAAAACTGTCTTACACCCGTTGTATGTGAACGTAAGGATCTATCACACCCGATCATCACGTGGTGCTTCGAAACGATGAACTTTAGCAACGGTGCACAATTAGGGGAGAACACTTCTTGAAATTGTTGTAAGGGATCATCTTATTTACTACCGTCGTTCTAAGTAAACAAGATGCATAAACATAATAAACATCACATGCAATTATATAGTAGTGACATGATATGGCCAATATCATATAGCTCCATTGATCTCCATCTTCGGGTCTCCATGATCATCATCGTCACCGGCATGGCACCATGATCTCCATCATCATGATCTCCATCATCGTGTCTTCATGAAGTTGTCTCGCCAACTATTACTTCTACTACTATGGCTACCGGTTAGCAATAAATAAAGTAATTACATGGCGTTGTTCAATGACACGCAGGTCATACAATAAATAAAGACAACTCCTATGGCTCCTGCCGGTTGTCATACTCATCGACATGCAAGTCGTGAATCCTATTACAAGAACATGATCAATCTCATACATCACATATCATTCATCACATTCTTCTTGGCCATATCACATCACAAAGCATACCCTGCAAAAACAAGTTAGACGTCCTCTAATTGTTGTTTGCATGTTTTACGTGGCTGCTATGGGTTTCTAGCAAGAACGTTTCTTACCTACGCAAAACCACAACATGATATGCCAATTGCTATTTACCCTTCATAAGGACCCTTTTCATCGAATCCGTTCCGACTAAAGTGGGAGAGACTGGCACCCGCTAGCCACCTTATGCACCAAGTGCATGTCAGTCGGTGGAACCTGTCTCACGTAAGAGTACGTGTAAGGTCGGTCCGGGCCGCTTCATCCCACAATACCGTCGAAACAAGATTGGACTAGTAACGGTAAGCATATTGAACAAAATCAACGCCCACAACTACTTTGTGTTCTACTCGTGCAAAGAATCTACGCAATAGACCTAGCTCATCATGCCACTGTTGGGGAACGTAGCAGAAATTCAAAATTTTCCTACGTGTCACCAAGATCTATCTATGGAGAAACCAGCAACGAGGGGAAGGAGAGTGCATCTACATACCCTTGTAGATCGCTAAGCGGAAGCGTTCAAGAGAACGGGGTTGAAGGAGTCGTACTCGTCGTGATCCAAATCATCGGAGATCCTAGTGCCGAACGGACGGCACCTCCGCGTTCAACACACGTACAGCCCGGTGACGTCTCCCACGCCTTGATCCAGCAAGGAGAGAGGGAGAGGTTGAGGAAGACTCCATCCAGCAGCAGCACAACGGAATGGTGGTGGTGGAGGAGCGTGGCAATCCTGCAGGGCTTCGCCAAGCACCTGCGGGAGAGGAGGAGGTGTCACGGGAGGGAGGGAGGCGCCAGGGCTTCAGGTGCGGCTGCCCTCCCTCCCCTCCACTATATATAGGGGCAAGGGAGAGGGGGGAGGCGCAGCCTTGCCCCTTCCTCCAAGGAAGGGGCGCGGCCAAGGGAGGGGAGGAGTCCATCCTCCCCAAGGCACCTCGGAGGTGCCTTCCCCTTTGAGGACTCTCCCCTTTTTCTTATATCTTGGCGCATGGGCCCCTTGGGGCTGGTGCCCTTGGCCCATATAGGCCAAGGCGCACCCCCTACAGCCCATGTGCCCCCCCGAGGCAGGTGGACCCCCCCGGTGGACCCCCGGACCCCTTTCGGCACTCCCGGTACAATACCGATAAAGTGCGAAACTTTTCCGGCGACCAAAATAAGACTTCCCATATATAAATCTTTACCTCCGGACCATTTCAGAACTCCTCGTGACGTCTGGGATCTCATCCGGGACTCTGAACAACATTCGATAACCACATAGAAACTTCCTTTATAACCCTAGCGTCATCAAACCTTAAGTGTGTAGACCCTACGGGTTCGGGAACCATGCAGACATGACCGAGACGTTCTCCGGTCAATAACCAACAGCGGGATCTAGATACCCATGTTGGTTCCCACATGTTCCACGATGATCTCATCGGATGAACCACGATGTCAAGGACTCAATGAATCCCGTATACAATTCCCTTTGTCTAGCGGTATTGTACTTGCCCGAGATTCGATCGTCGGTATACCGATACCTTGTTCAATCTCATTACCAGCAAGTCTCTTTACTCGTTCCGTAACACATCATCCCGTGATCAACCCCTTGGTCACATTGTGCACATTATGATGATGTCCTACCGAGTGGGCCCAGAGATACCTCTCCGTTTACCGGAGTGACAAATCCCAGTCTCGATTCGTGCCAACCCAACAGACACTTTCGGAGATACCTGTAGTGCACCTTTATAGCCACCCAGTTACGTTGTGACGTTTGGTACACCCAAAGCATTCCTACGGTATCCGGGAGTTGCACAATCTCATGGTCTAAGGAAATGATACTTGACATTAGAAAAGCTTTAGCATACGAACTACACGATCTCTATGCTAGGCTTAGGATTGGGTCTTGTCCATCACATCATTCTCCTCATGATGTGATCCCGTTATCAGTGACATCCAATGTCCATGGTCAGGAAACTGTAACCATCTATTGATCAACGAGCTAGTCAACTAGAGGCTTACTAGGGACATGGTGTTGTCTATGTATCCACACATGTATCTAGTTTCCTATCAATACAATTATAGCATGGATAATAAACGATTATCATGAACAAGGAAATATACTAATAACTAATTTATTATTGCCTCTAGGGCATATTTCCAACAAAGCCCGCCATGAAGCGTGCGTTCGTAGGATGTGTCCATGGGATAGGATCTGAACCGGTGTCTGAAGGCGAGGCGGCTGTTTATTCCGGTGGCGAGTCATGCACTGATGAAACCGAGTCCCTATACCCAATTCATGATGGTGTGTTCGAAGGATATTCCGATGACAATAGTATTCCGGACCTCCTTGAACCGCCAAGTCGGGTTGCTGTTTACATGGCCGGAACACAACCCACTTTGCAGTCTTCATCTACAACAGCAATGAATACCGGATCAGCAGCCGCGGTAGGGGCCCCGGCACGCCGACCGGCTCAAGTCCTCTCCGGTTTGATGGATGCCTGGGCAACCTTATTAACCACGGCAGTTACCCCGGAGACGCAGGATCAGCACAATGCGGACATTGCGAAGCTGAAGGACCAGATAATGCAGGCTAAGGAGGACCTGGCAATTGAGGATGCTAGGATGGCTGAAGAACGGGCCGCTTTGGATGCCCAGTCACAACAGATACAGGCGCAGAATTACCGGCTCATGTTGGATCTGAATGCATCAAACGACATAATGCGAAGGAAGTACCGATCGCATATGCAGCTAATCTTTGAAGGATTGAATCTCTTTAATACGCCGGGGGCTGGGCCGAGCAATCCGGCAGCTGCAAACCGGACCGACGCGTCTACGGCAGCGCCGGATCAACCACAGATGACAGAACCACCTCGCCGAATGGATAACCCGCTGCAATACGTGTCCACACCACCGGGTCACTTCTCAAGCCCTTTGGATAACATGATTGCCGCAGCATATCGCCTGGCAGCCATTCCAATGGAGGGCGATTCACTGGCAGCGATTGAGACGCGGCGGGCTAGGGACCTTCTTCAAACCGCCATGGTGCAGCAGCAGGCTTATTCCTATAGCCGAGATAGAATTCATTCAACCCCCCGTCCGAGCAAAAGCTATAGCAGACACATGGATGAACCAGAAGTGTCTAGCAGTGCGCGGCGCTGTAATGGACCCAATCCTACGCGCGGTGAGGTAAATGCTCAAGACGTGGTGGATAATGGTAGAGCACGAAGGGAGGCCGCTTTGGCAGCACAATATGCGGGTCGTTATCAACCCGCCCCGGTTCAGCCAACGGCGTTAGTAGACCGAGGCACCGGGGTTGCCTTTAGTTCCTAGGGAGTGCCGTGTCTCATTCCGGCTCTCCGTAATGTGTGACTGCCCAAGGATTTCAAGGGTCCACATAAGGTACCTAATTACACCGCGGATCAGCCACCTGAGGCGTGGGTCGAGAGTTATGAGATGGCAATCGAGATGCTGGATGTGGATGAAGCGGCCTGTGCAAAGTACTTCACGATGATGTTGGAAGGGACAACCCATACTTGGTTGAAAAATTTACCAGCCAACTCCATTGAGTCATGGGATCAGTTGAAGGCCCGATTTATAGCTAATTTCAAAGACACATGCAAACAACCTATGTCCATTGTGGATCTGGATGCCTGTGTTCAAGGGGAGAAGGAGTCAACGACTCATTGGGTGCGCCGGGTTTCGGAAGTTTTGCATTCATCAGACCGGATTAATGCTGGTCAAGCAATCATAACACTCGAGCATAATTGCCGGTTTAAGTCACTAAAGATGAAGTTGGGACGGCTCAAGCGCCATTGCAATGACATGGGAACCCTTATGGCAGCCTTGGTCAAATATGCCGATTCTGATAATACCAAGGATCCCGATTCTGATGAGGAGAAACCGGAGAAGGGAAAGAAGAACGGCGGTGCAAAGGGACAGCATCACAACCAAGGAGGCCATGGGAATAATGGTAAGCGCAAGGCAGATAGTTTAGATCTTGTGGCTAACACCAATATGCAACGTCGTAAAGGTAAACCGCCGCAACGCGATGGAGGATGAATCTGGAGCGTTTGTTAAACCAGCCCTGCCCAAAGCATGGGACCAAGGAAGCCCCTTCCACACATCTTTGGAAAGATTGTTATATCATGAAGGAGTTCAAGAATTCCAATGTCTTCCGGTATGATCAGGGTCCGTCGGGCGGTTCAGGTCCAGGTTTTCATGGTGGCGGCGGTTCAAACTCTGGATTTCAGAATAATCAGGGTAACCAGAATAACCAAGGTGGTAATGGCCAACAGAATAATCAAGGAAATCAGCAGCAGTCAGGTTATCAAAGTCACCCCAAGAAGTTGAATGGTGGGTAGTATCATGTGTTCACTACTAGCCTGTGTAAGCGCGATCAGAAGCTTCACAAAAGGGCAGTTAATGCTGTTGAACCGGCAGTGCCACGTTATTTACGATGGTCCAACCAGCCCATTGTGTGGAGCAGAGAGGATCATCCGCCCCGGGTTGACAATCCGAGTCAACTGGATTTGGTGGTGGCACCTCAGGTGGGAGGTTACAAGTTTACCAAAGTGCTGATGGATGGAGGGAGCAGTATCAACATCTTGTACTATGAGACTTTTCGTCGCATGGGGTTGACAGACAAGAGTCTCAAACCGTCCAACACTGTTTTTCATGGTGTAGTACCAGGTAAATCGACATATCCTGTTGGCAAGATCACTTTGGAGGTTGTGTTTGGAGATGAGCATGATTCCATGTCTGAAAATTGACCTTTGAAGTGGTGAAGATCCAGAGCCCGTATCACACACTGTTTGGACGGCTGGCTTACACAAAATTCATGGCGAGACCCTGCTATATCTATTTACAACTCAAAATGCCGGGTCACAAGGGGACTATAACAGTACATGGAAGTCGAAAGATCGCTTTGGATTGTGAGGAAGGTGATGCGGCTTACGCTGAGTCGGTTTGTGCTACAGAGGAGCTGAAGTTTTATAAGGACAATGTTGATCCGGCAGACATGACTCCTCTGAAGAAGCCCACCACTGAGCATGACCCGACCCTGAAGTTCAAACCGGCTAATGAGACTAAACTTGTTGACTTTGTTCCTGGCGATTCATCCAAACAGTTTAGCATCAGCACCAATCTGGATCCGAAATAGGAAAGCGCGCTCATCGAGTTCATCGGTGAGAATCGGGACATTTTTGCATGGAAGCCTTCTGACATGCCAGGTATACTGAGGGAACTCGCTGAGCACACTCTCAATATTGATCCCAAGTTTAAACCGGTCAAGCAATTTCTTCGCCACTTTAACGAGGAAAGACGCAAGGCCATTGGTGAAGAGGTAGCCCGGCTGTTGGCTGCTGGATTTATCATCGAAGTATTTCACCCCGAGTGGTTGGCTAATCTGGTGCTCGTTCTTAAGAAAAACGGCACTTGGCGTATGTGTGTGGACTACACAGATTTGAACAAGGCTTGTCCAGCAGATCCTTTTGCTCTCCCGCGTATAGATCAGATTATTGATGCGACGGCGGATTGTGAGCACCTGAGTTTCTTGGATGCATATTCAGGTCATCATCAGATTAAAATGGCGGTTAAGGACCAGGAAAAGACAACCTTCATCACTCCCTTTGGAGCCTTCTGCTATGTTTCTATGCCCTTTGGGCTCAAAAATGCCCAGGCAACTTATCAGCGTTGTGTGCAAAATTGTCTTCACACGCAGATTGGGCGTAATGTTCATGCTTATGTGGATGACATTGTGGTAAAATCCAGGAAGAAGGAAACCTTGATAGATGACCTCAAGGAAATGTTTGCCAATCTTCGGGTTTACAAAATGATGCTTAATCCCGACAAGTGTGTTTTTGGTGTTCCGACAGGCAAGCTCTTAGGCTTTTTGGTGTCCAATAGAGGCATTGAGGCTAATCCGGAAAAAATCAAAGCGATTACATCTTTGGCTAAACCGAAGTGTATCAATGATGTTCAGCGTTTGGCGGGTCGAATTGCAGCCCTTAGCCGGTTTATCAGCCGTTTGGGAGAGAAGGCGATTCCTTTGTATCAAATGTTGAAAAAGACAGACGATTTCGTCTGGAGCGATGCAGCCAATGCGACATTTGAGGACTTAAAGCGGCAGTTGATTGAACCGCCGGTTCTTGCTGCTCCGATTGACAAAGAGCCGTTGTTATTGTACGTGGCTGCTAATGCCCGTGCTGTCAGTGTGGCAATTGCGGTGGAGCACAAGGAGGCTGGTAAGGAATATCCGGTTCAACGACCGATTTACTATATCAGCGAAGTACTTATTGAGTCAAAGCAACGGTATCCACATTGGCAAAAGCTGGTTTATGGGGTTTTTATGGCAAGTCGGAAGCTCAAACAATACTTTCAAGGCCATCCCATTACAATGGTCAGTTCAGCTCCTTTGGGTGATATAATTCAGAACAGGGAGGCGACTGACCGGGTTGCAAAGTGGGCAATTGAGCTTGGCCCGCACGGATTGAAGTATATGCCTCGGACATCAATTAAGTCACAGGCGCTTGTTGACTTCATCAATGATTCGACCGAGTTACAGGCACCAGAGGACAAATCGGATAATACATACTGGACCATTCACTTTGATGGATCCAGGCAATTGGAAGGCTCGGGGGCTGGAGTTGTTCTTACTTCCCCTCGAGGTGATAAAATTTGTTATGTTCTCCGCTTAATGTTTCCTTGTACTAACAATGTAGCTGAGTACGAGGCCTTACTCCATGGTCTCCGTGTGGCTAAGGAAATGAACTTAAGCCGGGTCCGCTATTTTGGGGATTCTGATCTGGTGGCTCAGCAAGTTTCTGGCACTTGGGATTCTAAGGATCCACTCATGGCGGCTTACAGATGCGAGGTGGATATTATGGCAGGTCACTTTAAGGGTTATCAAGTTGAGCACATTGACCGGCGCAAAAACGAAGCAGCAGATGCTTTAAGCCGGCTGCGATTTAAGCGCAAACCGGTACCACCCAATACCTTTTTAGATATCTTGCATAACCCGTCTGTTAAGTTGCCTACAGAGGAGGATTTAGCTGTTCCTGATCCAGAGGCCCAATGGTGGCCGCTTTACATACCAATCCGGATTGGACGGTTCCATATTTGGCGTATATGAACCGGGGCGAGTTACCAGATGATGAGGTCTTCGCCAGACAGATAATCCGGCGGTCCAAGTCCATGGTTATTCACAATGGTGAGTTACACCATTGCAGTGTTTCAGGCGTATTCAAACATTGTATTTCTCCTGCAGAAGGGCAAGAAATTCTACGTGAAATCCATGAAGGGGATTGTGGTCACCATGCCGGTTCAAAGTCCCTGGTGGCTAAATCTTTTCATCATGGGTTCTATTGGTTGACAGCTCATGCTGATGCGGAGGATCTGGTAAAGCGGTGTGACGCTTGTCAGAAATTTTCACATCGAGCTCATGTTCCGGCTCAGGAGCTACGGATGATTCCTATCACTTGGCCGTTTGCCACTTGGGGGCTTGATATGGTGGGACCTTTTAAGCATTCCCAGGATAAGAAGACCCACCTATTGGTGGCGGTGGACAAGTTCACTAAATGGGTTGAAGCGGAGCCTGTCAGCAAGTGTGATGCAGCCACAGCGGTTCAATTTCTCAAGAAGATCATTTTCTGTTTTGGTTTTTCACACAACATCATTACAGATAATGGCACGAACCTTTCTAAAGGTGAGATGGAGGAGTTTTGTCAACGAGAGCACATCCAGCTTGATGTAGCGTCCGTGGCTCATCCCCAATCCAATGGTCAAGCTGAGAGGGCGAATCAAGAAATCCCGAAGGGTATCAAGCCCCGGCTCATGGTTCCTTTGAAGCGGACACCGGGTTGTTGGGTGGAAGAATTACCATCTGTGTTATGGAGTATAAACACCACCCCAAACCGATCTACGGGTTATACACCTTTCTTCATGGTTTACGGGGTTGAGGCCGTCCTCCCAACTGATATTCGTCATGATTCGCCCCGGGTTGCCAATTATGTTGAAGCGGATAATGAGCAAGCACGCCAAGAGGAGCTGGACCTGTTAGATGAGAAATGGGACATGACTTTGGCTCGATCGGCGGTTTATCAACAAGACCTACGGCGTTATCACAGCCGCCGGGTTAAGACACAAACCTTTCAAGAAGGCGACTTAGTGCTCCGGTTCATCTAGGATCAGACCGATATGCACAAGTTATCCCCACCTTGGGAAGGGCCCTTTGTGGTCAGCAAAAATCTGCACAACGGATCATACTACCTCATTGACGTTCAAGAAGACTCACGCAGTTCTGAGGAGGAGACCCGGCGGCCGTGGAACATAGCTCTCCTTCGGCCTTACTACACTTGAGCCATATGCTTTTCTTATGTACATATTTCAACAATGTATATATTATGATCAATATAATAAACCAGCATCCTTGCTATAAGCAGGGCCTCTGCCGCTTTTCCCAAAATCTGTTTGTTTACATGGGGGCTTCAGCTAACAAAGCGAAGTACTACTTGTTAAACCGGCTATCATGCCACAACACAGCTTGGGAGCTTCACACCCAAGGGGCCAAAGAGAGTCTGGATGTTATGCACAGCTCAAACATAGGCACCCATTGAGCACAGCTCACAAAGTTACTTGGGGGCTCTTTTGTGCAAAAGCCACAAAGAGTTTGAAAGGACCCTTGTAATTGGGTAACGACCCATGGCTTGGAAGCCTGGTGTATCCACCTAAAACCCCGGGTTAACCTGCCTTCATCAAGTAAGCCATTCCTATCCAGGTAATCCTGGCATGACCCGCCGAACGTTTGACAAGTCAATCTTATGCAGACCCTGAACTTGTCAAAGTTAAAACGACGATTGGTTAGTTGGAGGCCCATCTTAAAAGGCTTTGCAAAATGGTTTAACTCAGTGGCCTGACAGCCCATGAAAAGCCTCGAATTTGGGCCTAGCAGCCCTTGAAAAGCCTTGACTACGTGGTTTCTTGTTTGCTTTTTTGCCAAGTTTTCACCTTTTTGATGAATTTATCTTGAACCAGTGTCCTTTGACCCGGTGTGGCTTTTCAGTCATCATGTTAACCCGGTATTTATTAATCCGGATTGGCTTTCAGCTATCAGTTGTCAGACCATCTTATCAAACCGGTGTTTGTTAACCTGGCCTAGCTTTGACTATATGTCGCCAGGGTGATCATCTGGTGTTCATCGTAACCCAACATGACTTATTCATAACATCATTATAGGGTAAGGGTCTTACCAGCTCAAAGATTTGGGTTTTCACCCTTACTAAGTGATTTCATATCACAGGTATGAGTTATTTCATATTTATTCCGCTTTGGTTATTAGCCAGGCTTTATCTTGGGCATTATGACCCATCCAGCGGTAAACCGCCCGGACAAATCTTTTTATGCATACATAGGGATTGCATAATGTTATGAAGATATATAAGCCAACACTGAAATTGGCATGGCGGATCAAGCAAAGTATAGCCGAGTGCACGATGGCAGCAGATCACAGTATTTTAACTAGCCTATTACAAGGCGCTTTACGACCCAAAATACGGAATTGTTCTTTCCACAGAGCAAAGTTTATGAAGCATCAATCAGATTGCCGGATCAGGACTCATCACCATGTTGACGTGAAGTTGATGGATCATCTGGCGTCAGTTCAGCCTCCTCCTCTTCATCCAGTGGCTGGAAGTCAGTGGTGGTCCAGTCAATCTGGGTTAAAGCCTGAAAGACAGCCTCTTCACTTATAAGTTCAGTCGGATCAACGTCAGGGGCGTAAGTGTGCTTACAGATTGGCGGAATAAGATTTTGCACTTCCGGCATGACAGTGTCAATCCGTTTGTTGTTGGCATCATAGAAGGACCGATGAACCATCAAGTTAGCTTCTTCTGCCAATTAACTCACTAGAGGACACATCTCCCTTGTCACATTTTTCAGGGCTTCGTTATCAAACTCTGCCCCGTTTTCTTGTTCACTAGGAAATCCCCTTGCGATATCAACCAGATCCAGGTCAGCTATCCATGCTTTGGCTCGGGTCAGTGCCAGCAAAGCGTCAGCCCTGGCGGCGGATCACTTCATCTCTTCAATCTGCGCTGGCATCATGGATAGCCATGCTAGAGTGTCCTTGATCAATGTTGGGGCCGGATTGTTGTATGAGGCTGCACAGATAACCCGTTGGGCACCGGTATACAGTTGTTCAATCAAAGTATATGCTGCCTTCAGCTTCATCCGCATGTCAGAGCCCAAATGAGCAATGCGGCCACCTACAACGGTTTAAGAATTTCATGTTAAACCGACAACTTACAAAGATGGTCATTCAAGAAGCCTTGGCAAGAGTACTTACCAAATACTGCAGAAGTCATGGCATTCACTTGGCGCTTCAACCCAGTTAGCTCTTCCGCCACCGGTTTAAGAGCTGACTCGGCGTCTTCCTCCCGCTTCAGCAATGCATTCTTTTCAGTCTCCCAGTTGGCACGCTCTGTCTTGAACCCTTCTTTGAGTTGTTCCATGGCTGCCAAAGCGGTTTTAAGCTCATCTTTCACCTTGGATGTTTCTGCTTGTTGGGACTTGATTTTTTTCTTGAAGATCATCAATTTGAGAGCCTTGGTGATTTATATCAGCCTGTCACAATCAGATGAGGAGCATGTAAATAATTTATCAAAAGTCCCAAGCATATAACAAGTTATACACTTGGCACTTGGGGGCTAATGCGGATTGCTTCTTTACTACTGATTGTTTGAAGTCCCAAGGATCAATACAAGTTTTAATCTTGGCACTTGGGGGCTAATGTGTGTTTGATCAGGAAAATACATAAGGAAAGTCAACAAAGTACAGTATGGAATATAAAAGTCCCGGTTTATCTTCAAGAGATAAACCGGCCCTTGGGGGCTACAATACAATGAAGGTACAGAATAAAGATGAAGGTGTTTTGAAGAATTACCTCATAGTGTTCCTTCATCAGATTCACCAAACCGGCTCCATAATCTCGGCTGGTGTAAAGCCGGTTCAAGAATCTGGAATGAAGATCCTGAGTAGAAAGGTTGACATAGCTTGTCAAATCGGTTTTCCCTTTTCCCTTGCCCATAGCAGCAAACTCGTCCTTGGCAGTATGTTTTGATAAAACAACTGGATTGCCTGGGGCGGTATAAGTCGTGCCAGTGACAATAACATCATCATCATCTTTGGCTGGGCTCGGTGGATTGACATTATCTTTGGCTGGGCTTGGCGGATTGACAGCAGGGCTTGGCGGATTAGCAGCTGAACTCAGCGGATCAGCAACTGGACTTGAAGGCGTGGCACGTGGACTTGATGTATCAACATGTGTAGCCGGGCCAGCCTCCGGCGGATTAGCATCAATAGCTGGGTCTTGCGGGGCAGAGTCATCCATGACAATGTCAGGATTTTCACCAGCATTTTCTGGGGTCTTCTCCGGTTCAACATCGTCAGTGGGGCCGCTGGTCTTAGCTTTCTTGCTCAATCGGGCCTTGGCACTACAATATCAAAGTAAAGATTAGTATGATAAACCGATGCATGAAGAAACAAACCGAAAAAGTAAACTTACCCAGCAACGGTCTTGAGGGGAGGCAGCTGAGTGGTTGATGAACCGCCAGACGAGTTGGAAGACGCCTGGTAATTCGGATCAGATGGATTAAGTGGGTATCGGAAGAAACCCTTCAAAGGATAAAGTTTTTCGGGAGAACAAGTAACCTCTTGACGACGCTTCCGGGTTGGTGTATCCGGTAAACCGGAAGAGGTGACTTGCTGGCCACTATGTCGGGTTGTGTGATGATACGTCCATTTTGCATCATGCTTTTATGTCAATAGTAATTGCATTATGGGCTGTTATTTCACGTTATGTCATAATACTTATGGCTATTCTCTCTTATTTTACAAGGTTTACATGAAGAGGGAGAATGCCGGCAACTGGAATTCTAGGCTGGAAAAGGAGCAAATATTGAAGGACTATTCTGCACAACTCCAAAAGTCCTGAAACTCCACGGAATGTCTTCAAATAAATAAAGAAAAATCGTCGCCAAAGATGAAGGCCAGGGGGCCCACACCCTGCTCATGAGGGTGGGGGGAGCGCCCCCCTGGGCACGCCCCCTACCTCATGGGCCCCCTGGTGGCTCTCTGATGCCCATCTTCTCCTATATGAAGTCTTTCGATGAGAAAAAATAGAAGGCAACCTTTCGGGACGAGACGCCGCCGCCACGAGGCGGAACCTTGGAGGAACCAATCTAGGGCTCCGGCAGAGCTGTTCTGCCGGGGACACTTCCCTCCGGGAGGGGGAAATCATCACCATCGTCATCACCAACGCTCCTCTCATCGGGAGAGGGCAATCTCCATCAACATCTTCACCAGCACCATCTCATCTCCAAACCCTAGTTCTTCTCTTGTATCCAATTCTTGTCTCCAAGTCCGGGATTGGTGCTAGTAGGTTGCTAGTAGTGTTGATTACTCCTTGTAGTTGATGCTAGTTGGTTTATTTGGTGGAAGATCATATATTCAGATCCTTTATGCACATTATTACCCCTCTGATTATGAACATGAATATGCTTTGTGAGTAATTACGTTTGTTCCTGAGGACAAGGGAGAAGTCTTGCTATTAGTAGTCATGTGAATTTGGTATTCGTTCGATATTTTGATAAGATGTATGTTGTCTAACCTCTAGTGGTGTTATGTGAACATCGACTACATAACCCTTCACCATTATTTGGGCCTAGAGGAAGGCATTGGGAAGTAATAAGTAGATGATGGGTTGCTAGAGTGATAGAAGCTTAAACCCTAGTTTATGCGTTGCTTCGTAAGGGGCTGATTTGGATCCATATGTTTCATGCTATGGTTAGGTTTACCTTAATACTTTTGTTGTAGTTGCGGATGCTTGCAATAGAGGTTAATCATAAGTGGGATGCTTGTCCAAGTAAGGGCAGTACCCAAGCACCGGTCCACCCACATATCAAATTATCAAAGTACCGAACGCGAATCATATGAGCGTGATGAAAACTAGCTTGACGATATTCTCATGTGTCCTCGGGAGCGCTTTTCCTATTATAAGAGTTTGTCCAGGCTTGTCCTTTGCTACAAAAAGGATTGGGACACCTTGCTACACTTTATTTACTTTTGTTACTTGTTGCTCGTTACAATTTATCTCATCACAAAACTATCTGTTACCACTTATTTCAGTACTTGCAGACAATACCTTGCTGAAAACCGCTTATCACTTCCTTCTGCTCCTCGTTGGGTTCGAGACTCTTACTTATAGAAAGGACTATGATAGATCCCCTATACTTGTGGGTCATCAAGACTCTTTTCTGGCGCCGTTGCCGGGGAGTGAAGCGCCTTTGGTAGGTGGAATTTGGTAAGGAAAAATTTATTTAGTGTGCTGAAATTTTCCGTCACTTGTTACTATGGAAAGTAATTATTTGAGGGGCTTGTTCGGGGTATCTTCACCCCGTCCAGTAGAGAAAATAGTTGCTCCTCAACCTACTGAACCTACTGAACCTATTGAAAATGAAACTCCTTTTCAGATTCCTTCAGGTTTGATGGAAAAACTGCTAGCTAACACTTTTACAGGAGATGGAACAACACATCCTGATGAACATCTACGCTATGTGGATGATGTTTGTGGACTATTTAAGCTTGCAGGTATACCCGATGATGTTGTTAAGAAGAGGGCCTTCCCTTTATCTTTGAAGGCAGACGCATTGACATGGTATAGGCTATGTGATGATATGAGATCATGGAACTATAAAAGATTGAAACTGGAATTTCATCAAAAGTATTACCCTATGCATCTTGTTCATCGTGATCGCAATTATATATATAATTTTTGGCCTCGCGAAGGAGAAAACATCGCTCAAGCTTGGGGGAGGCTTAAATCAATGTTATATTCATGCCCTAATCATGAGATCCCAAGAGAAATAATTATGCAAAGTTTTTATGCTCGGCTTTTTGATAACACTCGCACCATCCTCGATACTTCTTTGTGCTGGCTCTTTTATGATGAAGCCTATTGAATTTAGATGGAATTTATTGGATAGAATTAAACGCAACTCTGAAGATTGGGACCTCGACGAAGGTAAGGAGTCAGGTATGACACCTAAGTTTGATTGTGTTAAATCTTTTATGGATACCGATATTTTCTGTAAGTTTAGCACTAAATATGGACTTGACTCTGAGATAGTAGCTTCTTTCTGTGAATCCTTTGCTACTTATGTTGATCTCCCCAAGGAGAAGTGGTTTAAATATCATCCTCCCATAGAAGTAAAAGTAGCTGCACCTATTAAAGTTGAAGAAAAGACTGTCACTTACAATGATCCTATTGTTCCCACTTCTTATGTTGAGAAACCACCTTTCCCTGTTAGAATGAAGGATCATGCTAAAGCTTCAACTATTGTCCGTAAAAGCAATATTAGGACTTATACACCACCTGAGCAAGTCAAAGTAGAACCCAATATTGCTATTGTTAAAGATCTCTTGTCTGATAATATTGATGGGCATGTTATTCAATTCTCTGGTGAAACTGCTAGAATTGCTAAACCCTGTGATAGAGATAAACATAGACCTGTGGTAGGCGTGCCTGTTATTTCTGTTAAAATAGGAGATCATTGTTATCATGGCTTATGTGATATGGGTGCTAGTGCTAGTGTTATACCCATTGACTTATACAAAGAAATTATGCATGAAATTGCACCTGCTGAGTTAGAAGAAATTGATGTCACAATTAAACTTGCCAATAGAGATACTATATCTCCAATAGGAATTGTTAGAGATGTTGAAGTCTTGTGTGGGAAAACCAAATGTCCCGCTGATTTTCTTGTTCTTGGTTCTCCACAAGATAACTTTTGTCCCATTATATTTGGTAGACCCTTCTTGAATACTGTCAATGCTAAGATAGACTGCATAAAGAATGTTGTTACTATTGGCTTGGATGATATGGTTCATGAGTTTAATTTCTCTAAATTTAGTAAACAACATCGTGAGGAAGAATTGCCTAGTAAGGATGAAATTATTGGTCTTGCTTCTATTGCCGTACCTCCTAGTGATCCTTTAGAACACTATTTGCTAGACCATGAAAATGATATGTTCATGAATGACAGAAGGGAAATAGATGAAGTATTCTTTAAACAGGAACCTATTCTGCAACACAATTTGCCTGTTGAAATCCTAGGGGATCCTCCTCCACCCAAGGGTGATCCCGTGTTTGAGCTTAAACCGTTGCCTGATAATCTTAAATATGCTTATCTTGATGAAAAGAAAATATATCCTGTCATTATTAGTGCTAACCTTTCAGAGCATGAAGAAGAAAGGTTATTGAAAACTCTGAAAAAGCATCGTGCTGCTATTGGATATACTCTGGATGATCCTAAGGGCATCATTCCCACTCTATGTCAACATAAAATAAATTTGGAAGCTGGTGCCAAACCAGTTTGTGATCCTCAACGACGTTTGAATCCTAAAATGAAAGAAGTGGTAAGAAAGGAAATACTCAAGCTTGTGGAGGCAGGTATAATTTATCCCGTTGCTGATAGTCAGTGGGTAAGTCCTGTCCATTGTATCCCTAAGAAGGGAGGTATTACTGTTGTCCCTAATGATAAAGATGAATTGATTCCGCAAAGAATTATCACAGGTTATAGGATGGTAATTGATTTCCGCAAATTAAATAAGGCTACTAAGAAAGATCATTACCCCTTACCTTTTATTGATCAAATGCTAGAAAGATTATGCAAACATACACACTATTGCTTTCTAGATGGTTATTCCGGTTTTTCTCAAATACCTGTGTTGGCTAAGGATCAATCAAAGACTACTTTTACATGCCCTTTTGGTACTTTTGCTTATAGACGTATGCCTTTTGGTTTATGTAATGCACCTGCTACCTTTCAAAGATGCATGATGGCTATATTCTCTGACTTTTGTGAGAAAATTTGTGAGGTTTTCATGGATGACTTTTCCATCTATGGCTCCTCTTTTGATGATTGCTTGAGCAATCTTGCTCGAGTTTTGCAGAGATGTGAAGAAACTAATCTTGTCTTGAATTGGGAAAAGTGCCACTTTATGGTTAATGAAGGTATTGTCTTGGGGCACAAAGTTTCCGAAAGAGGTATTGAAGTTGATAAAGCCAAGGTTGATGCTATTGAAAAGATGCCATGTCCCAAGGACATCAAAGGTATAAGAAGTTTCCTTGGTCACGCCGGATTTTATAGGAGGTTCATTAAGGACTTCTCAAAAATCTCTCGGCCTCTGACCAATTTATTACAAAAAGATGTACCATTTGTCTTTGATGATGATTGTGTAGAAGCATTTGAAATACTTAAAAAAGCATTAGTATCTGCACCTGTTGTTCAGCCACCTGATTGGAATTTACCATTTGAAATTATGTGTGATGCTAGCGATTATGCTGTAGGTGCTGTTCTAGGGCAAAGAGTTGATAAGAAATTAAATGTTATCCATTATGCTAGTAAGACTCTAGACAATGCTCAAAGAATTTATGCTACTACTGAAAAGGAACTTTTTGCAGTTGTATTTGCTTGTGATAAATTCAGACCCTATATTGTTGATTCTAAAGTAACTATTCACACTGATCATGCTGCTATTAAGTATCTTATGGAAAAGAAAGATGCAAAACCTAGGCTTATTAGATGGGTTCTCTTGCTTCAAGAATTTGATTTGCATATTGTTGATAGAAAAGGAGCTGAGAACCCCGTTGTAGACAACTTATCTAGGTTAGAGAATGTTCTTGATGACCCACTACCTATTGATGATAGCTTTCCTGATGAACAATTAAATGTCATAAGTACTTCTAGTAGCACTCCATGGTATGCCGATTATGCTAATTATATTGTTGCTAAATTTATACCACCTAGCTTCACATACCAACAAAAGAAAAAGTTTTTCGATGAATTGCGACATTACTTTTGGGCTGACCCACATCTTTATAAAGAAGGAGTAGATGGTGTTATTAGACGTTGTGTACCTGAGCATGAACAGGAACAGATCCTACGCAAGTGTCACTCTGAGGCTTATGGAGGACACCACGCTGGAGATAGAACTACACATAAGGTATTGCAATCCGGTTTTTATTGGCCTACTCTCTTCAAGGATGCCCGTAAGTTTGTTTTGTCTTGCGATGAATGTCAAAGAATTGGTAATATTAGTAGACGTCAAGAAATGCCTATGAATTATTCACTTGTTATTGAACTGTTTGATGTTTGGGGCTTTGATTATATGGGACCTTTTCTTGCCTCTAACGGTTATACTCATATTTTAGTTGCTGTTGATTACATTACTAAGTGGGTAGAGGCTATTCCTACTAGTAGTGCTGATCATAACACTTCTATTCAAATGCTTAAGGAATTTATTTTTCCGAGGTTTGGAGTCCCTAGATATTTAATGACTGATGGTGGTTCACACTTTATTCATGGTGCTTTCCGTAAGATGCTTGCTAAATATGACGTTAATCATAGAATTGCATCTCCATATCACCCGCAGTCTAGTGGTTAGGTAGAATCGAGCAATAGAGAGCTCAAATTAATCTTGCAAAAGACTGTCAATAGGTGTAGAAAGAATTGGTCCAAGAAACTGAATGACGGATTATGGGCCTATAGAACTGCATACAAAAATCCTATGGGTATGTCTCCGTATAAAATGGTTTATGGAAAAGCTTGTCACTTACCTCTCGAACTAGAACATAAGGCATACTGGGCTATTAAAGAGCTCAACTACGATTTCAAACTTGCCGGTGAGAATAGGTTATTTGATATTAGCTCACTTGATGAATGGAGAACCCAAGCTTATGAAAATGCAAAGTTATTTAAAGAAAATGTTAAAAGATGGCATGACAAAAGGATACAAAAGCGTGAGTTTAATGTAGGTGATTATGTATTGCTATACAACTCTCGTTTAAGATTTTTTGCAGGAAAACTTCTCTCTAAATGGGAAGGTCCTTACGTTATCGAGGAGGTCTATCGTTCCGGTGCCATAAAAATCAACAACTTCGCAGGCACAAATCCGAAGGTGGTAAACGGTCAAAGGATCAAACACTATATTTCAGGTAATCCCATAAATGTTGAAACTAATATTATTGAAACTGTAACCCCAGAGGAATACATAAAGGACACTTTCCAGAACGTTCTAGACTCTGAAAAGGAATAGGCATTTTGTACGGTAAGTAAACCAACTCCAAAACAATTCTTAAGGCAATATTTCTCCGTTTTGGAATATTTAGAAAAATAGAAAAATAAGTAGCAGTCCGGGGAGGACACGAGGCCCCCACGAGGGTGGAGGGCGCGCCCTACCCCCTGGGCGCACCCCCTACCTCGTGAGCACCTCGTGTGCCCTCCGGACTCCGTTTCCTTGCACGATACGTATTTTGGTCGGTAAAAATTCATTATATATTCTCCCGAAGGTATTGACTCCCGTATCACGCAGATATCCTTTTTTTTGTTTTGAGCTGTTGCTGCTGCTGCAGATTAGAGCAAGATGTCTTCTCAAGAGTTAGTCGGGGAGAGCCGGGTATCTAACCCGGCACCGGAACCAAGGGCAAACAGCGACGCTGACCACTTTGGGCCGGCAACGGAGGAAGAGATGTAGGCTGACCTGATGAGAGTAGATGCCATGGAAGACCAAGAAGTCACCTCTCGCCTCTGAGCTGGGTTTACGATGGGGGAACTACAGAGCTCAGCTATTCCAAACTCGGTTATCCCTTCCAATGTTAAATTTCTTTCCTATGAAAATATGAGGAGAAGTGTCTCTGGTTCTCCCGCAGCTATGCAACACCCTTGGGTGCAAGGAGCTTTAGTCGTTACAGGAAAGTTTCGCAAGGAAATAATGGACCTCAAGCAGCAGGTCAATAAGCTCGAGGAGGAGAACCGTATTCTGAGGGGAATCATCGCCAAGAATATTACGTCAACAACAAAGAAGGAGACATAATCACATGGGTATGGGCACTCCCCTTGGCAACTGCCAAGCTTGGGGGAGGTGCCCTGGTATCGTATCACCATCACAACTCCTATCTTTACCGTTTTTCTTAGTTCGATCCTTTTAGTAGTATCTTGATTTAGTAGAATCAAGTCATGGCATGATCTAGTTTTGAGTTTTTCTTTTTGATCCTTCTTTGTAATTGAGTCCGTGAGCTATATAATAAAGTTTAGTGTTGAGTCAAGGGCTTGAGTATTTTGCCATGATCTTGGGTGATTAGAAGAAAAAGAATAAAAAGAATCAAAGATTTCATTTTGATCTTAGTGAAAGTAATGACTCCACATAGAAAGAGTATGATGATTAAAAGTTGTTGGGAGTTGGCAAATATAGCTTTGGTCATCGTTGCAATTAATAGGAAGTAATAAGGAAAGAGAGGTTTCACATATAGATATATTATCATTGACATCTTTTATGATTGGGAGCACTCATTAAAATATAACATGCTAAAGAGTTGATGTTGGATAAGGAAGAGAACATAATGAGTTATGTTTTCTTACATCTGAGATAAAGTATGTTGTCGTGGATCCTCTACCATGTAGAGCTTGCCTTTCCCCCTCTTGCTAGCCAAATTCTTAGCACCAAGTACAAATACTACTTGTGCTTTCAAATACCCTTAAACCAGTTTTGCCATGAGAGTCCACCATATCTACCTATGGATTGAGTAAGATCCTTCAAGTAAGTTTTCATCGGTGCAAGCAATAAAAATTGCTCTCTAAATATGCATGAGTTATTAGTGCAGAGAAACAAGCTTTGTACGAACTTGTTGTGGATGCAATAAAAGCGACGGACTGCATAATAAAGGTCCACACGCAAGGGGCAATATAAAGTGACATTCTTTTGCATTAAGATTTTGTGCATCAACCCTAAACGCGCATGACAACCTCTGCTTCCCTCTGCGAAGGGCCTATCTTTTATTATTATCTTCTACCTTATGCAAGAGTCACGGTGATCTTCACCTTTCCCTTTTTATTTTATCCTTTGGCAAGCTCAGCATGTTGGAAAGAACGTGATATATATATCTAATTGGATGTGGGTGAGCATGAGTTATTATTGTTGACATTACCCTTGAGGTAAAAGGTTGTGGGGCAGAACTATAAGCCCCTATCTTTCTCTGTGTCCGGTTAAAACTCCGTAAACACAAGTATTGCGTGAGTGTTAGTAATTATGAAGGACTAAGTGATAGTTGAGTATGTGGACTTGCTTTTAAGCTCTGACATAGACTCTTTCTGATGTTATAAATTGCAATTGCCTCAATGACTGAGGTTATAGTTTGTTGGTGCTCAATAAAGTTTCTGATTCATACTTTAGCTTTGTGAGAAGATCATCACTTGAACATGAGTAATCATATGACAAAATCTATATATGTTGCTGTTATGAAATAATCATGATGCCTTCATGTCCGTATTTTATTTTTATCGACGCCCCTACCTCTAAACATGAGGACATATTTATTGTTATCGGCTTTTCGCTTGAGGACAAGCGAGGTCTAAGCTTGGGGGAGTTGATACGTCCATTTTGCATCATGCTTTTATGTCAATATTTATTGCATTATGGGCTGTTATTTCATGTTATGTCACAATACTTATGGCTATTCTCTCTTATTTTACAAGGTTTACATGAAGACGGAGAATGCCGGCAGCTGGAATTCTGGGTTGGAAAAGGAGCAAATATTGAAGGACTATTCTGCGCAACTCCAAAAGTCCTGAAACTCCATGGAATGTCTTAAAATAAATAAAGAAAAATCGTCGCCAAAGATGAAAGCCAGGGGGCCCCCACCCTGCTCACGAGGGTGGGGGGCGCCCCCTGGGCGCGCCCCCTACCTCGTGGGCCCCCTGGTGGCTCTCCGATGCCCATCTTCTCCTATATGAAGTCTTCCGATGAAAAAAAATAGAAGGCAACCTTTCGGGATGAGACTCCGCCGCCAAGAGGCGGAACCTTGGCGGAACCAATCTAGGGCTCCGGCAGAGCTGCTCTGCCGGGGACACTTCCCTCCGGGAGGGGGAAATCATCACCATCGTCATCACCAATGCTCCTCTCATCGGGAGAGGGCAATCTCCCTCAACATCTTCACTAGCACCATCTCATCTCCAAACCCTAGTTCATCTCTTGTATCCAATTCTTGTCTCCAAGTCCGGGATTGGTGCTAGTAGGTTGCTAGTAGTGTTGATTACTCCTTGTAGTTGATGCTAGTTGGTTTATTTGGTGGAAGATCATATTTTTAGATCCTTTATGCACATTATTACCCCTCTGATTATGAACATGAATATGCTTTGTGAGTAATTACGTTTGTTCCCGAGGACAAGGGAGAAGTCTTGCTATTAGTAGTCATGTGAATTTGGTATTCGTTCGATATTTTGATAAGATGTATGTTGTCTAACCTCTAGTGGTGTTATGTGAATGTCGACTACATAACACTTCACCATTATTTGGGCCTAGAGGAAGGCATTGGGAAGTAATAAGTGGATGATGGGTTGCTAGAGTGACAGAAGCTTAAACCCTAGTTTATGCGTTGCTTTGTAAGGGGCTGATTTGGATCCATATGTTTCATGCTATGGTTAGGTTTACCTTAATACTTTTGTTGTAGTTGCGGAAGCTTGCAATAGAGGTTAATCATAAGTGGGATGCTTGTCCAAGTAAGGGCAGTACCCAAGCACTGGTCCACCAACATATCAAATTATCAAAGTACCGAACGCGAATCATATGAGCGTGATGAAAACTAGCTTGACGATATTCCCATGTGTCCTCGGGAGCGCTTTTCCTATTATAAGAGTTTGTCCAGGCTTGTCCTTTGCTACAAAAAGGATTGGGCCACCTTGCTGCACTTTATTTACTTTTGTTACTTGTTGCTCGTTACAATTTATCTTATCACAAAACTATCTGTTACCACTTATTTCAATACTTGCAGAGAATACCTTGCTGAAAACCGCTTATCATTTCCTTCTGCTCCTCGTTGGGTTCGAATTTTGGATCCAAATAAGCAAGAGGGTGAGAGTATTTCACTTTCCGAACTGCACGGCGAAATCTTTGAACCGGCACGAGATCTGAATTGGAGGAAAGAGAGATTACCTCAACATGGTCCGCACGGCTGCCTTCGCATCATCCTGATAATAGTCATTGTTAATAAGATGTATGAAAAAGGAGCCAAGGGAGTCAAGTTCTTTCTCTTGATCCGATTCTTCCACATCTTCGAGCGGATCAGCAGCTTCGCCGGTTTTCTTCTTGGCTGCTTTCTTAATAGCTTTGCTCTTGGCACGAGGAGCTCTAGCCGGTTTATCTGAAGCCTTCCCTTTCCAAAAGCAGCTATTGGCCTAGAAAGTTAAAACAAAGGATTATTAGAACAAATGTTAAAATGGAGGCAGATCAAGAAAGCACAAGGTTAAAATCTTACCGCTGGCGGTTTGTTGGCGGTATAAAAGGGGGCCAGCCCGGTTTGACTGCATGCGGCTATTGGTTCGTCTAACATCTTCTTCACAGACTCTGTAACTTCATCATCAGTCATTTCTATTTCATTAAACCGTTGAGGGTCCTTGGCATCGCCAGTATACTCATGCATCAATCCGGAGCAGCGACTTAAGGGCAGGATGTGTCATTTAACCCAACAGCGAATGAGATCAACACCAGTCAAACCATTGGCCAAGAGAGCCCGGAGCTTGGCGAGTTGAGGTGCGTAAGTTTGCCGTTCTTTGGCAGTTAACCGTCAAGGTAACGGGTGGCCGTTGCTTAGCCGGTGAGGGCGGTAACCCGGCAAGGGGTTTTCTCCATCAAGGGCAGTGTTCTGACAATAAAACCAAGTTTGGTTCCAGTCTTTGGGATGACTGTGGTGTGATGCATGTGGGAAATCAACTTCCTTCCTCTTCTAGATTGATACCCCACCAAGTTCCGTGTTAGGACCATCAGAAAACTCAGTTTGGCGGTTTAGATGGAAAAAATCCTGGAAGAGCTCGACAGATGGTTCTTCCGGAAGGTAAACTTCACAAACTTGAAAATTGCATATATTTGATACAGAATTTGGTCCAATATCTTGTGGATGGAGTTGGAAGCTCGCAAGGACATCTCAGAAATTTTTTGATCCGGGGGGGACTGAAGCCCCGGTCTAGATGCTGCATAAAAACAATAACTTCGCCATCTTGAGGCTCAGGAGGGCACTCAGGGCCAGGAACTCGCCAGTGAAGGACATTTTTTGAAGCTAAAGCGCCCGTTACAACATATCCATTGATTTGTGTCTCCGTGATCCGGGACGGAACCCAGTTGCAAGCGGCGAATTGCTTAGTCATCTTGGAAACAAATAGTAAAGGGAAAAATGAAGGCCGGTTTACAACAGTTGGTTGGTGTGTCCTAATCAGTCTTAAACCGGGGAATTTGATGAAGGCATATAAGTGAGTTAAACCGGAGTTTATTATTTTAGACAAGACGGCGGTTTAAGTGAGGGCTAATGATATATGGCGGATTACCAACTACTAAAGATTTAAACCGCCCTTAGGTGGAGGAGCCAGAGAGGAAAGTCTGCTAAGTGTTGACAGAAACGGGTTTCACACAATGATGAAATTAATTTGGATCTACCATGCTTCAATAAATAAAAATTTCTGCGACCTATAATGGCGTTAAGCAGAACAGAGAAGGTCATACGTTCTACTGAGGATTCTTTACAAAGAAGGAAGATCTACTAGTACTGAAAATGGATATGGAGCAACTACCGCACAAGATCTACGCTACTGATTAGATCAAAGAAACTGCGGCAGAAGTAAAAATGAAGAACTGGGATGAACACTTATGAACATGGATGAACTCGTCAACCCTAGCATAGATCTAAAGATGCGGAAAAAGGAAAACTTACCAGTACAGATCTACTACGGAGGGATGCCGCGAGCTCTGGTTCGATTCAGGGTGATGCAGCAGCCGGGGACGAAGACGACGATGCGCTTGGTGGCGGCAGCAGAGCTCGACCAGTAGGGGTTCGCGAGAGGAAGAAGAAGAGGCAAGGGGAAAGAAGGGAAAGACCCGTTGAGGGAGTCCTGGACTAGGGGGTGTCCGGATAGCCGGACTATCATCATCGGCCGGACTCCAAGACTATGAAGATACAAGATTGAAGACTTCGTCCCGTGTCCGGATGGGACTTTCCTTGGCGTGGAAGGCAAGCTTGGCAATACGGATATGTAGATCTCCTACCATTGTAACCGACTCTGTGTAACCCTAGCCCTCTCCGGTGTCTATATAAACCGGAGGGTTTTAGTCCGTAGGACGAACAACCATTACAACAATCACACCATAGGCTAGCTTCTAGGGTTTAGCCTCCTTGATCTCGTGGTAGATCCACTCTTGTACTACCCATATCATCAATATCAATCAAGCAGGAGTAGGGTTTTACCTCCATCGAGAGGGCCCGAACCTGGGTAAAAACATCGTGTCCCTTGTCTCCTGTTCCCATCCGCCTAGACGCAAAGTTCGGGACCCCCTACCCGAGATCCTCCGGTTTTGACACCGACATTGGTGCTTTCATTGAGAGTTCCTCTGTGTCGTCACCGATAGGCTTGATGGCTCCTTCGATCATCAACAACGACGCAGTCCAGGGTGAGGCTTTTCTCCCCGGACAGATCTTCGTGTTCGGCGGCTTTTCACTGCGGGCCAATTCACTTGGCCGTCTGGAGTAGATCGAAAGCTACGCCCCTGGCCATCAGGTCAGATTTGGAAGCCTAAACTTCATGGCTGACATCCGCGGAGACTTGATCTTCGACGGATTCGAGCCACAGCCGAGCGCGCCGCACTGTCACGATGGGCATGATTTAGCTCTGCTGCCGGACAGTGCCCTGGAGGCCGCACACGAGTCCGCTCCGATCCATAATTCGGAGCCGACCGCGCAGATCGAGGATGGCTGGCTAGACACTGCCTCGGGGGCTGCAACCTCTACGGTGATGGACCGAATACTGACCTTGTCCCTTGTAAAGCCCGTGACTCCGAGGTGCCGGAGTCCTCGCCGGACTCCGAACCTCCTGCGCCCCTACCAATCGAATCCGATTGGGCGCCAATCATGGAGTTCACCGCCCCGGACATCTTTCAGCACTCACCCTTTGGCGACATCCTGAATTCGCTAAAGTATCTCTCGTTATCAGGAGAGCCCTGGCTGGACTGCGGTCAGGACGGTTGGGATGCGGACGACAAAGAAATTCAAAGCCCACCCACCACCCACTTTGTAGCCACTGTCGACGATCTAACCGACATGCTAGACTACGACTCCGAAGACACCGACGGTATGGACGACGATGCCGGAGACGACCAAGAACCAGCGCCTACCGGGCACTGGAAAGCCACCTCAACTCATGATATATATATGGTGGACACCCCAAAAGGGAGCGATAAGGAGGAACAACGGGACGCGGCGAAGAATAATTCCCCCAAAAAACAACCAAAATGGTGACGCAAGCGCCGCCCCAAGTCCCGCCTCGATAACAACAACACTCATAATAACCCAGCCGTAGAGCAGGGCAAACCAGTGGACGACGAACATGCAACCAAGCAACCATCCGAACAGGATGAATCGGATAATCAACCCATCCCCGGCGAAAACAACAGTCCAGACGATCTTACGCCGGACACACCACCGGAGCATAAGAACCTTCACAAAAGGCTTGTCGCCACTGCAAGAAGTTTGAAGAAGCAAAAACGGAAGCTCAAAACAGCGGAAGGCATACTCAGAATGAGGTGGAGCAAAGTACTCAAGACCACGGACAAATGTGGCAATAGCCACCAAGCAAAGAGCTACCCGAAGCGCAAGCTGCTGCCCGAATTCGACGAGGAGGCCGTAGAGCCCCCACAATCAAAAAGCAAAGAGGCCGCCTGGTCAGATAGACGACCAGATGACAGGCCAAGAGCTGCAAGCGGCACCACACACAAGCCGACACATGACACACATAAAGATCATCGCAAAACAGATGGCCCGGTCAGGTCCATTTATGGGCCAAAGAAGAGGGCCCCAGGAAGCAACACAACACGCCGAGGGGGTGAAGATAACGGCACACCTAAATACAGGGGCGCCACACACCCACTATGTTTCACCGATGAGGTGCTGGGATTTCCAGCGGGATTCAAGCCCGTAAACATAGAAGCATACGACGGAACAACAGACCCTGGAGTCTGGATTGAGGATTACATCCTACACATACATATGGCTAGAGGAGACGATCTCCACGCCATAAAATATCTACCCCTCAAGCTCAAAGGGCCAGCTGGGCATTGGCTCAAAAGCCTCCCAGAAAATACCATTGGAAGTTGGGAAGAGCTCGAGGACGCGTTTAGAGCAAATTTTCAGGGGACTTATGTCCGCCCCCCGGATGCAGACGATTTAAGTCACATAACCCAACAACCCGGAGAGTCAGCGCGCAAATTCTGGAACAGGTTCCTCACCAAAAAGAACCAAATAGTCGACTGTCCGGACGCCGAAGCCTTAGCAGCTTTTAAACATAACGTCCGAGACGAATGGCTCGCCAGACACCTCGGCCAGGAAAAGCCAAGAACAATGGCCGCGCTAACAAGCCTCATGACCCGCTTTTGCGCGGGGGAAGATAGCTGGCTAGCAAGATGCAGCACCAGCGACCCGAGTACATCCGAGATCAGAGATGGAAATGGAAAATCACGGCGCAGAAAGGATCAGCGCCGAAATAAAGAAAAGGCCCAAAGAACACGGCGGTCAACGCCGGATTCAAAAGCTCGCGGCCGAACAACAAAACACTGCCTCTTAAGGACAACAGTGACGAGCTATCCAACCTAAACAAAATTTTGGATCGGATATGTCAAATCCACAGTACCCCCGGGAAGCCTGCAAACCACACCCACCGAGATTGTTGGGTCTTCAAACAGTCTGGCCGACTCAACGCCGAACACAAGGGGCTCGACACGCCAAGCGAGGACGACGACGAACCCCACCAGCAGAACGCCGGAAAACAAAAGACTTTCCCACAAGAAGTCAAAACAGTAAACTCACTTCATGTGATAATACGGAACAATAGTGCGGCACCCGCTAAAGTACGCGTCGCACGGTCCACCCCAGTGGAATCCCGAGATTGGATGTCAAAACCAATTACTTTCGACCACCTGGATTATTCCAGAAGTATTCGAAACGCTGGATGGACTCTCTGATATTGGATCCTATAATCGAAGGACTATAATTTACACAAGTCCTAATGGATGGCGGCAGCGACTTAAACCTGCTATATCCGGATACAATCCGCAAGTTGGGGATTGACCCTACTAAAATTCGCCATAGCCGCACTTCCTTCAAAGGAGTAACGCCAGGGCCTTATGCCAAGTCCATGGGCTCCTCACTACTAGAAGTTGTGTTCGGTCCACCCGACAACTTCCATCGCGAAAAGCTACTCTTCCATGTCGCCCCATTTCAAAGTAGCCATCAAGCACTATTGGGACGTGAAGCTTTCGCCCGCTTTAACGCAATATCGCACTACGCGTCCCTTACACTAAAAATGCCCGGTCCACGCAGCATCATCTCCTTACAAGGTTGCTCAAGACCCCGGACACGGCTAGGCGAGTCCGGCACAAATAAACCAGGGGCTTCCTAGCCTCACACCCCTTCACAAGGGGCTGTGCGTATGAACGCTAAGAGCCAATAAAAGCTCAAATTTATTCATTTATTCATACTCCGTTTTAAATACATTTTTTGCACAATTTCTTTTCAAGCTAAGTTCCTCTCTTTTATAGATGAACAGCGTGTACACCCGTCCAGGATACGGCACAACGGAGACACAGGCGCAGACGTGCAGCAGGGACCCATGGCAAGGATTCTTTTCAGATTAAGACCCTGCGTAAACCTTTCTTACTGTCTCTTGTTGATTCACATCCCCCGGTTTTTCACCATAACCGACGAGGAGGCTGGCGTTTTGGCATCGGCCGCGTCAGAAATTTTCGCCTGTACCTGGACACTAGGGGCTTAGGGCATTGTTCTGCCCGCTATCATAAAGGCTGAATACCTTAGGGAGTGTTCGGCGTCTCGGGTTAGGCCTTATATGCATCAGCTCCGAATCATGTCTTTGGTCAAATGTTGGGTTTGCCCGGCTCCTGTGTTTTGCTGCCTTACGTTCCGTATCATCGGCTAACGCGGCACCAGGAGAACTACTGCGATTGTGCCCCGGTTCGGTCGGGCGAGCACCTCAGTAGAGAAAGCCGAAAACTGACTGTCATGATACAGCGAGAGACTGGTCAACCACTCGATCGACTACCGGAATGTTTAGAATTCCTCCGCTTTGACGAAGGACCGTTTCCCGGTCAGGCACATACGCGCCCCGAATTCGGAGAGCGCGGTGCCCCTAGGGGCTATATCGTAGCCCCACCTTCGAACTCCTATGGCTAAGTGAAAGTGATAAAGCATCATAGTCCGGTTGCCTCGTTTGCTACGCTACCACCTCCTTCACAGGACCAAGACGTTGGATTAAGTGTGAAAATGCGCTATTTTGCAAACACCCCCGCACCATGTGCGTGGGGGCTGAAGCCGAAGACTGCCATCTTTCAGGTTATACACAAGTATACATTAACGGCCGCACAGGAGATATTTCAATACTTGAACGCACAAGTATAAAAAGCACTTATATTATGAATATCGTTTTACATATCATAAAGATCATTTGAACATGACATTTATTGAGCACTGCGACTCTATTACACGAGCACCCCGCAGAACTTCCCCAAAAATAGTGCTCGGCGGGTAACCGGCTCTCGTCTGAACCCCGGGTTGCAACATCGATGGCATCCATCTCCGTCCAGTATGTCTTCACACGGGCGAGGGCCATCCGAGCACCCTCTATGCAGGCCGACCGCTTCATCACCTTGATATGCGGCACCGCCCCAAGGAATTGCTGCAATAAGCCAAAATAACTCTTCGGCTTTGGCCTATCCGGCCAGATATGAGCCACTACATCCATCATGGAAAGTCCGGACAATCTATTCAGCTCAGCCCACTCAGCCAACCGATCGGTCAGCGGAAGTGAACGCTCCGGGCTGTGGAATTGAGACCAAAAAAGCTCTTCCATCTCGTGATCCTTTTGACTTCGGAAGTGCACAACAGCATCTGCCGTACTCGCCGCTAAATCCATATAAGGATCCTTCGGACCCCACAGCTGGCCAAGTTGAGCATACTTCGGATCTGTGAACTTCCTGCGCAGCAGAAAGGGCTTGCCAGCCGCAATATGTCCAGCCTGATGCAGCTCCTCCTTTATAGCCCTCATTGCAGAACGGGCATCCTTGGCTTCGGCGGTGGCCTTCTTCAGGTCTTCTCGCTCCGCTCGGCGTTCTTTTTCAAGAACCTCATAGCGGTCGGTAACATCTTTTTGCTTCACGACTATTTTGGCCATCTCCTCCCTGCTTTGACAGTGAGCAGCCCTTCCGGCATCTAGCTCTTCTGCCGCCTTCGAGGCAGCCGCATCACTCCTTCTAGCCTGCTCCTTGGCACGAGCAAGCTTTGGTCGAAGGTCCTCCATAGCAGCAGCACCATCTGCATTAAGCATACATGTCATAAGGAGTGAGCATCAGCTCCCTTACTAGGTGACCACGGAGAAACAACCTACCTTGTGACTCATCAAGTCGATTATTGACCAGCGCGATGTCTGCATCCGCAACGTCGAGTTGCCGCTTTAGTTCGGCAACTCCATCAGTCCGGCTGGCCATCGGACTATCTTCCACCTACATAGGAAGGGCAAGAGTTAATACCTGAGATTATGATCCTCGGCACGCTGTCGCTTTCGACAACATACCGAGTCTCAGGGGCTACTATCTATACAGGGCGCACTTTATGTGTAAAACTGTCAAAAGGTATGTCATTTTTACGTACCTCAAACCCCGCCAGCAAACTTCTGACGGCATCATGCAACCCGCCCCTGGCGGATGAAATTCTTTCAATCACCATACTCGTCAATGTACGGTGATCTTCTGAGATAGACGCCTTCTCAAGCAGATCCTTCAGCTCCCCCGGCCGTACACCAGTTGGTGCCGAACTCTTCGACCCTGCCGGACTCGGGTATACCCTCCGGGACGACACCTCAGGGTCGTCCGCCCCGCCTGACGATGCGGCAGATGGAGGCGTCTCGCTCTCCATCATCTCCGGACGAAGGTCCCCCGAAGATGAGCTCAGCTGAGAAGGACGGAGATCCGAACTACAAGGTAAAAACTTTCGTTATCCTCAGAAGCAAAAATAGGGATGTCCCTTATTACAAAACTCCCCTTTTCCTACTTACGGCTCGCTGGAGGGCTGATTCCTTAGGGGAGATAGTGCGGCCGGGGCCTCCCCAGACGCAGGACCCTCTGGTGAAGATCTCTTCCCCCGCTTTGAGGCCTTGGCCTCCGGGTTTTCGGAAGCGGTCCTCTTCTCCCCTTGGAAGGAGGGATTCTTGATCCCCCCTTTCTCGAAAGCCTCCTTGGAAGAGGCGGTAGTTTCTCTATTTTCCCTTTCGCCTTCCTCTGAAGGCGCAACCTCCAGCATCGTGACCAGCACGGGATCCGGTGCGGTCTCTGGGAGGGGGGCCGGACACTGTACCAGTTTCGCTAGCGCTAGCCACTCCTATTCAAAGGGCGATTGGTTAAAAGGCAAATTCAAGAATACGCAAACAAACGGTGTGTCCAGACACAAGGCTACTTACCTGAGCATCCGGGCGATTGCAGCTTAGGCCGGCATCCTCGGTCAATTCCGGACACACTTCTTGTGATCCGAAGAACAATTTGTACATTTCCACGGGCGTCGCGCCCATGAAGTGTTGGAGAGCTCGTGGCCCCTCCGGATTGAATTCCCACAGATGGAGGGGGCGACGTTTGCAGGGCAGAAGACGCGAATCAGCGTAACCTGCATCCCTACGACCAGATTGATCTCCCTCTCTTGGAGGTCTCGAATCCGGCCCTGCAATAGGGGTACGTCCTTTGACGGCCCCCAGTTGAGCCCTTGGTTGACCCATGACATTAGCCGTTGTGGGGGGCCCGAGCGAAAGATGGGCGGTGGCTTCTGCCTGCTGCCCCTGGGAGCGGTAATATAGAACCACTCCTGTTGCCACAAGCCGAGCTCCTCCTGGAAAGATCCCTCGGGCCATGGAGCATCTGCCCTCTTGCCTACAACCGCCCCACCGCACTCTGCTTGACGCCCCTCGATCATCTTTGGCTCCACATTGTAGGTTTTGAGCCACAAACCGAAGTGAGGGGTAGTGCGGAGGAAGGCTTCGCAGACGACAATGAATGATGAGATGTGATGGATGGACTCCGGAGCCAAGTCATGGAATTCCAACCCATAGTAAAACATGAGCCCTCTCACAAAAGGATCCATCGGGAAGCCTAAACCCCGACGGAGGTGGGACACAAACACGACGCTCTCGCCGGGCTCGGGAGTAGGAATGACTTGCCCTTTGGCGGGCAGCCTATGCGAAATCTCGTAGGTCAGGTACCTGGCTTCTCTCAGCTTTAGCACGTCCTCTTCCGTGACGGAGGAGGGCATCCACCGGCCCTGTAGGTCGGAGCCGGACATTGTTGAAGGTCCGAGGCGCTCGAATCTGGGGCTCTGGGTGTTGGAACTCGGGGTGAGAGGCAGATTCGATTGAGGATTGAAGAAAAGAAACATGCCTTGGTCCCATTATAAAGAGGGAGAATACCAAGAGCCGTCCCCGTGACCGTTTGGGACTCACCTTCGATAGAGGAGGCGTGGCAACGGGCACGGTTGGGTTACCCACGTCCGTATTGATGGGAATCCCGGAATAAGGGGAACACGATCTCTGCTTCGACAAGACGTGCCAAGGAAACCGCTTCACTAAACGCGCTGAGGTGGTATAATAAAAACGATTCAAGTAAAGGCTTGGTAGTGGTGTGACGTCACGCCACAAAATACGTCAGCAGATTGAACTTGTGTACATATTATTCTCTCTACGGTGGTATGTGGAATTTATTTTACAGAGCCGGACACTATCCTGGTGTTCACAATCTTCTATGAATTATTCGGAGGAGGAACCCGCCTTGCAATGCCGAAGACAATATGCGCGCCGGACTCGTCGTCATTGAAGCCTGGTTCAGGGGCTACTGAGGGAGTCCTGGACTAGGGGGTGTCCGGATAGCCGGACTATCATCATCGGCCGGACTCCAAGACTATGAAGATACAAGATTGAAGACTTCGTCCCGTGTCCGGATGGGACTTTCCTTGGCGTGGAAGGCAAGCTTGGCAATACGGATATGTAGATCTCCTACCATTGTAACCGACTCTGTGTAACCCTAGCCCTCTCCGGTGTCTATATAAACCGGAGGGTTTTAGTCCGTAGGACGAACAACCATTACAACAATCATACCATATGCTAGCTTCTAGGGTTTAGCCTCCTTGATCTCGTGGTAGATCCACTCTTGTACTACCCATATCATCAATATCAATCAAGCAGGAGTATGGTTTTACCTCCATCGAGAGGGCCCGAACCTGGGTAAAAACATCGTGTCCCTTGTCTCCTGTTACCATCCGCCTAGACGCACAGTTCGGGACCCCCTACCTGAGATCCGCCGGTTTTGACACCGACACCCGTCGGCTTTATTTATAAGGAGAAAGGGATAAGTGGCAGGCGCAAGAATCGAGGAGCCTGAAGCGGCAAGGAGGGCGCGCCTGTCGCCTCGATCTTCGGGATACCATTGATGAAGGGAATTTTTCTAATCTTTTTTATTTCAGAGATGATGTCATGATGATCCATTGCCGTGTCCAGAGGATGACGTCACGGCGGTTTAACAAAGTTTTCAGGAGAAGACATCATGGCAGTTTACGAGAATATAAGGAGATGTTCACAAAATTTCTTGAAGTATTGAAGATTGACATGAACAGGTTCAAATCAATCTGGGGCCTAATGTTGGGGATATAACTACTGAGTGTAAACCGGCCAGGAGGGCCCGGTTCACCCTCAATTATATTAAAGCCCACTAAGATCCAGAAGATGGCGTTTTACTAATGAAGCTTAGAAGCCCGGAGCCCAAAGGCAGATTAGGGCCCATAGTGGTAAACCGCCATGGTTATGTAACTTGTATTGTAAGTCAGGAAAGGAGAGACCGAGCCGGACACTTGTATGAGTCGGTCTCGGGACTCTGTAGACCGGCCGGGAGTCAACCTATGTATATAAAGGGACGACCCGGCGACGGTTCAGGGACAAGAGACAACAACTCGAGACTCAGGCAAAGCGTATTTGCTCCCTGGTCATCGAAACCCAATCAATCCCATTACAACTAGACGTAGGCTTTTACCTTCATCGAAGGGGCCGAACTAGTATAAAACTCCCGTGTCCCTTGTCCGGTTTAACCCCTTCAAGCTAACCCGTCGCGATGGCTCTATGACTAAGTCCTTTCGAGAGGACATCCGACGTGTTAATTCCACGACAAAACCTGTTTTTGGAATTTATAAGAATTATTGAGCGGAAGAAATACATCAGGGGGCCTACACCCTGGCCAGGAGGGTGGGGGCGCGCCCACCCTTACTGGGCACGCCCCCTGTCTCCTGGGCCCCAAGGTGGCCCCCCGGTGTCCATCTTCTGCTATATGAAGGCTTTTACCCTGGAAAAATCATGGGCAAGCTTATGGGACGAAACTCCGCCGCCACGAGGCGGAACCTTGGCGGAACCAATCTAGGGCTCTGGCGGAGCTGTTCTGCCGGGGACACTTCCCTCCGGGAGGGGGAAATCATCACCAATGTCATCACCAACGATCCTCTCATCGGGAGGGGGTCAATCTCCATCAACATCTTCACCAGCACCATCTCCTCTCAAAACCCTAGTTCATCTCCTGTATCCAATCTTGTATCCAAACCACAAATTGGTACCTATGGGTTGCTAGTAGTGTTGATTACTCCTTGTAGTTGATGCTAATTGGTTTACTTGGTGGAAGATCATATGTTCAGATCCTTAATGCATATTATTACTCCTCTGATTATGAACATGAATATGCTTTGTGAGTAGTTACGTTTGTTCCTGAGGACATGGGTGAAGTCTTGCTATTAGTAGTCATGTGAATTTGGTATTCGTTCGATATTTTGATGAGATGTATGTTGTATTTCCTCTAGTGGTGTTATGTGAACGTCGACTACATGACACTCCACGATTATTTGGGCCTGTAGGAAGGCATTGGGAAGTAATAAGTAGATGATGGGTTACTAGAGTGACAGAAGCTTAAACCCTAGTTTATGCGTTGCTTCGTTAGGGGCTGATTTGGATCCATATGTTTAATGATGTGGTTAGGTTTACCTTAATACTTCTTTTGTAGTTGCGGATGCTTGGGGTTAATCATAATTGGGATTCTTGTCCAAGTAAGGGCAGTACCCAAGCACCGGTCCACCCACATATCAAATTATTAAACTATCGAACGCAAATCATATGAACGTGATGAAAACTAGCTTGACGATAATTCCCATGTGTCCTCGGGAGCTCTTTTTTCATTATAAGAAATTGTCCAGGCTTATCCTTTGCTACATAAAGGATTGGGCCACCTAGCTGCACTTTATTTACTTTATTTACTTGTTAGTCGTTACAATTTATCTTATCACAAAACTATCTATTACCTACAATTGCAGTGCTTGCAGAGAAAACCTTACTGAAAACCGCTTATCATTTCCTTCTGCTCCTCTTTGGGTTCGATACTCTTACTTATCTAAAGGACTATGATAGATCCCCTACACTTGTGGGTCATCAAGACTCTTTTCTGGCGCCGTTGCCGGGGATTGTAGCGCTTTTGGTGAGTGGAACTTGGTAAGGAAACATTTATATAGTGTGCTGAAATTTTCTGTTACTTGTCACTATGGAAACTAATCCTTTGAGGGGCTTGTTCGGGGTATCTTCACCCCGACCAGAAGAGCAAAGAGTTGCTCCTCAACCTACTAAACTTTTTGAAAATATTCACTTTGAGATTCCTTCGGGTATGATAGAGAAACTGCTAGCTAATCCATTTGAGGAGATGGAACATTGCATCCCGATTTACACCTTATCTTTGTGGATGAAGTTTGTGGATTATTTAAGCTTGCAGGTATTCCCGATGATGTTGTCAAAAGGAAGGTGTTCCCTTTATCTTTGAAGGGAGATGCATTGAGATGGTATAGGCTATGTGATGATACGAGATCTTGGAATTATAAACGATTGAAGTTGGAATTTCACCAGAAGTTCTATCCTATGCATCTTGTTCATCGTGATCGTAATTACATATATAATTTCTGGCCTTGGAAGGAGAAAGCATCGCTCAAGCTTGGGGGAGGCTTAAGTCAATGTTATATTCATGCCCCAATCATGAGCTCTCAAGAGAAATGATTATTCAAAAATTTTGTGCTCGGCTTTCTGATAACAACCGCACCATGCTCGATACTTCCTGTGCTAGTTCTTATATGCTGAAGACTATTGATTTCAAATGGGATTTATTGGAAAGAATTAAAGGCAGCTCTGAAGATTGGGGTTCCGACGATGGTAAGGAGTCAGGTATGACACCTAAGTTTGATTGTGTTAAATCTTTTACGGATACCGATGCTTTCCATGGACTTAGCTCTAAGTATGGACTTGACTCTGAAATAGTAGCTACTTTTTGTGAAACTTCTGCTACTCACGTTGATCTCCCTAAAGAGAAGTGGTTTAAATATAATCCTCCCGTTGAAGTAAAAGTAGTTGCACCTATTATAGTTGAAGAAAAGACTATCACCTATAGTGACCTTATTGTTCCTACTACTTACGTTGAGAAATCTCCTTTTCCTGTTAGGATAAAGGATCATGCTAAAACTTCGACTGTTGTTCGTAAGAGTAATACTAGGATTTATACACCTCCTAAGCAAATCAAAGTTGAACCTAGTATTGCTATGGTTAAAGATCTCTTGGATGATGATTTAGATGGGCATGTTATTTATTTCTGTGGTGAGACTGCTAATATTGCTAGACCAGATACTAAGATACATAGACCTGTCGTAGGCATGCTTGTTATTTCTGTTAAAATAGGAGATCATTGTTATCATGGTTTATGTGATATGGGTGCTAGTGATAATGCAATACCTTATGACTTATATAAAGAAATTATGCATGACATTGCACCCGTTGAATTAGAAGACATTGATGTTACCATTAAGCTTGCTAATAGGGATACCAATAAACCAGTTGGGATAGTTAGAGATGTTGAAGTCTTGTGTGGGAAGGTTAAATATCCTGCTGATTTTCTTGTTCTTGGTTCCCCACAAGATGACTTTTGTCCCATTATTTTTGGTAGACCCTTCTTAAATACAGCTAGTGCTAGGATTGATTGTGAAAAAGATACGGTTACCATTGGCCTAGATGGTATGTCTCATGAGTTTAATTTTGGTAAGTTTCGTAGACAACCTCGTGATAGGGAACCACCTAGTAAGGATGAGATTATTGGTCTTGCTTCCATTGCCGTGCCTCCTACTGATCCGTTAGAACAATATTTTCTAGACCATGAAAATTATATGTTTATGAAGGAAAGAAGGGAAATAGATGAAGTGTTCCTTAAACAGGAACCTGTGCTGAAACATAACCTTCCCGTTGAAATTCTTGGGGATCCCCCTCCACCCAAGGGTGATCCCGTGTTTGAACTCAAACCACTACCTGATAATCTTAAGTATGCTTATCTTGATGAAAAGAAAATATATCCTATTATTTTTAGTGCTAACCTTTCAGAGCAAGAAGAAGAAAGATTATTGAAAACTCTGAAGAAGCACCGAGCTGCTATTGGATATACTCTGGATGATCTTAAGGGCATTAGTCCTACGTTATGCCAACACAAAATTTTAGTGGAGAAAGATGCCAAACCAGTTAGAGATCCTCAACGACGACTGAATCCCAAAATGAAAGAAGTGGTAAGAAAGGAGATACTAAAGCTCCTTGAGGCAGGTATAATTTATCCCGTTGCTGATAGTGATTGGTAAGCCCTGTCCATTGTGTTCCTAAAAAGGGAGGCATTACTGTTGTTCCTAATGATAAAGATGAATTGATACCGCAAAGAATTATTACTTATTACAGGTTATAGGATGGTAATTGATTTCTGTAAATTAAATAAAGCTACTAAGAAAGATCATTACCCCTTACCTTTTATTGATCAAATGCTAGAAAGACTATCCAAACACACACATTTTTGGTTTCTAGATGGTTATTCTGGTTTCTCTCAAATACCCGTGTCAGTAGGGGATCAATTAAAACCTACCTTTACTTGCCCTTTCGGTACTTTTGCTTATAGGCGTATGCCTTTTGGTTTATGTAATGCACCTGCTACCTTTCAAAGATGTATGATGGCTATATTCTCTGACTTTTGTGAGAAAATTTGTGAGGTTTTCATGGATGATTTCTCCGTTTATGGATCCTCTTTTGATGATTGCTTGAGCAACCTTGATCGAGTTTTGCAGAGATGTGAAGACACTAGTCTCGTCTTGAATTGGGAAAAGTGCCATTTTATGGTTAATGAAGGCATTGTCTTGGGGCACAAGATCTCCGAGAGAGGTATTGAAGTTGATAAAGCTAAAGTTGATGCTATTGAAAAGATGCCATGTCCCAAGGACATCAAAGGTATAAGAAGTTTCCTTGGTCATGCTGGTTCTTATAGGAGGTTCACTAAGGACTTTTCTAAAATCTCTAGGCCTCTGACTAATTTATTGCAAAAAGATATTCCTTTTGTCTTTGATGATGATTGTGTAGAAGCATTTGAAATACTTAAGAAAGCTTTGATAACTGCACCTATTGTTCAGCCACCTGATTGGAATTTACCTTTTGAAATCATGTGTGATGCTAGTGATTATGCTGTAGGTGATGTTATAGGGCCAAGAGTTGATAAGAAATTGAATGTTATCCAGTATGCTAGTAAGACCCTTGACACTGCCCAGAGAAATTATGCTACTACTGAAAAAGAATTCTTAGTAGTTGTGTTTGCTTGTGATAAGTTTAGACCTTATATAGTTGATTCCAATGTTACTGTTCACACTGATCATGCTGCTATTAAATATCTTATGGAAAATAAAGATGCTAAGCCTAGACTCATTAGATGGGTTCTCTTGCTCCAAGAATTTGATTTGCATATTATTGATAGAAAGGGAGCTGAGAACCCCGTTGCAGACAACTTTTCTAGGTTAGATAATGTTCTTGATGACCCACTGCCTATTGATGATAGCTTTCCTGATGAACAATTAGCGGTCGCTAATGCTTCTCGTACTGCTCCCGGGTATGCTGATTATGCTAATTACATTGTTGCTAAATTTATACCTCCTAGTTTCACATACCAGCAAAAGAAAAAGTTCTTTTATGATTTAAGACATTACTTTTGGGATGACCCACACCTTTATAAAGAAGGAGTAGATGGTGTTATTAGACGTTGTGTGCCTGAGCATGAACAGGAACAGATCCTACGCAAGTGTCACTCTAAATCCTATGGAGGACACCACGCTGGAGATAGAACTGCACACAAGGTACTGCAATCTGGTTTTTATTGGCCCACTCTCTTCAAAGATGCTCGTAAGTTTGTCTTATCTTGTGATGAATGCCAAAGAATTGGTAATATTAGTAGACGTCAAGAAATGCCTATGAATTATTCTCTTGTTACTGAACCGTTTGATGTTGGGGGCTTTGATTATATGGGACCTTTTCCTGCCTCTAACGGTTATACAGATATTTTAGTTGCTATTGATTACGTTACTAAGTGGGTAGAAGCTATTCCAACTAGTAATGCTGATCATAACACACTTCTATTAAAATGCTTAAATAAGTTATTTTTCCAAGGTTTGGAGTCCCTAGATATCTTATGACTGATGGTGGTTCACATTTTATTCATGGTGCTTTCCGTAAGATGCTTGCTAAGTATGATGTTAATCATAGAATCGCATCTCCTTATCATCCGCAGCCTAGTGTTCAAGTAGAATTGAGCAATAGAGACCTCAAATTAATTTTGCAAAAGACTGTCAATAGATCTAGAAATAATTGGTCCAAGAAACTTGATGATGCATTATGGGCCTATAGAACTGCATACAAAAATCCTATGGGTATGTCTCCTTATAAGATGGTTTATGGAAAAGCATGTCATTTACCTCTTGAACTTGAACATAAAGCATATTGGGCTATTAAAGAGCTCAACTATGACTTCAAACTTGCCGGTGAGAAGAGGTTGTTTGACATTAGCTCACTTGATGAATGGAGAACCCAAGCTTATGAGAATGCCAAGCTATTCAAAGAAAAAGTCAAACGCTGGCATGATAAAAGGATACAAAAGCGTGAGTTTAGTGTAGGAGATTATGTGTTATTATTCAACTCTCATTTAAGATTTTTTGCAGGAAAACTTCTCCCTAAATGGGAAGGTCCCTATGTTATCGAGGAGCTCTATCGTTTTGGTGCCATAAAAATCAACAACTTCGAAGGCACAAGTCCGAGGGTGGTGAACAGTCAAAGAATTAAACATTATATTTCAGGTAATCCTATCAATGTTGAAACTAATATTATTGAAACTGTAACCCCGGAAGAATACATAAGGGACACTTTGCAGAACGTTCCAGACTCTGAAAAGGAATAGGTATGTGGTACGGTAAGTAAACCGACTCCAAAACAACTCCAGTGGCAGTTTTTATCTGTTTTGGAATATTTAAGAATTTTAGGAAGAAAGAAGTAGTCCGAAAGGGACACGAGGCCCCCACGATAGTGGAGGGCGCGCCCACCCTTACTGGGCGCACCCCCCTATCTTGTGGACACCTCGTGTGCTTCCCGGACTCCGTTTTCCTGCACGTTACGTATTTTGGTCGGTAAAAATTCATTATATAAACTCCGAAAGGTTTTGACCACCATGTCACGCAAATATCCTTTGTTTTCGTTTCGAGCTGTTTCTATTGCAGATCTAGAGCATCATGTCGTCTCCAAGCGCTCCCAAGGACAAGTTTTTCGAGAGGGTTATCAACCCCTATCTCGCGGAGGTGTTGCAACACCCTCAAACCATTGAGATGCGTGAGGGGGTGCTGCACATCCGCGATATGGAGGGACCAAGGCGTACCGGAAGCGTGGAGACAAAGCTTGAAGCCATGGAGCAGCAAGTTTTCAAGTGCCAAGGTATGGTGGAGCGTGAACTCAACGACAACTAGATGATGATCACGGAGTTCACCAACAACCACAAGCTGGATGCCAGAGTCATTGGGGAGACCATCTTCAAGCTTCAAGAGAAAACCGAGCACCCCCAAGCCCAGATCTATGACCTGCAAAACCAGAACTGTGAGTATGAATATAGATTCAAGAGGATGAGTTTGGCTGCAGATTTAAGGATCCTGGAGACTCGATCATCCTTCTATGATGGTGAGCCTATGCCTTGGAAGACGGACAACAAGCCTACACCATCAACAACTGCTACTTCACCACCTCCGAGGACATAATCACATGGGTATGGGCACTCCCCTTGGCAACTGCCAAGCTTGGGGGAGGTGCCCCGGTATCGTATCACCATCACACTTATATCTTTACCGTTTGATTTAGTTCGATCCTCTTAGTAGTATCTTGATCTAGTAGATTGAAGTTTTGCTATCAAGTAGTTTCGAGTTTTGCCTTGTGATCTCTTTTTGTAATCGAGTCCGTAAGCTATCTATAATAAATATTAGTGTTGAATCAAGGGCTTTGCTATGTTGCTATGATCCTAAGAAAGTAGAAAGAATAAAAGAGTTCATATTGATCTTATGGTTAGCGATGACTTCACACATAGAAAGTATGAGGCATAAAAGTTGTTGGGAGTTGATAAACATAGTTTTGGTCATCATTGCAATTAATAGGAAGTGATAAGGAAAGAGAGGTTCACATACAAATATATTATCTTGGACATCTTTTATGATTGGGAGCACTCATTAAGTACGACATGCTAAAAGAGTTGACGTTGGACAAGGAAGACAACGTAATGGTTTATGTTTTCGCACATCTCAGTTAAAGTATATTGTCATTGACCTTCCAAACATGTTGAGCTTGCCTTTCCCCCTCATGCTAGCCAAATTCCTTGCACCAAGTAGAGATACTACTTGTGCTTCCAAATATCCTTAAACCTAGTTTTGCCAAGAGAATCCACCATACCTACCTATGGATTGAGTAAGATCCTTCAAGAAAGTTATCATGTTGCAGGCAATAAAAATTGCTATCTAAATATCTATGATTTATTAGTGCAGAGAAAATAAGCTTTATACGATCTTGTTATGGAAGTAATAAAAGCGACGGACTGCATAATAAAGGTCCAGATACAAGGGGCAATATAAAGTGACGTTCTTTTGCATTAAGATTTTATGCATCCAACCATAAACGCACATGACAACCTCTGCTTCCCTCTGCGAAGGGCCTATCTATTACTTTATGTTTTTACTTTATGCTTGAGTCAAGGTGATCCTCACCTTTCCCTTTTTCATTTTATCCTTTGGCAAGCTCCTCGTGTTTGAAAGATCATGATATATATATCCAATTGGATGTAATTTAGCATGGATTATTATTGTTGACATCACCTAAAGGTGAATACATTGGGAGGCAACACAATAAGCCCCTATCTTTCTCAGTGTCCGGTTGAAACTCCATAACCACAAGTTTTGCGTGAGTGTTAGCAATTCTAGAAGACTACAAGTTAGTTGAGTATGTGGACTTGCTGAAAAGCTCTATTGTTGATGTTATGTTAAATTGCAATTGCTTCAATGACTGAGATTATAGTTTGTTAGTTCCCAATGAAGTTTTTGAACCATATTTGACATTGTGAATTGATTGTTACTTGAGCATAGGAAATCATATGATAAAATCTATATATGTTGCAGTTATATGAATGATCATGATGCCCTCATGTCCGTATTTTATTTTTATCGACACCTTTATCTCTAAACATGTGGACATATTTTTTGATTTTGGCTTCCGCTTGAGGACAGGCAAGGTCTAAGCTTGGGGGAGTTGATACGTCCATTTTGCATCATGCTTTTATGTCAATATTTACTGCATTATGGGCTATTATTACACATTATATCTCAATACTTATGGATATTCTCTCTTATTTTACAAGGTTTACCATTAAGAGGGGGAATGCCGGCAACTGGAATTCTGGCTGGAAATGGAGCAAACATTGGAAACCTATTCTGCACTGCTCCAAAAATCCTGAAACTCCACGAAACCTAATTTTGGAATTTATAAGAATTATTGGGCAGAAGAAATACATCAGGGGGCCCACCCCCTGGCCAGGAGGGTGGGGGGCGCGCCCTCCCTTACCGGGCGCGTCCCCTGTCTCCTAGGCCCCCTGGTGCCCCCCCCCCCGGTGTCCATCTTCTGCTATATGAAGGCTTTTACCCTGGAAAAAATCGTGGGCAAGCTTACGGGACGAAACTCCGCCGCCACGAGGCGGAACCTTGGCGGAACCAATCTAGGGCTCTGGCGGAGCTGTTCTGCCGGGGACACTTCCCTCCGGGAGGGGGAAATCATCACCAATGATCCTCTCATCGGCAGGGGGTCAATCTCCATCAACATCTTCACCAGCACCATCTCCTCTCAAAACCCTAGTTCATCTCTTGTATCCAATCTTGTATCCAAACCACAAATTGGTACCTGTGGGTTGCTAGTAGTGTTGATTACTCCTTGTAGTTGATGCTAATTGGTTTACTTGGTGGAAGATCATATGTTCAGATCCTTAATGCATATTGTTACTCCTCTGATTATGAACATGAATATGCTTTATGAGTAGTTACATTTGTTGCTGAGGACATGGGTGAAGTCTTGCTATTAGTAGTCATGTGAATTTGGTATTCGTTCGATATTTTGATGAGATGTATGTTGTCTTTCCTCTAGTGGTGTTATCTGAACGTCGACTACATGACACTCCACCATTATTTGGGCCTAGAGGAAGGCATTGTGAAGTAATAAGTAGATGATGGGTTGCTAGAGTGACAGAAGCTTAAACCCTAGTTTATGCGTTGCTTCGTTTGGGGCTGATTTGGATCCAGATGTTTAATGATGTGGTTAGGTTTACCTTAATACTTCTTTTGTAGTTGCGGTTGCTTGCAATAGGGGTTATTCATAAGTGGCATGCTTGTCCAAGTAAGGGCAGTACCCAAGCACCGGTCCACCCACATATCAAATTATTAAAGTACCGAATGCGAATCATATGAACGTGATGAAAACTAGCTTGACGATAATTCCCATGTGTCCTAGGGAGCTCTTTTCTCATTATAAGAAATTGTCCAGGCTTATCCTTTGCTACATAAAGGATTGGGCCACCTTGCTGCACTTTATTTACTTTATTTACTTGTTAGTCGTTACAATTTATCTTATCACAAAACTATCTATTACCTACAATTTCAGTGCTTGCAGAGAAAACCTTACTGAAAACCGCTTATCATTTCCTTTTGTTCCTCGTTGGGTTCGACACTCTTACTTATCGAAAGGACTACGATAGATACCCTACACTTGTGGGTCATCAGTCATCGAGCTGAAAGTGTGCTCAACGCGGAGGTGCCGTACGTTCGGTACTTGATCGGGACGGATCGTGAAGGTGTACGACTACATCAACCGCGTTGATAAACGCTTCTGCTTATGGTCTATGAGGGTACATAGACAACACTCTCCCCTCTCGTTGCTATGCATCACCATGATTTGTGTGTGTGTAGGATTTTTTTGAAATTACTATGTTTCCCAATAGATGGGTTGCTAGAGCAACAGAAGCTTAAACCCTTGTGTACGTGTTGCTTCGTAAGGGGTTGATTTGGATCCATATGTTTCAGGCTATGGTTAGGTTTACCTTAATTCTTCTTTCGTTGTTGCGGATGCTTGCGAGAGGGGTTAATCATAAGTGGGATGCTTGTCCAAGGAAGGGCAGTACCCAAGCACCGGTCCACCCAAATATCAAATTATCAAAGTAACGAACGCGAATCATATAAGCATGATGAAAACTAGCTTGATGATAATTCCCAGGTGTCCTCGGGAGCGCTTTCCTTTATATAAGAGTTTGTCCAGGCTTGTCCTTTGCTACAAAAAGGATTGGGCCACCTTGCTGCACCTTATTTACTTTTGTTACTTGTTACCCGTTACAAATTACCTTATCACAAAACTATCTATTACCGATAATTTCAGTGCTTGCAGAGAATACCTTACTGAAAACTGCTTGTCATTTCCTTCTGCTCCTCGTTGGGTTCGACACTCTTACTTATCGAAAGGACTATGATAGATCCCCTATACTTGTGGGTCATCAAGACTCTTTTCTGGCGCTGTTGTCAGGGAGTGAAGCGCCTTTGGTAGGTGGAATTTGGTAAGGAAAAATTTATATAGTGTGCTGAAATTTACTATCACTTGTTACTATGGAACATAATCTTTTGAGGGGCTTGTTTGGGGTAGCTTCACCCCGACTAGTAGAGCAAAGAGTTGCCCCTCAAACTACTGAACCTACTGAAATGTTTACTTTGAAATTCCTTCGGGTATGATAGAGAAACTGCTAGCTAATCCTTTTACAGGAGATGGAACATTGCATCCCGATTTGCACCTAATCTATGTGGATGAAGTTTGTGGATTATTTAAGCTTGCAGGTATGCCCAAGGATGTTATCAAGAAGAAGGGCTTCCCTTTATCTTTGAAGGGAAAGGCATTGACATGGTTTAGGCTATGTGATGATATTGGATCATGGAACTACAACCGATTGAAATTGGAATTTCATCAGAAGTTTTATCCTATGCATCTGGTTCATCGTGATCGTAATTATATATATATATTTTTGGCCTCGTGATGGAGAAAGTATCGCTCAAGCTTGGGGGAGGCTTAAGTCAATGTTATATTCATGCCCCAATCATGAGCTCTCAAGAGAAATCATTATTCAAAATTTTTATGCTCGACTTTCTCTCAATAATCGCTCCATGCTTGATACTTCTTGTACTGGTTCTTTTATGATGAAGACTATTGAATTCAGATGGGATTTATTGGAAAGAATTAAATGCAACTATGAAGATTGGGAACTCGACAAAGGTAAGGAGTCAGGTATAACACCTAAGTTTGATTGTGTTAAATCTTTTATGGATACCGATGTTTTCCGTGAATTTAGCACTAAATATGGACTTGACTCTGAGATAGTAGCTTCTTTCTGTGAATAATTTGCTACTCATGTTGATCTTCCTAAGGAGAAGTGGTTTTAATATCATCCTCCCATTGAAGTAAAAGTAGTTGAACCTATTAAAGTTGAAGAAAAGACTATTACTTATAATGTTGATCCTATTGTTCCTACCGCTTATATTGAGAAACCACCTTTTCCTGTTAGAATAAAGGATCATGCTAAAGCTTCAATTGTGGTCAATAAAAGTAATATTAGAACACCTACACCCCCTTAGCAAATTAAAGTTGTACCTAATATTGCTATGGTTAAAGATCTCTTGGTCGATAATATTGATGGGCATGTTATTTACCTCTGTGATGAAGCTGCTAGAATTGCTAGACCCGATACTAAAAATAAGCATAGACCTGTTGTAGGCATGCCTGTTATTTCTGTTAAAATAGGAGATCACCGTTATCATGGCTTATGTGATATGGGTGCTAGTGCGAGTGCAATACCTCATTCTTTATACAAAGAATTTATGCCTGATATTGCACCTGCCGAGATAGAAGATATTGATGTTACTATTAAGCTTGCCAATAGAGATACTATCTCACCCGTTGGAATTGTTAGAGATGTTGAAGTCTTGTGTGGGGAAGTTAAATATCCTACTGATTTTCTTGTTCTTGGTTCCCCACGAGATGACTTTTGTCCCATTATATTTTGTAGACCCCTCTTGAATACTGTTAATGCTAAGATAGATTGCAAAAAGGATGTTGTTACTATTGGATTAGGGGACATGTCTCATGATTTTAATTTTGCTAAATTTCGTAGACAACCCCATGATAAAGAATTGCCTAGTAAATATGAAATTACTGGTCTTGCTTCTATTGTCGTGCCTCCTAATGATCCTTTAGAACAATATTTGTTAGACCATGAAAATGATATGTTTATGAATGGAAGAAGGGAAATAGATGAAGTATTCTTTAAATAGTGACCTATTTTGAAACACAACTTACCTATTGAAATTCTAGGTGATCCTCCTCCACCCAAGGGTGATCACATGTTTAAGCTTAAACCATTACCTGATACTCTTAAATATGCTTATCTTGATGAAAAGAAGATATATCCTGTTATTATTAGTGCTAACCTTTCAGGGCAGGAAGAAGAGAAATTATTAAAAACTCCGAAGAAGCACCGTGCTGCTATTGGATATACTCTGGATGGCCTTAAGGGCATTAGTCCCACTCTATGCTAGAACAAAATAAAATTGGAGAAAGACGCTAAACCGGTTGTTGATCACCAACGACGGTTAAATCCTAAGATGAAAGAAGTGGTATGAAATGAAATACTAAAGCTTCTGGAGGCAGGTATCATTTATCCCGTTGCTGATAGTCAGTGGGTAAGTCCTGTCCATTGTGTCCCTAAGAAGGGAGGTATTACTGTTGTTCCTAATGATAAAGAGGAATTGATCCCACAAAGAATTGTTACATGTTACCTTTTATCGATCAAATGCTAGAAATCTTATCCAAACATACACATTTTTTCTTTCTAGACGGTTATCCTGGTTTCTCTCAAATACCCGTGTCAAAAGAGGACCAGCAAAAGACCACTTTTACTTGCCCTTTTGGTACCTTTGCTTATAGACGTATGCCTTTTGGTTTATGTAATGCACCTGCTACCTTTCAAAGATGTATGACATCTATATTCTCTGACTTTTGTGAAAAGATTGTTGAGGTTTTCATGGATGATTTCTCTGTTTATGGAACTTCTTTTGATGATTGCTTAAGCAACCTTGGTCGAGTTTTGCAGAGATGTGAAGAAACTAATCTTGTCTTGAATTGGGAGAAGTGCCACTTTATGGTTAATGAACGTATTGTCTTGGGACATAAAATTTCTGAAAGGGGTATTGAAGTTGATAAAGCTACTGTTGATGCTATTGAAAAGATGCAGTGTCCTGAGGACATTAAAGGTATAAGAAGTTTCCTTGGTCATGCTGGTTTTTATAGGAGGTTCATTAAAGACTTCTCAAAAATTTCTAGGCCTCTGACTAATCTCTTACAAAAAGATGTTCCTTTCGTCTTTGATGATGATTGTGTAGAAGCATTTGAAATACTTAAGAAAGCCTTGATTTCTGCACCTATTGTTCAGCCACTTGATTGGAATTTACCCTTTGAAATTATGTGTGATGCTAGTGATTATGTTGTAGGTGTTGTTCTAGGACAACGAGTTGATAAGAAATTAAATGTTATCCAATATGCTAGTAAAACTCTAGACAGTGCCCAGAGAAATTATGCTACTACTGAAAAAGAGATTTTAGCAGTTGTATTTGCTTGTGATTAGTTCATACCTTACATAGTTGATTCTAAAGTAACTGTTCACACCGATCTGCTGCTATTAAATATCTTATGGAAAAGAAAGATGCTAAACCTAGACTTATTAGATGGGTTCTCCTACTACTAGAATTTGATTTGCATATTATTGATAGAAAGGGAGCTGAGAACCCCATTGCAGACAACTTGTCTATGTTAGAGAATGTTCTTGATGGCCCACTACCTATTGATGATAGCTTTCGTGATGAACAATTAGCTATCATAAATGCCTCTTGTACTGCTCCATGGTATGCTGATTATGCCAATTACATTGTTTCTAAATTTATACCACCTAGTTTCACATACCAGCAAAAGAAAAAGTTTTTCTATGATTTAATGCATTACTTATGGGATGACCCACACCTTTATAAAGAAGGAGTAGATGGTGTTATTAGACATTGTGTACCTGAGCATGAACAGGAACAGATCCTACGCAAGTGTCACTCCGAGGCTTACGGAGGACACCATGCTGGAGATAAAACTTCGCACAAGGTATTGCAATCCGGTTTTTATTGGCCCACTTTTTTTAAAGATGCCCGTAAGTTTGTCTTATCTTGTGATGAATGTCAAAGAATTGGTAATATTAGTAGACGTCAAGAAATGCCTATGAACTATTCACTTGTTATTGAACTATTTGATGTTTGGGGCTTTGATTATATGGGACCGTTTCCTTCCTCTAATGGGTATACACATATTTTAGTTGCTGTTGATTACGTTACTAAGTGGGTGTAAGCTATTCCAACTAGTAGTGATGATCATAACACCTGTATTAAGATGCTTAAAGAAGTCATTTTTCTGAGGTTTGGAGTCCCTAGATATTTAATGACTGATGGTGGTTCACATTTTATTCATGGTGCTTTTCGTAAAATGCTTGCTAAGTATGATGTTAATCATAGAATTGCATGTCCATACCACCCACAGTCTAGTGGTCAAGTAGAATTGAGTAACAGAGAGATTAAATTAATTTTGCAAAAGACTGTTAATAGATCTAGAAAGAATTGGTCCAAGAAACTTGATGATGCATTATGGACCTATAGAACTGCATATAAAAATCCTATGGGTATGTCTCCATATAAAATGGTTTATGGAAAAGCATGCCACTTACCTCTCAAACTAGAACATAAGGCATATTGGGCCATTAAAGAGCTCAATTATGATTTCAAACTTGCCGGTGAGAAGAGGCTATTTGACATTAGCTCACTTGGTGAATGGAGAACCCAGGCCTATGAGAATGCCAAACTGTTTAAAGAAAAAGTTAAAAGATGGCATGACAAAAGGATACAAAAGTGTGAGCTTAACATAGGTGATTATGTTTTGTTATAAAACTCTTGTTTAAGATTTTTTTGCAGGAAAACTTCTCTCTAAATGGGGAGGTCCTTACATTATTGAGGAGGTCTATCGTTCTGGTGCCATGAAAATCAACAACTTCGAAGGCACAAATCCAAAGGAGGTGAACGGTCAAAGAATCAAACATTATATCTCAGGTAATCCAATAAATGTTGAAACTAATGTTATTGAGACCGTAACCCCGTAGGAATATATAAGGGACACTTTCTAGAACTTTTCAGACTCCTAAAAGGAATAGGTATGTGGTACGGTAAGTAAACCGACTGCAAAATAGTTCTAATGGCAATTTTTCTCCGTTTTGGAATATTTAAGAAAATAGGAAAATAAGAAGTATTCTGAAAGAGACACTAGGCATCCACGAGGGTGGAGGGCGCGCCCTACCCCTCTGGGCGCGCCCCCTGCCTCGTGGGCACCTCGTGTGCCCTCTGGACTCTGTTTTCTTGCACGATACTTCTTTTGGTCGGTAAAAATTCATTATATAATCTCCCGAAGGCTTTGACCACAGTACCATGCAAATATCCTTTGTTTTTGTTTTGAGTTGTTTCTGTAGCAGACCTAGAGCAAGATGTCTTCTTAAGAGTTAGTCGGGGAGAGTCGGGTGTCTCATCCGACACCGGGTGAAGAGCAAACAGTGATGCTGACCACTTTGGGCCATCGACGGAGGAAGAGATGGAGGCTGACTTAAAAAGGATAGATGCCATGGAGGAGGATCAAGAAGTTACCTCTCGTCTCCAAGCCAGATTCACAATGGAGGAACTTCAGATCTCAGCAATTCCAAACTCAGTATGAAAATATGAAAAAGAGTGTTACGTGTTCTCCCGCAGCTATGCAACATCCATGGGTGAATGGAGCTTTAGCCGCCATGGGTAAGCTCCGTAAGGAAATAACGGATCTCAAGTAGCAAGTCAATAAGCTCGAGGAAGAGAATCACATCCTAAGGGGCATCATCGCTAAGAATATCACATCACCACCTTGAAGAAGGAGAACTGAGTATCGGGTATGGGCACTCCCCTTGGCAACTACCAATCTTGGGGGAGGTGCCCCGGTATCGTATCACCATCCCACCTCTATCTTTACCGTTTTTCTTAGTTCGATCCTTTTGGTAATATCTTGATCTAGTAGAATAAAGTTTTAGTATGATCTAGTTTTGAGTTTTGCTTTATGATCCTTCTATGTAATCGAGTCCGTGAGCCATATATAATAAAGATTAGTCTTGAGTCGAGGGCTTGATTATCTTGTTATGATCTTGAGGGAATAAAAGAAAGAATATAAAGAATTAAAGAGATCATATTGATCTTATGGAGAGTAATGACTTCACATATAAAAGAGTATGATGAATAAAAGTTGTTGAGAGTTGACAAACATAGTTTTGGTCATCGTTGCAATTAATAGGAAGTAATAAAGAAAGAGAGGTTTTCGCATATAAATATACTATCTTGGACATCTTTTATGATTGTGAGCACTCATTAAAATATGACGTGCTAAAAAGTTGATGTTGGACAAGGAAGACAATGTAATGGGTTATGTTTTCTTATATCCAAAATAAAGTATATTGTCATGGATCACCCAACATGTTGAGCTTGCCTTCCCCCCCTCATGCTAGCCAAATTCTTTGCACCAAGTAGAGATACTACTTGTGCTTCCGAATACCCTTAAACCCGGTCTTGCCATGAAAGTCCACCATATCTACCTATGGATTGAGTAAGATCCTTCAAGTAAGTTGTCATTGTTGCATGCAATAAAAATTGCTCTTTAAATATGTATGATCTATTAGTGTGGAGAAAATAAGCTTTATACGATCTTGTGATATGGAAGCAATAAAAGCGACGGACTGCATAATAAAGGTCCCTATCACAAGTGGCAATATAAAGTGACGTTCTTTGCATTAAGATTTTGTGCATCCAACTATAAAAGCACATGACAACCTCTGCTTCCCTCTGCGAAGGGTCTATCTTTTATTCTTGTCTTATACCTTATACAAGAGTCATGGTGATCTTCACCTTTCCTTTTTACACTTTATCCTCTGGCAAGCACATTGTGTTGGAAAGATCCTGATATATATATATATATATCCAGTTGGATGTAAGTTATCATAAACTATTATTGTTGACATTACCCTTGAGGTAAAAGGTTGGGAGGCAACACTATAAGCCCCTATCTTTCTCTGTGTCCGATTAAAACTCCATACCATAAGTATTGCGTGAGTGTTAGCAATTGGGAAAGACTAAATGATAGTTGAGTATGTGGACTTGCTGAAAAGCTCTTATATTGATACTTTCTGATGTTATGATAAATTGCAATTGCTTCAATGACCGAGATCATAGTTTGCTAGTTTTCAATGAAGTTTCTGATTCATACTTGACATTGTGAATAGATTGTTACTTTAGCATAAGAAATCATATGACAATCTATTCATTCTGAGTTTCGTGGAGTCATATGATTATTGATATTCACAATATAAAGTGACGTCATGCCGCTCTTACTTGACATTCTGAGTTTTGTACTTTGATTCATGCCGAAGTTTGGTCAACTCGGATATGAACCATGGTGGCGGTCAATTTTGTCCACTGATCCAAGCATCATCTTACGCATGGCTGATTGCAAGGTGAGAATACATACTCTTTTCATGATCTTTTGATGAGTGGTTGTTTGTCAATCATGCAGAAAGTGTATACTCAAAGAAACAAAAATTCCAAAGTGACCTTTAGTCCCTTTATTTAACAAAAGTGTATGAATGCTTCACTGCGTATTATCTATGTGAAGTAAACTGATCGGTAACTAAATGAAGTCGCAATAATTATTTTCTTGATATCGCAACCTGTGAAAGAAAAGTGCAGTTATTCGATGTTATTTGGATAAATATAGTACACATATTATTATAGTCAACTATTTCCAATTGAAAATATGACATTATAGTCTACTATTAAGATGATGATTGTTCTACTTCTAAATATGAGTAGTGATACTCCTGAAGTGTATAGTTGTTTCGAAGATTGAAGATAGGATATCAGAGTTCTATTCCAAAAGGAGTTTGTCTCTACAGGACTACTATTTTGTAATTCTATGTAATTTGTGTTGGCTGTTTACGTTCATAGTGTTTCAGAGTATTCAGGGTTTGAAGTATAGGGCAAACCAATGTGGTCATTACAAGTATGAAACCAACGACACTGTGGTGGCAATAGGCTTATACCATTTATGTTTTGTAGTTAATCAATGTACATGATGTTAAACTTCTGGATCTTGTGCTATTTTTGAAATACCTAAATCTGAATTATTAGAGTATAGTTTGTAGCACTAACCTGGACCGTGAAAAGGGCTCACGATGTTGTGAAATAAAAGTATGAACCCACATAGTTACTATGATGTTGAAGTTTTAGTTGTAGGATAATCTGGTCCCTCCAAGCATATGGCCCGATGCAAGTTGCAACTGTGATAACTAAACAACAGGTTGCTCAAAGTTGTTCTAACTCTTTTTTTTCTCAGGTTATGGAGATTTTCTGATTGATAAGTATGCTGACAAATTAATATTGAACGAGGTTGTGCACATCCAACCAATGCAAGCATCTACCAGTTTTCCGGTTGTGTGCTACATCTCATGCATACCATTTCTAATATCATTCAAATGTAGTTGATTGCTCCATGGTGATGTTTTCTGCATCTTTTGTTTCCTTAGTTTTTAATGTTTGCAGGGACTTGGATTTCCATGTATGGGCTAGATGCTTCTATTATCATCACGAATTTTTTACATAAGAATTTTATTAATAATTATTAAATGTTACACTTTGGGCCTGTTTGATGGTTAGACATTGGTCTTGAAGGTATTTTTAGCTTTATAGACGGCCTTCATAGTTTATTTCTAATGCTACTGGTGGTTGTTAGTCAGCTCATAATCTGTTGTGTGTAGATGTTCATCCATATACATGGGACACCGAGGATGTGATCTGATCTTTTATTTAGGAATTTTTTAATTAGCAAGCCTGACGGTCTCCATTCCTAGGTTAGTGCTATCTTTTTTTTTGTTGGTAAGTTATGCCCAGCTGATTTCTGTTTTAATTAGTAGTATCTGAGACAGTGATGACTATTATCTCTTTGCGCTAAGTTGGGGTCATGTCTCTTTTTTTCTTTCTAAAATGTACCATGGAAATCATAATTCATTTTCATTTTGTTTGTAAGCATGGTAATACGAAATGAAGAAGAATATGACAACACAGTGCAATGAAGTGCTTGTGAAGATACGAAGAAATCTATCACAAGGATTGTGTTGTTCAAGTGAGATGAGAGAAGTACTATGGAGGTGCATATGGGGAACTTTTACTTTGTCTCATCTCTTAAAGACGTCCTGCCTTTTTAGTTCACTTCTTTTAATCTATTGCACCCTCCGTCCCGTAATATAAGGGACGGAGCGAGTAGTTCTATACAGCTTCATGTATCAAATACTTCCTCCGTCCCAAAATAAAAGAAGTACAATGGTCGTTCCGCACTTGTGCACCTGGGACACGCTTCCTGCAGTAAAACTTTAGGTCACTTCCTATGTGTTGTACTCCTGGAGATTGCCATTATTTAACTCGATTATGCTTATGGATATCAGTATGGCTCTCTATTTACCACATTTTTTGTTAGTGCTGCCGTTGTATTATTGGCTAGATTAGCAGGTTGGGCTTTGGATGGCGTGTGTGCACAGCAGACCATGCCAGCAAAAAATCGTTTAAGCACACGTTCATATGATCTGCTGAAGTCACAGAAAAGCGTTCTAACGACAACCACCAGTCGCAGTATCACAACCGGGCGCGGCATAGCGCGCCTATCCATCTAGTATCCTTGATGGTGAACAATCTGCCAAATGTGGTTGGTCGTACCTCAACTACCATCTGCCCACCTACCCAACAGTGTTCAATGCACAAGCTCCTCCCAACGAGTGCACTTTTTACCGCAACCTGCTTCTAGTCCTCAATCCGCTCGTTGTACTCTATGTGGGGTTAAAGGTTGCCGGAGCAATAACATGATACTGCATCATTCCTCTGTCCGCGTGTGCTGGACATGGATTACCAACTACAGTACTATGTAATTTTTAATCCAAAGCTCCTAACATGGTTGCTATGTGTTAAGAAATTAAAACGATCTGCTATTATTGTGAATGTTGATTGTGTTTTTGCGACGGATCTCCATTTTGTCCGGGGCATTTTCTTAATCATCAAACAGTACGTCGTACCGTCCCGTCTTGTCATAACGCACGGTAAATGTTTTCTTTACCGGCATATGTATTTCTCTCCACGCACCTCATTTTCATACACTAACATTTACCAACGCCATTGTCTTACTCCATACATTCAATGCGTCCTGAAAAAGTCGTTCCTTGTCTCTGCATTTTGTGACTTTACATGTGAATTAACACATGGGCCCCGCCACGCTGCCCCTGCTCAGTGCATGCGTTAGGCTGGTCATAGTGGAGAGTAACTTAGACTAGTGTCATGCATGTGACACTAGTCTAAGTTATTATCTTCATAATGTAAAGTAACATAATAGTAGTATTATAGATGGTTTCATTTATTAACTTATAGACTCATCTTGTAGACCACCTTTCATTAATTACTTGCCACATAAGCAAAATTTTCTTGAAGTGCGCTATGTTACTATCTAAGTTACTCCCACTATGATTAGCCTTAAAAGAATCGAGCTCCTCAACCTCACCTACGGTAGACATATTTGGCATCTCTATAACAGCCATTTGCGCTATGCCAACCGCACACTCCTCATCTATCGAATCTTGGGTGAACTGAAAATACTAAGGAATTGCTGGTTAAACCATGGGAATAAGAACTGATCCGTGGCCCAACCGCCATTCCCCTAATAAGCAAGTAATCTGAGCATGCTTAACTTCGATGGCTAATGTAACCCGGATCCATCGGTAGCTCTGATGCAGGAATCTTCTCCTTTCCCTAAAAAGCACCTGCTAGAGTTCGAAGCGATGGATTTGATTTTACCCGCAACGGTGTATGAACTTCGCTGGATATAGGATGTGGGGAAGATGAACAGTATCCTCTTAGACCGAATCCTTGCTTCTTTTTGATCTGGTAATGGAGGGTAGGCGACTGGATGTAACGCACAATGGCCTCACTCTAACACGGAATAGAGTTAATGTGATGTGTCCCTGTTGTGTGCTTCAATGCTCGCTGCACATCTATTAAATGACAATGCACGGGGTATGAGCTGTTTCGATGCACGCTTTGGCCAGGTATTCACACTAGCCACAATGGGTAATAACATAGACTAGTACTTCCTTCTTTTCGGTTCATAGGGCTTATCTCAAAATTTTAGTTTTTCCATTTTAAGGCTCAATTTGGTTGTTCCCCATCACAAGGTCAAATTTCAAGGTGTATTAAATCATTGCATGCAAGTATTAAGAGAAATCACTTTATGCATGCATGCATTGCAATTAATGCATTGGTAAACATAATTTTTTGAGAAAACAAAAGCATTAATTGGATGCTTTTGCAAACTACAAAAAGTATTCCACCACTCACCATCTACCTTGATTGGTTTGCTTTTTGAATTGAACCCTATAAACCGGAAAGGAGGGAGTAACATGGATATGTTACTAGTCTATGTTACTACCTGTATAGTGTGGAGTAATATATGCGTGGTAACATGTAACACTTCATTTATTAGAGCATCTCCAGCCGTTCGGCCTCCCAGGGCGCCGAAAAAGACCGGCCTGGGGGCGAGCCGGCGCTAGATCGGCCCCTGGGGTTCGTTTTTCCCCAGTCACGCGCCCAGGCGCCGCCCCTCAAGGCGCTCCATATTCGAAAAACATCATTCCCGCTCAAAAAAACAACAAACGACCGGCGATCATCGCAATAGTTCGGCGACTCGGTGCCACAGTTCGGCGACCCAGTGCCACAGTTCGGGCGATCAAAATAAAAGGACACACAGTAGTTCGGCGTACAAAAAAGGAAGGGCGCAGAATGAATACATCAAGCGTCGAGTTCAACCTCCGGCGGCGTAGTCGTTGGCGTACGCGGGCTGGGAGGAATCGACGCGGCTTTCGGGCTGTTCGCCACGTCTTCTGTGCTGCTAGGCGCGGCGGAGGCATCATCGGTGGGGCTGCGTGTCGCGGAGGCGGAGACATCGTCGGCCCTGGTCTCGTCGTCGTCATCAGCCGCCTGGCTGGGCGGGCTGGGCGCCGGCGTCGGCGGTAACTGGTTCAGGATGAGTCCACGCTGGGCCAAGAACCACGCCTTGAGGTTCTCGTCGCCGCTCTCGAGCATGTCGGCGCCGCCCATCAAGAAGGCGAGGTCGTTGTTCCTCTTCTTGGCGTCTTGAGCTTTGAGTTTCGCGGCGGCGTTGGCGCAGAGCAAGTTGAGTTTGACGGTGCTGTTCGTCATCAAAACAGCCCACCTCGCCTTTGTTTTCTCCTCTCGCTCGGCGGCCCTGGTTCTGGCATCGATGATGCAGTGCTCGATGGACTCTTGCACGCGCGCGGCAGCTGTCTCGGCGTATTTCGCCTTCTTGGCACCTTTGTTGCCGTCCGGGCGTCCATCGGCCGCGCCCGCTATCGGCGCGTCCGGCTTGTACGTCTCTTTGGCCTTGGCGAGGGTGCGTCGGACGGCCGCCCATTTCTTGCACTTGTCGATCCGCTTGAAGACGTGAAGGTACTTGAAGTCTGCATCGCTCTTGTTATCGCGGAACATGGTGAACATGCGCAGCAACTGCACCGAGAAACAACGTCAGTCGGCCCCAGAGCGCGCGCCAGGGCACGCGCAAGGCGAAAAGAGCGCGCGCGCGTCGAAAAGGCAGCAACATGGACGGCGTGTGATACCTGATCCTCGATGCTGGTGCCACTCTCCGGGCGAGCCGCGACCTCCTCGATGATACCATGTCATTTGTTGCACGCCGTTTGGATGAGCGACCAATGGTTCGCCATCGCCTTCGCCCCCTGCTTCATGTGCATGCCTTTGAAGTAGGGGTCGAGGAGCTTCCGCTCGTCGAACTCGGCCTTGATGCGGTCCCAATACGTCTCGATGCTCTGATTCGTGCCGGTGACCGGGTCGAGGCAGACGACCTTCCACGCTTCGGCGATGCACTCTTCTTCCTTGGACGCCCATTTGATGCGTGGTTCATCGAACTTGGCCGCCTTCTTCTTTTTCTTCCTTTTCCTCGTCGGCGCCGGCACCGACTCCTCCTCTTCCTTCTCCTCCGGCTCTTCCTCGCCGTAGTCGAGCTCGTCGTCCTGCGTAGCAAACCCGAGGGAAGCGGTGGCCGCAGCCGAGCCGGATGCGATGATGTCCTCCATGTCGGCCTCCGTCGTGTCGGCATCGCCTAGAGGCGACGAGGAGGAGGCTTGTGTGTAGAGGCCACGGCGGAGGGGCGGCGTCGGTGAGGCTGCGTAGTCCGGCAGCGAGTACGTGTACGGCGGATACTGCACGCCGGCGAACGCGGGCGAGGGCGTGCGCTGGAGGGGGCGCCCATGGGGGAAAGTGATGTTGGGGTTGAAGTCGCCATGGGCGTCCCTGTCGCCATAGCTCGGCGAAGGCGTGCTCCATGGGTGCCGCGACGACGAGAACCCGACCGAAGAGCCGACACTCTGTTGGCTCTAGACCGCGTACGGATGCCCGGGTGGATTCATCATCGCCGCGCGCGCCGTCTCTGCTTGTTCGGCCGCCGCCGCCGCAGCGCGCGCCTTTTTCTCGCTGGCCTTCTTGGCCCTGTTGCACCTGTCGGCGGTGACGGCCTCCCGTCGCTCCACATCCGCCTTCCACTCGGCGTTGGTCATGTCGGGGGGCTTGGACAGCGGAGCCCTAGGCTTCCTTTGCTTCGGCGGGGCGGCGGCGGCGGGATCCGTCGCGGCGCGCGGCATCACGTACTTCTTCGGCGGCATGGCGGGCGGAACGACAGGGTGGAGGCGGGGTTTGGCGGGAGGAATGGAGAAGAGAGGGGGGGAGCGGGAGGAAACGGCGGGAAAAGTCTTCCAGTCGCCGACAGAGCGGCCCCACGCCGCTTTTCGCTGCCGCCGGCGCGCCCAGGCGACACCCGGTCGCTTGGGTTCGGGGCGGGACCGCCGACTCTGGATTTTGCTCAAACCGGCGCTAAACTAGATCCTGGGGGCGTGACTGGGCCGGTTTTTGGCCACCGGCGCTAAAAAATCGCCGGGGGGGGCCTGTTGGGGGCACGGTTGGAGATGCTCTTAGGCTATAGACTCATTTTGCCTTGATATGTGTGATGTTACTCATATACTAGTAACTAGCTCTGTTACCACTTTCCTCCATTTCTTCATTTATTGCTTGCCATATCATCTATTTTATCTAGATTTGTTTTCGCCGGCTTGGGCCGAAATCAGCACCGGCGGACCCAGGCCGAACCCGACACGCCGGGGGGCGCTCGGGGGCTCCGACGCAAGGGAAAAGTGTTCCTAGGGCCACATTGACAGGCGAAAAGTCAATCCACCCGCCCAGATTCGCCCTCCTGCCCCCGCGCTCGGCCGCCACCCTGCGCCACCCTGCCGATCCCGGCGTTGACCACCGCCCGCCGCAGCTAGGTAGATCGTCTCCAGCCTAGAAAAAGAAGGAGCGTCGCCGAGGCAGCCTCTTCGCCGCCGCCCCGGGCACCTTTTCCGGCGTTCCGACCGCGCAGGGCCTGTACGCCGACGGGCTTGCGCCCACCTCGCCCACTAGGTGTTCGATGAATTGCCCGGCCCAGCGATGGCCTCCGAAGATGAGGAGGTGCCCGCGGCGTTGCTGGATGAGGAAGCCGAAGTCGACGTCCAGGAGCAGGAGCGTCTCATGGTGCTCGTCGCCCTCGCCGGCCTGCTCGCGAGCAGTGAGAAGCCGCGGCGAGGTGGCTCGGCGCTTGGGCGGGTGAAAGCAAAGAACCGACATCGTCTGGAAGGCTACTGCATGCTCTACTCGGACAACTTCGTCGACGCTCCATTGCACGGTGAGAAAACATACCACAGGCAGGATCCTCTTGCCCAAGTTGATCATCAGCTACCGACAAACTGGACTGACTACCTCAATAGGCGTCAAGAGATCCGAGACTCACAGGTGCATCAAGAACTGCAACACGATCTGGTGGAGCGCCTATGAAGGCTCAAGGGCGAGGCCGGGAATGGTGATGAAACTTGAGTTTTATTTGTTAAACGATATAATTTGTAGTGAACTATTTGATTTATGTGATGAAACAAGCCGAAAACACGCCGAACTATGTAAGGAGCTAATTGATTCCTATTTGTTTGCGAAAATTCACGCCGGAACCCGCCGAATATGGGTCGATTCACGCAGTTATCTGGCCGTTTTTGACAGATTTGGGCCGAAAGCTGGACCGAATTCGCGCCCGGGGGCGATGGCTGGGTGCCGAATCGCCCCAACTTCTATTTTATCACCGGCCCACCCCCTTATGCCCTTTTTCGGCGCCCTGGGGGGGCCGAACTTCTAGAGATGCTCTTATTCGCCGCCACCAGCCGTGCTTGAGCAGCGGCACCGCCCCTCCCACCTAGGGAATTAGTTATGCGCCGCCGCAGGCCGCCCCTCCCACCCAGGGTTTCACCAGAGAGCAAAGGGGCCGCCGCCCGCCGTGCTTGAGCAGCGGCACCCAAATAAGCAGCTCCTCCTTTGGGAGCCGCACTCCCCAATCGAGGCAGCGGCAGCTCCATTTCGAAGCTGCTCATTTCCGAGTTGCAACCGGCAACCGGAGCAACTCTTTCGAATTCCGTCTCCGAGTTTTCCGTTGGTGGCGAGAACCTGGCGCCACCGCGGCACCCGCCAATCTTCGGAGGAGACGCACAACAACTCTAGGCAATCAGTTTTCAGACTGACCGGCGGCAGCTCGGGCGATGGCGAGGACTTGTCGCCGGCGACGGGCTGCCAAAGTGATGGCCAAGCCATCCGATTCGACCATGGGGGTGTGTTCCTTGTCCTCTCCTTCCTCTGAATGTCTTATTTTCCTACCCCGCAAAAAAAAATGTCTTATTTTCCTTAGCAACCAGGTGTCAAATTTCAGTCTTTCAGACAGCATCAAAATCTACCTTTTTTGGTATATAAATAAAATAAAACTTGTGCCATTTTAAGTAGATCAAACCCGTATCTTTGCGACAGTGGCCAAATTGTATCTCTGAGACAATCAAACTTGCAGTTTTTTGAGACTTATCAATATTGCATATTTGACTGTACGGTGATATCAACTCTGATTTGTTTTGGTGCCAAATGCAGAAAGGCAATCCAGATGATAGGATCAGCAGCTTGCCCAATGGCATCCTGGTCAACATTCTCGACCGACTCGATGTCTCGCCGCTACAAGAACCAGTGTCCTCTCGAGACGGTGGAGTCAGCTTCCTGCCATGCTCTCACGGCTTATAATCAGTGCTTGGGACCTCCTGCCCTCAGAAACTAAAATCAGCATTTTCCATGCTGAAGTGGTTCGGACGACCATTGCAGCTGTGCCCAAAGATATGGCCAATGCAGCAGTGTCCAATGCTGAATTAGTTCGGAGGACCGATGCAGCTGTGACCAAAGCCTTGGCCGATGCAGCAGTTGTAGCCAAAGCTGTGGCCAAAGTGACAAAGAGCATACTGGCACGCAGGGATCCGGGTGGACGGCGCCCCATTCGTCTCTTGAGCATGACGTTCTACTAGATGATGTCCCCATATCAGTCGGGCATGCTGTTGGCAATGCCATGGCAACATGCAAGGTTGAGAAGGCCGAATTCACTGTTCTGACAGAGAAGGGACGCCTAGAGTGCACCATTGACGATTTGGTGAAATACGGGGCACGGTTCGTGTCATTTTTTAATGAGTGTACGGATACATTTGCTGGTCTCACGCGCCTCTACCGGGCGAATTTGAGATTCACTAAATCGGACTTCGTCTCCAGCATCCTCGTCCCTTGCAAGCGATTAAAATATTTAGGTTTTCTCAATTGCGACACAGAGAGTTGGATAGCGTTCCAACTTGAACACGCGGAACTCAGTGAGCTCAGTATTGTCAATTGCCGTTTTGACGTGGTCAAACTTGACTGGGTTCCGAAGCTCACTTGGTTGGTGTTTGAGTGTTGGATGTCTTTCAAAGAACCACCACTGTCATTTGGCTATGTCCCATTGCTCGATGTCCTGAGTGTTTCAAATGTTGCTCTTAGTTGGCATGAAATGATCGAGTTAAGTACATTTCTTCATGAGACCTCTGTTTGAGACCTGACGTTGGGGTGTAAATACGAAAAGGTAACTCAGGGTGATTGCTTTGTTCTGTCTTCACTTGTTCTCTACTCATCCTATCATGTGCTTATTGTTGCAGATTTGGGTTCAACCAGAGTGTCTGACCAGATGGCTGGCGTCTGTATTTCACCAACTAAGGATTGGCAGTCTTGTTGACATTCCTGAAGGGTATGATCTCACCTGGACAATGTTTATTCTGGAAGCGGCGCCGTCCCTGGAGGAGTTCTACATGACGGTGTGTTCTTACTGAAACCTTGTTCTATTATTTTATTTTTTCTGATGAGGGGTGACTCTACTACTCGATTGTATGTTCTTCTTACCAACAGCCTGTTCTATTATTCTCTTCTGTTTGAGGGGTTTCTGTATTATATCTCCATTGCATGGTTGCACGGTTGTGCTTTCACTTGGAGCACAAATGTCTGCCCGTGTATGCAAAATTAACCTGTTCCGTCTACCTTTGTCCTACGGGTGGTAATGTAGGTAATGGATCATCCTTGTGACATGCAAATGGATCAGGAGAAGAGGAAGGCGAAGTCGTACAGCGAGCACAAGGGTGTTGAGTGGGAATCACCTACATCGAATTTCAAGCACCACCGTCTGACCAAACTAATCATCTTCTGTTTTCAGTCTCAAGACTACATGGTGAGTCACGTCAGGCGTGTCTTGAAAGCGGCGGTGAATCTAGGGGACTAGATCGGCATCGCGCCTTGGCGCAAGGGTGCCGGTCCGAGCGTTTTGCCGAAGCATGTAACACTATATTAGTAGGAACCCAGGTATAGCATTGCACCTATATAGGATAATAACAGAGTAAAGAGACATTCAGTTCTGATAGAAGTAAGACACAATGGAGCTCATGATCAATATCAGATTACAAGTCAGGATAAAGTTTGGTGCATTCAACGACCACAAAAGATAGCTATTCGACGTGAAGCTCGATACCAAAAGCGAGAAGACAAAGTAGGTAATAAGAACAGGAACAAAATAAAGGAGAGCTAACTACAGAGCCATAATCACTAAGCATTACTAATAAGCGGCGTAATTCATCTGCCTTGTTGATGTACTTCATAAGGATCGCCTCGTATAAACCTGAAACAAACAAGCATGATCTGAAATTTTTACAGCTTAATTTAACTTCTACAGCCTAAATTGTACAGATCAAGTAGTACAAGTTGGAGAAAAAGGTCAGGTTTCAGTACCTAACATGCAAATTGGAACAGAACTAAAAATTCAATAGAAAAGCTCATGTTTCAGTACCTAACAGACGACAAACTGGTTTTCAACGATGGTAACCAAATTGGAATAAAACTTAAGTTCACTAAAAAAATTGAACAAAGCTTAAGTAAAGTTTGCTGAAAAGTTCACTAAACAACATGAAATGCATAAACAGCCAGTACATTATAAGCTGCATAAAAATAGTAAATTCATCTATTTCAGTACCTAATAGGAAAGCTTGGACCAAGTTCAGTACATAAGAGGTTTAGTACATAAATTTTCAACAAAGTATCCAGTTCATAACACGGTTAACAGGGAATATTTATGTTGCAGTGGATATATGAAGCTGAGTTATAATGGATAAAAGGATGACAACAGACAATAATGACATTAGAGGGTAAACAGGGTTCACCGGGCACTAATTGTGTTGTAGCACAAAACATAATAAATAGTAACTCTAAAGATCAGTTTGGAGCTGAGGAAGGAACTGTAATTAGAAATGTCGGCAGATTAAGCAAAGAGGCACTATGATTATACAGAAAAGAGAGACTCCCAACACCAAATAAATTAGATCTTTGGATCATTTAGACATCTGATTAGCTTTCTCAAATAAGAAAAATGTAGAAAAGCAATTGTTTAATTCAAGGATACACTCAAGCAGGCCTCCAAAATGTTTCATAATGTAAATGATATGATGTTCCCAGGCTTAATGTGAATAAGTAGTATGTTGGAATTTAATTTTCAAGATAACACACGACGAGAACTGTGATAGTGTGGATGTGAATCCTACCAATGGCGTTGTATTTCAGTAGTAGAATGTGATTGTAGTGTTGGACACAGTTTCATTTTGATAGATGAGGTCATGGCATTACATGCAAATGTAGACCATCTAGGTATCAAATGCATAATAAAGAGCACACAAAAGAAATGCCTGTTTTGGCGAAATTTAACAGTAACTTTGATGCGGTGAGAACATCAAGTTTTCCAAAAAGCGCTCAGTTTGAAATCAGGTAAATTAAACTCCAAGACTAAAATAAACATGAGATTTTCTATTGAATTTTTAGTTCTGTTCCATTTTTGGATGGGCTGATCGAGATGGGCTTGCGCACCATGCATAGAACTTGAGAATCTATAATATCTAAATAGTTGATCCCCACTATCTTATTTCTCTTAACATGCAGCTTATCCACATCATCACACATGCCCCACATGCCACCTCACCTCATCTATAGCTAATACTTTTTTTAATTGATCTACAGCCAAGACTTCATCTCTTCCGTACGCTACATGCGAGATACCTTGCGTTCACTTCTCCTTCCTAGACCCGCGGGAGGTGAAGAGAACCTTTCTCCAATCGAAACGTCTTCCCTGGAATCGCTCCTCATAAGTTGGCCTCCCCGTCTCCCATCTCCCCATCTTTGCCTAAGCGACACAATCCCCAGGCGGTGGTAGACGCACTAGAACCCAACCTTCCTAGGGTTTGGGGCTACCATCGGGGATAGAACCGGCAGCGATGCTTGCCGGGCCAGGGAAGGATCACAAGACGATCAATTTGGAGGATGGGTGGACATGCAGAAGGGCATCAACATCCTCGAGCACAAGCAAGAGTCGCAGTACATGTTCGATGCGCTCTACATGTATGTAAGTCGCCTCTGTCCGACCATGCCTAGGTTATGCCTGTCGATCTGTTCCGATGCTAACATGTGTGTTGTGTGTACAGATTATTCCCCTGTTTTGTGTCTGTATGTATGCCGGTGCTGTTGGTTTTTCCGATCCAGTGAGTCAAGGCAAATCTGATTGTCCTTTTGTTTCCAACATGTACTAACGGGTGTGCATTTGTGTATTTTTTGGATTCAGGTGAGCGTGAGGTTGGGTTGCGAATTATTACATTCTCATCTTACTATGTACTGCATGATCTGTTTCTGCATACCCCTTCTATAGCCATGTTGCATACGTGACCAGATTAACCAAGTTAACCAAAAAAGAAGAGATTATCAATTTATCATACTGCTATTGAGAACTACATGTACAAAATGTTGGTATGGATTTTATTAATGTGATATATATACGAGTGAGATTGCTTCTTACTCGATGGGACGCGGATTTTTCATGCATATGCTTCGGAGCCCTGCTATCTTGGCCGTCCGTCTTTCTAGAGAGTCTCGAGATGCGAGGAGGGCTGTGGGGGCTTACAATCTTCATTAGCAGGTGGGTATGTAATACAGAACGGCTGCTTCGTAGGTCCTCGAGCGGAACAGTAGCCGGCAGTAGCTCTGTGTAGTCGGAAAGTGCATATCTGTGCCCGAGCATATATGTGCTCTTTATCTCCATCGATGGTTCTCCTTTAGATTCGCACTGATCGTTGTACAGCGCCCTGTATATGGCCTCGTATATTTCTTTTTTCCCTGCGCACAGGCCCACCCCTGTCAGCAATTAAATGTCACGGCTCCCGTTAAACCTCCGCCCGCACAGACGAGATTGACGACATGGGCCACGGCTCGGCTTCTATTATGTACCAATGCCGTCAGCCTACTAACCACAATTTAATTCCATCCATCCCACCATTTTCAGTCTGCACGACTCATCTTCATCTCCCGGTGCCGGAAATATTGCCGCCGGCCTAATCTGCTCAGCTTCCTGGATTAAGCCACCAGTGCCACCAGTTGCTTCACCTCATGGCTGCCCCGTCTTTCTCATCTGCCGCCACCGATCCCCTCCCTCTCATTCCCTGCCCTGATTGCGGCGGCAGGTTTGTCCGCTGGATCTTCGTCGGCGGATCTAGCCCCAGCTCCAGGTTCTACAAGTCCGCCAGAAAAGATGTAATTAAGATTCCAACACTCGCTAAGTTGTTTCCCTTCAATCTTGTTTCAAAATCTCAACTCGCACACCGACCCTTGCACCACAGGTCGGCATGTTTGGTTCATCAGATCAACTGAGCAGGATGCAGCCGTGCTGAACCATGAAGCTGGCTACCAGCAATACGAGATGCGCCAAGCATGAGGGGAATTCCAATCTGATATTGGAAGGTCTATGTGAAACGCCAATATTGCTAGATATGACGTGCCTGCTGGGGTGGAAAATCACATACAACTACGTCATGCACGCCAGTTGTGAGAAGTAAGTGCTTATCACCCATGCTGTTTCTGTAAGTTACTACTAGTACATTATATATATAGTGCTCTGATTTTGTTCTGTTTGTAAAACAAATGCAATGGCAGTGAGGACAGCTGGGTTTACGTTGTTCAGTACATACGTGATTACAAAGGTTTCTACATGGAAGGTCAGATAGAAGGGGTAAGATTATTCAGTGTAGCTCGGCCTAGCTGTTCCATGAAATGTTCAGTGTTATCATGAACAAGGATTCTGACAATTTTTGTTTCTGTATACTACAACACCGGCTTGCATACATTCGCAAGTCGATAGCCTATGAGGTGGTATCGATGGAAGGGAAACAGGGAGAGCTCCCAAGTCCCAAGCTTCATGATTGAGGAGGTTCTGTTTTGAGATGTTGGCGGTCTGCTCATGTGTAGATGGCATCATTTTGTTTTGCTCTAGGGGATGTTCCTCTGTCGAATGTAATCCGGATTGAGATGGCAACTTAAGTTTGTTCTTTTGAGGCATTCGGTCACATGTTTTAGTTTCCATCCCATGCTGGCGTGGAGGTGGCTGTGTCTCTGACCCAGTGTAATGGAAGGGCTAGCTTACATTTTGGCACACAACGGTGGTGTGTGTGCTGACATAGATTTGTACAAATCGGTGGGTGCGAGATAGAAGAATTGTGTTATTCCTTGCTAGCTCTACACTAGACAATGTGTGCTGCATTTTGGTATGTGAACTGTGATGAGTTAGTTGCAAAAATTCTGTAAAGTCATGCTATGTCCTTGCATGTGGGCTGCTATTCAGAATTGCATTCGATTAGTTTTTTTGTGTTGTTGGCACAAGGCGAATTGGTTTGGCTGTCCTGATTGTCATTTTGTATGGAACTTGATGTATCAGGATCATCAGTGTGTGTACTGCCGAATTGGCTTGGGCAGATGTCAATGTGTATGGAACTTGATGTAGCAGGGTCATCACTGTGTGTGTTCGTGTGCACGCTGAAAATAGACATGGCGTCAGGGACTGAATTGTGTGTGGAATTAATTTTCCTTTAAGATGGTAGGATCCATGGTAAACAATTCTGAGCAGGATTCGGGCAGGAGATGAGCTAAAACAACTGTGAGATTCGGCCATGCTAGATGTGGTGTCTGTTAGGAAGTATGTCCACGATAAACATCAACAAACTCGGAGCTCGCCATGACATTCATGTCATCAAGGTTTTATAAACCAGGGTACAAATTCCATGGTTCTAAGCAAAAGGTATGAGTGCAATGGAGGTGGCCGGAAATTCGACAGTGTCATGATACACGTTCTAGGACACTAAAACAAAAGCTAATGACTAAAGCTCAGTGCTTGATAGAGGCACGAGCTATGGTCGCCTAATTGTCGAAGGCAGATTCGAATGACGCCAGGACCTTCTATAGTGCCTCGTAAGCGAGCGTGGAGAAGTTTCCATGAAGCTTCGTGATCTCATGCAGGGCATCCATCTTTTTTTTCAGGACATGTTGCTGTACAAACACATGCATCATCGCTGTTAAGCATGGTGTTGTTTTGAAAGAAGGAACATTCACGACGATCGTTGATATATGCATATAACATGATTTGAGATGGATACATACCTTCTCAGGGGGGAGCTTGAGCTTTTCTCAATCGAAGTTACAAGCGATGTGCAGAATGCATGCTCTTGTGTTGTTACTACAAAAGGGCGAAATATAAATAGATCAATTTGGAGCGGCAGGAATTTCAGGGCTGCGATGGAAGTGGGTACACATGTTTCATACCAGGAGAAAATGGTGTCAGTAAGAGCTGGGTTCTTTTTCCCCCAACCATCCTTGTTGGTTGGCCACTCTGCATAATATTCATTAAAACAGTTGCAGAGAGCATTTGGAGCTCCATGCAATTGCCTCGTCCTTGGTGGTCTGGTGAATTTCTGACAAACAGGGGGTCAAACACATTGATCACTTTGGTGACCATATCCCCAAAAAATGATCATCCAACCTTCCTTGTCAGGCACTTGTGTGAAGAACTGTGGTGAGCGGTAATGAGAAGGTATTACTGAACTAATGATTGTAGATTAGAGGGGGAGGGGGGGTGGGGGGTGGGGGTAGATGTCGAGATATAATATCTGTGAAGATGTGATATCATATATCAGCAAGTCGCCTACGAACTGTCTCTGGATGGAGATTGTGTGAATGTAGTCTGCGCCGGACAACATGAAGGTCTGACGACTGGAAGGAAAAACTCCATATAAGATTTAGTTTACAAAAATTTCAGATGAGAAGAGTTTTTTCTTAATTGACTAACCGATAATTCAGGTTAATTGGATGTCTCCAGCTCAGGTAAGGGCATTTGCCTTCCGCTTCGAAGTCGAGTTGTGCATATCGATGTCTAGTAGTGACATCAATTCATGTGAGTCTGCTTCCAGCCAACTGGTCCCTGATGGTTGTGCCAGTTATTCTGACGAACCTTGGAACCTCATGTACAAGGAAGTTGCTGAAAAACAGGAACCAGTGGGTAGTCAGGAAAATTCAGGTATGTGGAGGAGGTTGATCAAAAAGGCACACAGTTGAATAGACAGAGGGGGTACCCAGACAGATGATTGGCAGACACAGAGTTGAAGAACTCTTGTAGAAGTCCGGAAACTGACGACTGTCGTGGTATGGAACAACTCCCCTACTCCAAGGATTTGTCTGGAAGCCAGGACGGAAGATATACTTGCCGCCCAGAAGATCTGATTCGTTGATTGCTTATAATGTCCTTTGCAAACTGTTCAATGGCAAAAACAATGATTTTAATGATTAACAATTACCAGTTTTAATTCTTTCCAAATATTATCGACCCACCTCACACTAACCTGTGCATTCGTAATACGGACATCAAAGCTCACACAAATAACATCACGTAAAACAACAGCAGTCTGCTCATTCCTGCATGGTTCAGTTCACTGACAACATTTACCTCAACAAAGTCAGTATTGTAAACCATGGTTTATTCTGACCAGTATCAATTGTTTTCAACATCAACAACTATCCTGAAACAATCATTTGTATCATTTACCTGAAAAATATGTATAAATATTTTAAACCATACTTTTTTTTCTGACATAAAATTTTCCCAGGCTTACTTATTTCCAAATAGTGTTCCAACCACCACACAGTACCCCACTGCATTCGTTGTACGAGCATCAAAGCTCAGCAGTAGACTGTTCATTATGTAAAATTTTCCCTACCAACATCTACTGGAAAATAAATAAAAGCTAACCAGTTTAATCCATATTTCAGTTCTCTCCGCAAAATATTTTTACATGCATTGTTTTCCATGATTTTCCTAAGCAATGACTAAAACCTATCTACTATACTGCATTTCGGCAGGTGCACTAGCTGAACAAATTGACCACAATACCTCACTTAACAAAATCTCAAAGTAGTTTAATTCATTACTCATGTTTCTGCAAACATTTACCATACAACTAAGATATGTTTGCTGCACTAACTGAACTAATCCATTGCATTTTCTGTTCCAAGTTTTTCCTTCTCTAACTAACACCTGTAACCAAGGTCACATGACGGAAAGCAAGAGCACAAGCTTCATGGAGACTCCACGCATCTCTACTGGCAGCAACGACGAATGTTTCCAGCATACGCACACAAACACAGCCAACAGCCTGGACATTTCTCCTGGAATAAAAAAAAAGACACAGATTTGCTGCACATGAAAGACGCACCTTTTAACACATCCTGGTGCTTGAGGGTTCATCTTCCCAGTCAACATTTCTGATGCCTGTGGCGAGCTCTCACGTCTCTGATTAACCAACATGTCTTCCGCGCTGATTTGCCCGTCCGCACTCATGGCGGGCCTCATCGCTTCTTCAGCGGCCATGGCTTCGCTCGTCGCGCCGTTATCAGGCAGATCCACTGGGATTGCACTCTCCCTCACCTCCTCCAGTTTGGGGATCTGGTTCAGGCAAATCCAATCCGCGATTCAGCAACGAAACCGCACAGTACTCTCATCCAATCTAATCAGAGATCAGGATTCGCTAGGCACTTACGATCGGATCGGCTGCACTACGATCTCCATCGCCACCGCCGTAGTCACCTTCGTCTCTCACCGCGGGCACCGCCTAAATCGAAATGAGTGCTCCTCGCACAGAAAGACAACCATTCAAGCATTAAAATCGAAACGTTCCATGGCCCAACAACAATGAAACGTTCTGTGCCATGGCTCGCCAACGACTCCGCAAACGGACGTGACGCGTACTCGCTCGTCCTACGGACGTCCGTCGCTTTCATGGCCCACAGCACAGGACCTTTGCGTACGTATATATCAAACAAAAGCCAATTTACTGCCTCTCTGTATCTCACCGAAAAGGAATCCTGAACTGATCCCGAGACATGATTGACCGGCACAGATAAAGAGCTCATCTGTGCTCGGGAGTAAAAACTCCATGTCCTGTAGTCTTGTTATTTTCCTCTCGGCTAGATTCCTACAGATGCCCAACAGCGAAGTGACATATCCCAGACAAGCACGAAAGGCATCCTTGCATGAGGTCTATTACGCAAGGAGGAAGAGCTCATCCGATCCCCACTTTGCATTTTGAAGGAGGAAGTTCCAATGGCGACCGAGGGCATGCTCCATGGCGGAGTGATCCCTAACAGAAACGGTAATTCAAACAAGCCCTAACTGATGATGGAATCTATCGTGGGACAACTTGCCCCAGGCGTCTCGTCATTGGGCTGATTACATGGTGATCCTAGTTTAAAATTTGGCAAAAAAATTAGCTGTGCCGCGGGTGCCTCCATGTAGCAAGGGTCGTGATGCATTATCCAAACGATTTTTTATCAAAAGAGACCACATATCGAATTGAAAAAAGACCACATATTATTGATCTGTGTACAGGACTGCACCGCATTGACCATGCATGCTGCTCCATACGGGCGAATCGAACACTGTGTCCATCGAGGACGAAGCATCACGTCATGGGATAAACATACATATACTATTGCAAAAACAAAAAGGCTTAGGTATACATGTTGCAGGCATGGGTGGGATGGATAATTGTGTCATGCAGATTCCGGGCGACGACGCTTCTCGCGACGGCATGCAGAGCAGCAGTGCGGCCGGGCCCACCCCTCCGTCGCGTGCGGCAGCAGCGCTGTCGGGCAGCAGCAGTGCGGCCTCTCTTGCCTCTCTGGCGCGTCTTCCGCTGCTCCGGATGTCCTTCTCTTTCGTCTCTCCGGCAACTAGTTGAAACCCGTAGTCATCGCCGGTAATCCATACCTGTAGACGCCGCATGTCCACGCAACGCAGCCCTTCACGAGAAAAGGCTGGTTCTCCGCCACATGCAGTACAACGTCTTTCCTATTTAGTGGTCTGTAGTACAGGCACAGTGCCTACGAGATTCCTCTCGTCCCTTGTGCGTGGAGGGGCATAGCCTGATCGCCTACAGTGCCCTACTGAGCCTTAGCCTTATCACCGTGGACAGTCTACGGACCCAGGATGGTTACAGTTGTTTATTCGTAGGATGAGAAATCGTAGCTTCTTAAGTACAACGACCCGTTGCCACGCGTACGGCCCAGATAGCGGCACTCCGAAGCACATGCTGTCTCAAATATTATCCTTACTCGATGTGTTTCAGGCCAGTTTATTTAGCTCCATGGGCCAAACAAACAGCATCAGGAAGCTGTAAAACTGAAACATTCATTCTGACAGCTTGGAGGAATGCTGGATCCAGCCCCCATCTTTGCCAGGTTGTAACTTTATATAGATCTGCTCTCACTTGGCGTATATGAGGTGAGTATTCAACGATCTCTGATCTTCTAGCATGGCAACGTTTGTGTTTTTAGCCCACCCGACTCTGCAGCTCAGCTAGGGAGGAAGTCATCTGGGTTGCTCTTTTCTATCAGTGATAAGCATACAAGCGGGGACAACGACGATGTTTCTGAAATTCAAGGTGTTGTGGTCCTGTTCACATACTCCAAAAAAATAGCTCAGGAAACAAAATGGCAGCACATACATGGATCCAACATCCAAATTTATTCCTTTTACATTAAGCTATAGCTATGCTGATTTTGATGCACTCTTTTCATGTATCTAACAGACAAGTGTTATCATTGAAAGGCTTCTTCCTTTCGAATTCTTTGTATTAACACTACTGTCTTCGGTCTACGCAAGCAACTATATATGTACATCCTTTGAAAGATATGTTTGCCGGAAATGTTTTGATGGACAGGAAGTCATTGTTTTATTTTTTTTACATGGTTTATTTCTCCACACTAAAACATTTAGCAACAAAAATATCCCGCAGCAACGCGCGGGGAGTCATCTAGTTAAATTAACCCTTAGTCTCAGATACACCTCACATGAGCCACTATTTTGTGTTTTTGTACAGACTGGCAATGAACCACTATCTTGGAAGTCTAATACCATAATCACTGAGACACATATATCAGCGATAGTAAGAAGAAAAAACACAATATAGAAAAAGACATATTGTAGCAGGATACGATGTGAGAGAATAATTGGTTTGTTCTTCGTTTTGATGTCAACGCAGTATTCCCTCACTAACATGTTTACCTTCTTTTGCTCCATGCCCAACTGACATATGTCCGCCTGCACAAAGCAACGGATTAGAGATAATGAATGACAATCAAGAAATCTGGAATAAAGGTATACCACACTACAATATCGAGTGAAATCAGAAAACATCGGTAACCTTATTTACATTATGTAAATACTACTAACTTCGATTTTACCCATGGTTTTCCGCAATATGAATATATACTAACCTTCAGGAAAAACATATGAGTACATTGCATGCAAGGATAGAAGATTTGTGCAGCAGTCAGGTCCTCACTGTCAGCGGGGCCCATAATTGTACAACACCTATTTGTGCAGTAAGGAAAAATGAGAGCTAATCTATCTTTGATAGAGTTGAAGTTGTCGACGCTTCCGACCAGGACCCAAGAACAAGAAAGAACGGATCAAGACCAAGGCTTACCCACAGACCAACCACCGCAGCAACACATCCGGCGCTTCCGGCCAGGACCCAGACTCACGGGATTCCCTATAGTTCATACAAGCCAATCATGATTTTAGATGTAAATTCATGTGGAAATCCAACCAAGCGAGGTCATTTCAAAAACCAATCAAGATTGTGAGGCAACGTGCCGGCCAGGACCTCCTCTTCGTCCAGTCAGCACCACATAGCGCCATGAAAATGCAAGGAAAGGACGTGGGGGCTCACCTTGGCTTGATTCCCGTCTGGTGTTCCCCTATCGATGGCGACAATGCGCTCTGGCGCTCCTCCTGGAAGCATCTACGCAAGCGGCAGCCTCCACTCGTCCCGATGATGGCAACACAGTGAGCCCGACACGGCCTCCTCCATGATCTGCCTGAATCAAGCAATTGACCTGAAAAAGGATTAAGAAACCCCGTACAAAAATGAGAATGGAAATACATTATCATAGGGAATTGTTGGTGGAAGAGGGGCAAAATAAATAAGATGGTAAACAATATAGTCGTGAACCATAGCTGCTCCACCTTCTGCTGCTAGAGTAAGAAGGGCGGGCCTGTATGCGGCTGGCAGAGGAGGATGGTGTGTCACGTTAGGTCAAGAAATCATGTATCCAAAGCTAGCGTCCACGGAAAAACTATTTTTAATGCACAGGAAGCCAAAAAAAATATTGTCTCAGCAGACAGAAAATAGTAAACATTTAAACTAAAGCAAGCATCCAACAGTTTTTCAACAAATAACTGACACATCCCATCATTAGAATGTAGTAGAAATAGTAAACATCAGCAAAAAAAAGAACAACATGGAAAGAAAAAATGTAGCAGAAATATTTAGTATGTGTTTGTGAGTTTGTCTTTTCCTAGCTGTAACATAGTTAGAATCATTGTTTCAAAATAAGTCAAAAATGCTCAAAAGAATAATTGTCACATGGCTTATGTTTGTGAGTTTGCCTTCTCCTAGCTGGAACATCATTAGAATTATAAAACCCTCCCATCCCTACAGAATGTCGAAAAAGAAAAAAATAGGGCGATTAGATAGAAATTAAATTTCATAGGATCAGCATATGAAAGAAAGCACTGAGAGGCAATCATATAATTAAATTATGATAACTGGAAAGTTTTCTAATACAAATAAATAATTAAAAGCACCATGGGGAGGACTCAAGCAATGGCATCACATCCAAACCAAAGCTGTAAGGATTACCGAGAATGGATCTTACATTGCATCATTGGAATATATAGCCATGTATAGATTGGAACTTTAAACTTCTTCATATACTGGTATAGAGTTGTAAGTACAAATCATGGTGCTTCATAATGCAGGGAAATCATACCAAACCTGCAAATGAACCAGATAGTGATCAGAACTAGTACCAAACCCTTAATTGTCAATCAAATCCTTTCAGTGACGAGTATGTCTTTGACACGACAATGTCACGTCTGTTTGCCATTATTTTTTGCCTTCTAGTCATATATGGTTTATAATCACAGGTTATGAGAACACCCAACAAAATAGTCCGCACGCTTATTTAGACACAAAGAGATTAATTGGTTAAATAAATCATTCCATGCTTTCTTATTTGAACAATAACGCACATTCAGATTGAACTCTTCCTAAAAATATCATATGGATTTATCAAAGTGTGAGTAAAAAGCGACCAAGATTGCCATCCTTATTTCAGATATTGAAATAAATAGTACAAAGAGGAGAAATATTAGAAAACTATGAGAAACAACAAGCTAGAACTCGGAAATCACATCGAGTTATGAAGTACTCCCTCTGTAAACTAATATAAGAGCGTTTAGACCACTACAGTAGTGATCTAAACGCTCTTATATTAGTTCACGGAGGGAGTAAGAACTAGTGGACACTTCCATCTCAAGAAAGTTTTGGCATAACCAGGAGGTAAATGCCAAGCTATTGGCATGCTAGTGTACATATCTAAGAATGGTATAACCAAAGAAACATAAAAACAAGATAACTGAACTTTCTTTAGACAGAAGAGTGATATATGAAAAGCACCATGGGGAGGACTCAAGCAATGGGGTCACATCCATGCCAAAGCTGTAAGGATTACCGAGAATGGATCTTACATTGCATCATTGGAATATATAGCCATGTATAGATTGGAACTTTAAACTTCTTCATATACTGGTATAGAGTTGTAAGTACAAATCATGGTGCTTCATAATGCAGGGAAATCATACCAAACCTGCAAACGAACCAGATAGTGATCAATATTAGTACCAAACCCTTAATTGTCAATCAAATCCTTTCAGTGATGTGTATGTCTTTGACATGACAATGTCACGTCTGTTTGCCATTATTTTTTGCCTTCTAGTCATATATGGTTTATAATCACAGGTTATGAGAACACCCAACAAAATATTTCGCACGCTTATTTAGACGCCAAGAGATTAATTGGTTAAATAAATCATTCGATGCTCTCTTATTTGAACAATAACGCACATTCAGATTGAACTATTCCTAAAAATATCATATGGATTTATCAAAGTGTGAGTAAAAAGCCACCAAGATCGCCATCCTTATTTCAGAATTTAGATATTGAAATAAATAGTAAAAAGAGGAGAAATATTAGAGAACTATGAGAAACAGCAAGCTAGAACTCGGAAATCACATCTAGTTATGATGTACTCCCTCTGTAAACTAATATAAGTGTCTAGATCACTACTGTAGTGATCTAAACAATCTTAAATTAGTTTACGGAGGGAGTAAGAACCAGTGGACACTTCCATCTCAAGAAAGTAAATGGCCACATGCACGTAAAACAGATCTAGCTAAGAAACTTCCACGAACAGGGCTTACTTTGAAGATACCATTTTATAAAAAAACATCGGCAAAATTTCAAACGACCTTGTGACCCCTTTGAATCTAAATACAAGACTCGACAGCGTGAAAGAAACTAAGATAAATTATAATATTAATGTGTTGTTAAGGGAAGAAACATGGAATTCACTTTTCGACTGGGCATCCGTAGCTAACATTGTAAACCAGCAGCCAATTGTGTTTTTTAATGGCAGCCTTGGAAAAAATGCAGAACATCGAACTAAATCTAAAACTGAACTGTAAGTGACAAGTACACTCAAATAAACTATGCCATGATCCATAGAGCCTAAATCAGCAGCAATTATCTATTAAAAAATAGCCATTAAAGGGAAAGGGAGCCATAGTCCGCTATCCTTGTCCTCAATGCAATGAGGATCATGTTTGCTTCGATGGTGTTTCAGTGCAAGAGAAATCCAGATGTGCAGTTAATCATATAAGAGTAAAACTCTCAATTAAGTATCAAAGAATTCAAGTGATCCTGAGATCTGCATACAAGGAAAGAAAAAAATGATCACTACAGATTCATCTACTTGTGCATGCCTACCAAAATCTTTGTTTATTTTTAAGGTTTTATGACCCCGAAGTCTCCATCTACATATTTATTCAACATAATCTCAGTGTCATCTACAAATGTAAGCATATCGATCAGGTTACGAATCTAGAGCAGCACAACAATGTGAAATCAATAAAAGATTAAATTACTGGAGATAAACAAGGCAGTGGAAAACAAAAACAAAAGATGAACAATCTCCGGAAAAAGAGATGATAGAAAATCAACACCAATTATTATAACGTACGATCAAATTAACTGATGGTCAAAGAAAGCATCTTGTTATTTTAAGAAAAAACAGTGAAAACAACCTGTAGAAGAAGAACATTTCCTTGGTATATCCTTGTAAAACAGAAAAGGCTAAAATGCTGAGATGCAAGGAATGTACTCACTTTCAGTTATTTACTCTAAATCAAAGAAAGGCTGAAAAACATGTGAACCATATAAAAGCAAAGCAGGAGATGAAGATCATGTTGATATTTTTTATCCAACATATAAACAAAGATCCCTCTTCCTTGGATCCTAGCTAGATGAGTAAACATGCACAAAGGAACAAGACCACCAGCATTCCATGCACAAAGAAACAACAAATGCAAGTCCTATTAGGATTCAGACAAGGAACAAAAGGCATATAGGTACATACAAAAAAACAAGCAAAGAGAATAATACACTTGAATTTTCCACAAACAAGACAAGAAACAAAAGGCCCTCATTGGCCAGCCTGCACACCAATCATATGGCCATACAACCATGCACCAAGCCCCGGAAACGAAGAGGAGTGGAAAGAAGGAGGAGAAGAGGTGTGACCTGCAGATCCATGAAGGGAGATGCACGAGGCTGCTACCAGACGATGCGCAAGCACATATCAAAGGAGGCACCAGCCAGGGGATAGACTAAAAGCACAAGAATCCATTAACAACAGACTAATCTGCAGGAAAAACAAAGAAATATCATTGATCAGCAGCAGCTAACGAGCGAGAATGAAAAAAATAGACTTGTGAAGCAGCAGATAAGGCGAAGTGACCAGAAGAACAAGGGGCGTGCAATGAAATTACGCTAAGACAGAATTAGGAACGAGGGGGACATCTTCTTCCTCCCCCGTTGCCTCCAATTCCTCTCCGGCTCTCCCCCACAACCTCCATGTCCTCCTCTTCTTCCTTCCCCCATGGCCTCCATGGCCTCCAGCCCTTCCTCCCAGCTCTCACATGTTGGCGTATGAACAAGAGGAGGAAAAGGAAGGGGGCGCACCTGGAGCAACAGCAGCAACGCTAGGGTTAGGGTTGGAGCAGGGGGGAGGCGGCATCCCGAGCAGGCCATGGCATGAGCGCGAAGCAGGCAGCCCGTACGTCACGCCGCTGAGCAGAAGCACTCGGAGGCCGGGGACGAACAACAGCTCCGGCGGATCTGCGAGCGCCATGGCCGCCACCTGACCTGCTCGCTCTCCCTCTTCTCTTCACATCCCTTCGCATGAGGGGAGAGGAGAGGTTGCGAGCGGCGTGGTGTGAGGGAGATGAGGAGAGAAGTCCGTGGTGGCGAGGTCTGATGAGCGGCGTCGGCGACGATGTGGGTGGGGCGGCGAGGTCGGGGAGGAATGAATCGGGTGGGTGGGAGAGGGCTGGCGAGCAGAGGTGGACGAATGAGAGGACGAAAGGATGGGCCGCCGCCCACCCCCACCCCATAGCCGCACGAGCGAACCGCCGCACAACACGCACCCCCTAGAAGCGGAAAAGACCAAAATACCCTCGGCGGGGGCAGGATATAACATGCGGTGGCAACGAGATCTTTTACCGCTGGAGCGTGCCGACGGGCTGCCCGGGACAAGCCATAGCCACAGAGAATGACAAGCGGAGCCCACAAAATGGGCTGCCCCACAAGTCAGCGAGACCCAGCCAGGAGCCACAGAGTGAGCAAGAGCGAGCGAAACGAGTAACTATTCATTCCAGCAGTGCCAGCTCCAGATCCGACGGCCCAGGTTCATCCAGATCTCGATCCGACACTCAGAAACGCATCAAGGAAGCCGATCAACGGCCGAGATTCGCTGATCTCTGAGGAGGCTTGTAGAGAGTTTCATCTCTTATTTCTGGATGTGTACCTGTATGATAGACTGACATTCAGCAAGTGCCGAGGCGTGGAACCTCTAAATCCGATAAGGTTCCCGGAGACAAGTAAGCACATGTGTTGGGTGGAGAAGCAAATCAGAAGGGGTATCGAATCACTTGCCACAATTGTTGGAAATATGCCCTAGAGGCAATAATAAATTAGTTATTATTATATTTCCTTGTTCATGATAATCGTTTATTATCCATGATATAATTGTATTGATAAGAAACTCAGATACATGTGTGGATACATAGACAACACCATGTCCCTAGTAAGCCTCTAATTGACTAGCTCGTTGATCAATAGATGGTTACGGTTTCCTGACCATGGACATTGGATGTCATTGATAACGGGATCACATCATTAGGAGAATGGTGTGATGGACAAGACCAAATCCTAAGCCTAGCACAAAGATCGTAGTTCGTATGCTAAAGCTTTTCTAATGTCAAGTATCTTTTCCTTAGACCATGAGATTGTGCAACTCCCGGATACCGTAGGAATGCTTTGGGTGTACCAAATGTCACAACGTAACTGGGTGGCTATAAAGGTGCACTACAGGTATCTCTGAAAGTGTCTGTTGGGTTGGCACGAATCGAGACTGGGATTTGTCACTCCGTATAAACGGAGAGGTATCTCTGGGCCCACTCGGTAGGACATCATCATAATGTGCACAATGTGATCAAAGAGTTGATCACGGGATGATGTGTTACGGAACGAGTAAAGAGACTTGCCGGTAACGAGATTGAACAAGGTATCGGTATACCGACGATCGGATCTCGGGCAAGTACAATACCGCTAGACAAAGGGAATTGTATACGGGATCGATTGAGTCCTTGACATCGTGGTTCATCCGATGAGATCATCGTGGAACATGTGGGAGCCAACAATTGGTATCCAGATCCCGCTGTTGGTTATTGATCGGAGAACGTGTCGGTCATGTCTACATGTCTCCCGAACCCGTAGGGTCTACACACTTAAGGTTCGATGACGCTAGGGTTATAAAGGAAGTTTTTATGTGGTTACCAAATGTTGTTCGGAGTCCCGGATGAGATCCCAGACGTCACGAGGAGTTCCGGAATGGTCCGGAGGTAAAGATTTATATATGGGAAGTCCTGTTTTGGTCACCGGAAAAGTTCCGGGTGCTATCAGTAATGTACCGGGACCACCGGGAGGGTCCCGGGGGTCCACCAGGTGGGGCCACCAGCCCCGGAGGGCTGCATGGGCCAAGTGTGGGAGGGGACCAGCCCCAGGTGGGCTGGTGCGCCCCCCACCAAGGCCCAAGGCGCCTAGGGCTGGGGGGAAACCCTAAAGGGGGGCGCCTCCCTTGCCTTTGGGGGCAAGGCAACCCCCCTGGCCGCCGCCCCCTCCTCAGATTGGATCTGAGGGGGCCGGCCTCCCTCTCCCTTGCCCCTATATATATGTGGGGGATGGGAGAGCAGCCGCACCCAAGTTCTGGTGCAGCCCTCCCCCTCTCCCAAGTACTCCTCCTCTCCCGCGGTGCTTGGCGAAGCCCTGCAGGATTGCCACGCTCCTCCACCACCACCACGCCGTTGTGCTGCTGCTGGATGGAGTCTTCCTCAACCTCTCCCTCTCTCCTTGCTGGATCAAGGCATGGGAGACGTCATCGGGCTGTACTTGTGTTGAACGCGGAGGTGCCGTCCGTTCGGCACTAGGATCTCCGGTGATTTGGATCACGACGAGTACGACTCCTTCAACCCCGTTCTCTTGAACGCTTCCGCTTAGCGATCTACAAGGGTATGTAGATGCACTCTCCTTCCCCTCATTGCTGGTTTCTCCATAGATAGATCTTGGTGAAACGTAGGAAAATTTTGAATTTCTGCTACGTTCCCTAACAACAATCCACTTCCTGACTACTGCTAAAATAAGGGAGGATCATGTTTCAAGGATAGGGTAGTGTTTTCCTTGGAAGATTCTTTGTGTGGGTTCTGAAGGCATTAGAGGCAATTTAGTTAATGTTGGAGTACTTATTTAGAGAAAGTGGTCAATTCTGCATATGGTTGTACGCCATGACTGATAGGTGATGGCTAAAAGGTTTTGGTTTTGCTGATGGTCAGGTGCCTAAAAAAGAGTTTTGTTTCAGTCGAATCTTTTTTATCAATTTTTTTTACTGTAAGTCGAATCCTTCTTATCAAGGCAGCAGCAGCCGGCTCGGTTTTGTTCCAGTTGTCCTTTTTTTCTAGGTGAGTTCTCCTTTTCTTATATCTAGCCTGGAGCAGCCCACTGTCCACACACAAAGGCCTGGTCTGATCAATTAATTACTCCCTCCATTCTAAAATAATTGAAGCTAAGTCATTTTTTCTACTTTTGACCAAGTTCCTAGAATAAGAAGCAAATATCTATGATATCAAATATAGATAATATCAAAATATATGTCATAATGAATCTAATGAGCTCAATTTGGTTTTATAGATGTTAATATATTTCTATATATACTTGGTCAAACTTTACGAAGTTTGACTTAGGGCAATAGTAGAACTTCAATTATTTTGGAACAAGGAAGTACTCCCTCCTCCCCGAATTACTTTTCACGGAAATAAATGTATCTAGACGTATTTTTAGTTCTACATACAACCATTTCTGCGACAAATAATTTGGGGCGGAGGGAGTATCAAGAAGTTGTGTGTGTGCATGCGCGCGTAAGCACGTGTGTGGTTGTTACTTGTTAGTGTGTGTATGCATGTGCATGTGTTGATCAGAGAGAGATAGGAGAGGCGGCACCATTGACATGAGATGTAAACTAATTTTAATGGGTGAGAGACGATTAATCTCACACATTCTTATTTTGTTGTCTGAACACAGAGTACAACATGGAAGTATATATGCGATTTATATTATTATATTATTATTTTTGCATATTATGGACAGTACAAGTTATATTCATTTTTTGTGAGAGTATTTTGTCATTATTTCTTTTAAATTCATTTTTTCATATTTTTTTTCAGGGAAGTACCAATGCACTTAATTCACTCTTTAGAAAAACAATTCTATTTTTTGTTTGTGCTTTTATTTTTTGTTTTCGTTTACCGAAAACAAGGGCACGACGGAGAGAGCTACACTAATATATGCATGCTTTTCATATTACGGAACAGTGCAAGTTTCATGAAATTTGAATGCATATTTTTGTCATGATTTGCATTAAATTTTATTTCAAAAAAATCTCCTTTTAGGTAATACCATGTCCTTTATTCATCCTCGGTAATCTTTTTGTTTTTGTTTTTGCATTATTATGGGAGCACAAAGGATGCGCGCTACCGTGGCTTCCGACGTGTACGGCGCAATGTTGGAGGTCCCGTCTCGCTTCATGCGAGATGAAGCGAGCGCTTGCATCAAGCCAAGCCAGTGGGGACTATGGGCATTCGATCTTTTTTTATTTGAAAATATTAATTAGGCATTTGAAAATGTTAAATATGTAAAAAACGTGTTGACAATGTATTAAAAAAATATGGAATTTTTTATCATATATATATATATATATATATATATATATATATATATGTGTGTGTGTGTGTGTGTGTGTGTGTGTGTGTGTGTGTGTGTGTGTGTGTGTGTGTGTGTGTGTGTGTATGTTAATCAAGCAATCGAAAAAAGTTGAGCATGTTTAAAAAAAAGGTAATTTTTCATATAAAAAAATGTTCATCAAAGCATTTGAAAAAAATGTTAAATGTGCATAGAAAACAATGTTGACCACATATTAGAAAAATATTAATCTTGTATTTTAAAAATATTAATAAAGCATTCGTAAATATTTAAAATATATATAGGAGAAAAGTTGATCGTTTGTTAATTTTTTTAGTCCTGTATCTAAAAATTTTGAATCAAGCATTTGAAAATGTTTAAACTGTGCATAAGAAATCCGCCCACTATATCTCGCTTATAGCAAGTCCTATTTTCACTCTCCTGAAGGTGTTCTTGCATCGCATTTTAATGGCTCGGGCTACTTTTCCTCGCTCGCTTGCGGTCCTTTATTTTAGTCTAGTTTTTTGCTTGTTTTCTTCTTCTTTTTCTATTTTTTTTTCATTTTTTCTTCTTCATAATTTTCTTTGGTTTTCTGTTTTCTTTGTTTTTCACTATCTCTTATTCGTTCTTTTCACGGGTTTTATTGGACTTTTATTCTTTTTACTTTTTCATTTTTCTTTTTGTTTATTTTCTCTGTTTTCACTGACTTTTTTGCTTCTCTTTCTTCTCTTTTCTTTGTTTATATATTTCTTTGTATTTTCTTTTTGGTTTTTATTAGTTTTCTTTGTTTTCCGTTATACATTTTATGCATCAGGAACATTTTATATAGAGATGTTTAACACTTTTCAAACTTTCAAGAATTTTTTCATGTTCACCTTTTTTGACATGCACACTATACATTTTTTGTATACATCAGGAACATTTTATATACAGATGCTAAATATGTTTGAAATAAATAATTCTTTTGTATATTCTGTGTCTACTTTTCCGTAAACATTGAAAAATTTTTGTATACAACAGGAACATTTCTTATGTAGATGTTTAAAACAATTAAATATATTATTAACATTCTTTAAGAGATATTTTTTTAATGTCTAACATTTAATACATACTGTACATTATTTTGTATAAATAAGGAAGATTTTATACACAGACGTTTTAACAGTTTCCAAATATATGATTAACATTTTTTTATATTTGTTTTTCTCATTGTACATTTTTTTGTAGACATCAAAAACGTTTTTATAAACACCTTTAAAATTTTCCAAAGACATGATTAACATTTTTGAAAAATATATATCTTTGCATCCACTTTTTTCCATACACATTGTACATTTTTGTATACATCGACAACATTTTTCTATATACATTTAACATTTTTAAATGAGTTATTACCATTTTCGAAAAAATTATGTAAAATAGTTTTGAAGTGTGTGTGTGTGTGTGTGTGTGTGTGTGTGTGTGTGTGTGTGTGTGTGTGTGTGTGTGTGTGCATGCGTGCGTGCGTGTGTGCGCGTGCATGTGCATATGCGTGTGCTTGTGCGTGTGTGTTTTACAAAAAAATTGGGAACAAAAAATAGAAAATTCTGGACAAAATTTTACAAACTCGAAAACTATTTAAAGCCATGAACAATTTCTGAAATTTGAACAAACTTTTAAAACGTGAACAATTATTGGAAAGATGAACAGAAATTTTGAAATTCCAATAAGATGAACAATTTTTAAAATATAAATTGAACATTTTTCTAATATATGCTGAACAGTTTTTAAATACATACTGAACATTTTTTTGATGTACGCTGAACAAATTTTAAATATACATTGAACATTTCCGTAATATGCTGAACAAATTTTGAATTGTAAACAAAATTTAATAACCATGAATTTTTATGAAGTCATGAAGAAAATATGGAATTTCAAACTTTTTTGAAAACAAAGGATGAAAATAAAAATTAAAAAGGATAAAATAACAAGAGAAAGAAAAAAGAAACAGAATTAAAAAAAATAAAAGGAAAAATCAGAAAACCGGCAAAAGAGAAAAAAAGGAAGAAACCGGTTTAGGGAACCTTCGAGAAGGTTCCCAAAACCGGTTTGCTGGCACTGCCTTAACTCACGAAGTGGGCCGGCGGCCCGTCGCACGCAGGTGCTCCTGCGCTTCAGCGAAAGCACGTCTCGTGGACGCACGCACGCGTCGAATAGGATCCACCTCCCGGCTCAACCGTTTTCGTTATGGTGGCACTCCTCATGTAAATAAGAGTAACTCTCCCTTTTCAGTTTTTATGAATCTGGGCTTTCCCAAATTCTTTTTTTTACACTAGGGGGTGTTTTGCTTCTTAAGTTCGACTTCACGGAGCTAAGGCGTTCTGGTCAACTCCGTGCGTGGAGTTTCTGGAGTTGGAAGTCGAAGAGGTTCAAAAGGCCCAAATCACTGTAGTATTATTTATCAAGTCATATTATCTATTATGTTTGAAAGATTATTGCAAACATGTAAAATAAAATTCTAGTTTTACAGGAGAAATCAACATCACATCAAACTAAGAAACAATCTGATAGTCAATTGTGAATCTGATCGGTGACAAAGAGCTTAGTTAGCCTGCTAGCCTCTCTTCGAAAGATAGATTCTAAGTTTGATACGTACAAAACATTTTAAATTTTTAAACACCAAAACATTTTATTTTAGAAACTAGCATGAGCTCTTTTTGTACACCAGATGAAATTAGATTTCTAGATGAGCATACCAGATAAATAAATTCCATGTAAGCATTGCTAAATCGGTGATATATTACATTCATCATTCATCTTTGAATTTATTACTGTATCTAAAGTACATTTGCAAATGGTACAATTTATGGGTTCTAGAAATATGCACACCTAATAATACACCAGAAAACACTATTAAAATATTAGTTGAACAATACTCTTTAGAAACCTCTCCATGATATTTAATGAAAATAAATTATTCATTAACATATGCACATAGATAAAAATATATAGGTGTGCATTATGGATTTTTTTCAATTTTCAAAACAATAATTCAAAGATATCCTATGTTATACTATTTAATTTAAATTTAGCATAAACGAAGTGACTGGTCATAAACATTACAACTCACAACGAAAAACACTTTTTAACTATACTAAGTAAATTATATGATTAACTATACCAACTAAAATTAAAGTTATACTCTTTAATATTGTATTAAAATAAACATAAGTATAAAAGTTTTGTATAAAATATTAATTTTATTTTGCTTAGGGCCCAAATTTGTCGCACACCTCCTAGGGACGTGGCGGGGGCCATCACAAACCACCTACATCACAATACACCTCCTAGGACTTTTCTTTCAACACTTAATATCACCGGACGAACACCAGTGTCTCGAAGCTCAATGGTGACAAGCTCCAGGAGACTTTGAACAGACATCCCGCCTAACAGGGGCAAAACTGTAAACAAGTTCATGTGCAAGTTAACATTTTAAGATAATAATTTGACTTTATAACACCATATAAGTTAACATTCTTGACCGTCTCAATGTCCGTGAGGCTGCAAGAACCAGCATCCTGTCCAGACGGTGGATTCAGCTCTCTGCCAAGCTGTCTCGGCTTATAATAAGCGCTCTGGACTTCCTGCCAAAGGGTGTGTCGTGCACCAGCATATCTGATGATGAATTGGTCCGCATCAATGCAGCTGTGTTTCAAGCGACAGATAGCATATTGACACGCAGAAATCCTGGAGAGCACACCATCCACCTTCTATCCACAACGTTCTACTTGAGAGACGATGTCCCCATATCCATTGGGCGTGCTGTTGGCCATGCCATGGCGGCACACTTGGTTGACAATGTCAAATTCAGTGTTATGACAGGGAAGTATGAGATCATTGACATAGCTGAGGATGATCTGGTCACCTCCGCGAGAAATTTCATGTTCTTCTTTGATGCCTGTCCAAGTGCATTTGGTGGTTTCACTACCCTTGACCTAGAGAATTTGAGATTTGGGGAATCAGACATATCCAACGTCCTCATCACTTGCAAGTGCTTGAGGCATCTGCGTTTGTTCAATTGTGACTCTGGTGTTTGCAGCACGCTGCAAATTGAACACGCTCGTCTCAAGGAGCTTAGTATAGTCCAATGTATGGTTGAACGAGTTGAGCTGAGGTGGCTCCCTCAACTCACAACGATGGTCTTTGAAGGTTGGCTACAATTCCAAGATCCACTGTTCATTGGTCATGTCCCATTGCTGGAGGTTGTAAGCCTCACAAATCTTGCCCTTCGTTACGACAAGACGGTGTTCTTAAGTGAGTTTCTTAGCGGTAGCTCTATACGAGATCTGAAGTTGGCATTTAATTCTGAAAAGGTATGTTCAGATTTTCACTTTGTGAGATGTGGCTTGGCTTCCTTCTCTGCCCATCTCATCATGTGTTTATTCGTTGCAGATTTGGGTGCAGCCAGAATTTCCGACGCCATGTCTAGCATTTGTTTTCAGCCAACTAAGGTTTGTGAATTTACTTCATCTTCCTGAAGGGCATGATCTCACCTGGACAATGTATATTCTTGAAGCTGCACCCTTACTGAAGGAGCTATACATGACGGTATGTGTTTACCTTAAGATCTCTTTTTAGCCACATGGGCTTAATGTTAGGTTTTGCAAGATGCTTTCACCAGATAGATACAAAAGATGGCTGCTCTATTGACAATTTATTTTTATCTTGGACCTCTTTGCTGGCATGCAGGTATGGGATCATGCGTGCAATATGGAAATGGACGAGACGAAGAGGAAAGAAGAAGCATATAGTGAGGACAAGGGTGTAGAGTGGGAATTGGTCGCAGCAGATTTCCAACACCACAGTTTGGTCACACTCGTCATTTTTGGCTTTGAATCTGAAGATTGCTTTGTGAGTTATGTGAGACGTGTTCTGGTGGCGGCCGTCAATCTAGAGGATGTCTTCTTGTATAGCGGGTTGAAGTATCGCAGTTGCCCGGACAAGAAGAAGCTTGTCAGGTACCCCTGGACTGAATGGCAGAGGATCTCCCTGAATGAGAGACTCACCGCTGGGATCGAGTCGGGTGCCATATTGCACTATGGTGAGATGAGGCCTGGTCATCTAGCAAAAATGGAGCACCCAAAGTGCTCAATGCTCAAGGCAAAAAGGGGTTTTGCGTGATGCTAAAAGGTGTTTGATTTTACAGTAGTGAAGTGTGTTACAAGTGTTGTTATCTTTGGTTGAGAGCTTGTTTCGGTGTTTCTTTTTACCTCTAAAATGGCACATATGGAGGACAGAATCGGTGTGTGTGACAGAGCAATGTTAGCAAAACAATGGTCTTGTTGCTATGTTGGTTATGGTCTATGATTAACCAGAAATTTGATGTTACTTCATGCGAAACCGCTAGCCGAAATTCCAAACCTCATGCAACAACTAACAGAGAACACACACAATTGTTAACTGCAGGTTTGTGTATGAATTGTGAATTAAGTTTGATTTGATTCCAGCACGCTTTCATTTTTTAGGCTACTAACAAATAAAACCAACACGAGCTCAATCTTTACCTAATAATAAAGAAAATTGGGTTTCTGGTCGTCCGTCGTTGCTGGTGATTTTGCATAAAAGTCCCTCGGTTTATAATAAATTAACCCGCACTCTGAGAGAAACGCTTCGTTTTTTCAAAAACACCCCTGCAGAGAAAAGGAAGGGGATGCGCACAGGAGGAGCTCGCTGGCGTCAACGCTTGCCCCGGGTGCGGGGGTGCTCAGCGGATACGGTGGTGGCCAGAGGAGGCAGCGCAAGAGGGACATAGATGGAAGGAAGGGAAGGGCCAGCGGACGGGGCGAGCCGGTGCCCTGGCGGTGGCAGGTGCGCGCGTGTGTCGCGTGGCATTGAAGGAGAGAGGGAAGGGCCGGTCACCGGAGCGGGGCCGGGACGCCGATGTCGGTCTATCTGTGGCGCGTCGCTCCGGACATTGGTGGCTGCCGCCGCGGCGAATTGGGCGCCTACATGCGCACGCCGTGGGGTAGGCGACAAAGGGGGTAGGGGAGCAGGCGAGATCGCACTCGTGAAGGTCGACGACGGCGAAGTTGACGCCTGTGCCACGGGGGAGGCGGATCTTGGCTGGGGAAGGGAGGTAGAGGAGTGGCGGTTGCAGTCGGTGCGGCGGCGAGGGGAAGTACACACGAGATCGGAGGCGCGGGAGCAGGGGTGGTCGCTCCCCAGGTGGCGCACGCCCGGGTTCGTGCTGGCGCCGGGGAGGCCGTGGTGCCAGCGGGGGAGGAGGTCGCCATGCCGGCAGGGAAGAAGCCGGGCGTGAGAGGAGGCCGCCGTGCTGGCGGTGAAGAAGTCGGGCGGGAGAGGAGGCCGCCATGCCGGTGGGGAAGAAGCCGGGCGGGACAGGAGGCCACGGTGCCGACGGGGAAAGAAGCAGGGTGGAGGAGGAGGCCGCGGTGCCGGCGGGGGAAGAAGCAGGTGGGGGTGGGGCGGCGCGGCTCCCCGACAAAGGGAGAAGGTGGATCGGGGGGAGATGCGCCAGAGGAGGAGGGAGGTGGGGCTGGTGGGAGGAATCGTGGCAGGTGGAGATGGATGTGGGGTGCGTGTGGTGCGGTGGTGTTTTTCTTCTTCTATTTTAATAGGCGTTTTACACGGCACCGTATTACTCCTTTTTGCACAGTGGCAGCGCATGTAAACCAGGCCGTCGTACAGCGCATGCATTGTTCAAAATAAATGCCCATTCCTGCCATTATCAATTCCCGTTATGTTCCTTTTTTCCATTGCAGGATAAATGAAAATGGACAGGATTATTGCTGCATGTGCCAGTTCAAAATATCAAGCCCTAACATAGATTCTAATTGATTAAAAGCAAGATTTGTCCCGAACAGAACGCCATCATCTCACAGGTCTCTGAATATCAATGAGTCCAGGTCTTTGGAGAGACAATTGCACCATACAGAAATCTATATGCCACGATGTTTAGAATAGCAAGTTTTCTAATTAACGAATGATGGCAAGCTAAACATGCATCGTGAACCACACAAAAGCTAATATAGAATCTCATTCTGCAAAGCTACCTATGGCGGGTTGCTACAAGTGTTCTTTCTGTGGCCAATCAAACCGCACTGCAAACACCGAAGTGACTTTATCAATGCCTTTGGGGCATCACATCTCTGTGGTTAATACTATCTTTAAAGTTGTTCGGCCGGTTCGGCCGGTTAGGCCTTGAGACCACTGAGCATTGCTGAACAGATTCTCAATTTTCAAAAATAAAATAGAATAGAAAAGAAAAATATCCACTCAAATATATTTTGATTGAGCTGAAAATTCCAAATAATATGACTTTAAGACTAAAATTTTATAAATCATAGCATCTTTGTGGATTCAAAAATATCCATAAAATGTTTGCATATTCAAAAAATGTTCGCAATTTTGAAAAAAAAAAGTCTGGGAAATAAGAAAATGTTCATGAGTTTTAAAAAAAGTTTGTGTATTAAAATTGTTAAGGGAATTGAAGAAAATGTTCGCCCAAATGTTATCGGTGAAGCAGCAAAATGTTGTCATGGTCTTTGAAGATAATGATTTTTTTTCTCCCGTTGCAACGCACGGGCCTTTTTGCTAGTAAGTTCAAAAGATAACAGAGAATATATACATGGCTTCTACTTCAAGGGCAGTACTTCCCCTACAGCTAGTATGATCGATGCAGGGTGGTGTAACAATTTACAAAGAACAGTACCTCCTCCACCACCAATAATAAGTAAACAAGTAAAGGAAAAGACCAAAAATCAAAGAGAAAAAAAATTCAGGTGCTACATCACAAGTGCGAGAGTAGCAGTGCATGAACCAACAAGACTAGAAACCGGGAGATCGAAAAAGGAGAATGTTTTGTCCATACCGATGTGACAAATGGTTGTTCATACAGATTCTTCTTTCTAGTCAACACATTGGTTTTTTTTCGAGATAAAATCGTAGCAACATTTTCTAGGTTTTCTCAAAACATTAAATACTACAAATGTTAAATCGGAACTGCGTGGTTGATTTAAGACCAATTATAAAACCCAAACCTGACAGGATAAGCATCTGAAAGAAGATGCGAGAAAACGTCAACCATATGCATACTGGTCGACAGTCGACACAACTATCTGCGTGGTTGATTTTTGTTTTTGTTTTTTTAACACATGTCTTCTTTTTCTCATTACACAATGTACAGTTATAGCGCACATGTGAAACATTTTTTTAATACACTTCGAACATTTTCCAAATACATGACAGCCATATTTTGAACACTTTTCTGAATACACGGTAACATTTTCCAAATACATGTTTTACATTAAAAAACATTGTATAAAGTTTTTCGAAATTTCCATTGACATTTTTTGGAAACATGTGAATCTTTCTTTCAAACGTCACCTACATTTTTTTAATGGACATAAACAATTTTTTAAACCTACATGGAGATTTTCTTTTTACATTGTATAAACATTTTTTTAGAAAAGTCATGAACGTTTTTGGACACGGTAGAATTTATCTTTAAAATGTCATGTACATTTTCTTAATGGGGTGAAACATTTTGTAACATTTGAACACATTTTTCTTATATTATATACATTTTTTTAAAATGTCACAATACAATTTTGAAAGTTGTGATTTTTTTTCTAATTTTCAAAACATGGTTTTGAATTATGCAAACATTTTTGGTACATAATATGAACAGTTCTTAAAATGTCATGTACATGTTTTTAACCATGTCACATTTTTAAAATGTCACAAACCATTTTACTACAGATGGTTAACATTTTTCATACATGGTTACATTTTTCAACATTTTATGTGAAGTATGTTTTGTAATATATGTATTCGTAATATTTGTAAATATAAATTTTGAAATAAAAAACAAAAAAGGGGGAAATGTTAGTAAAAAAGGAAGAAAAAACAAAAAGAACATGATGACAGATGGCGCGCGGTTATCGGGCCGGCTCAACTCGTGCAGTGGGCGGCACATAGCCGCGCGTCGAGGCCACTGCAAAGCCCGTCTCTCCTCGCTCTCGTCGCCTTGCTTCTGCCGACGTTGACAGCAAACAGCCACCGCCGTCACCGTCGCCGCGGCGGCTGATGCCGCGCGCCCCAAGCCGAGGGACGCCGGGCGCGGCCGCCACCTCCGCCGCTGCCGCGGAAGGGCCGGGAAGAGCGGGGCCGCGGGTGCCAATGCGGCGGCGGGCGAGGGCTCCAATGCGGCGGCGGGCGAGGGCTCCAAGGAGAGCCCCGGCCCAGACCCTGCCCCCAGGCGAGTTCCGGTTCCGCCGTTCCATAGTCTGCTCGCACCGCGCCTAACGCCTGTGTTTCCCGCAGATGGGGGCGGAGTACGTGCCGGAGAAGCCCGGCCTCGACGCCGGCGACCCCTCCTCGGCGCCTTCGCGGCCGTCTTCGAGAAATTCGGCTTCAAGTAGGCCCCCGCCGCCGCACCTCCCGCGGTTTCCAGGTCCTCCTCTCCTCCCGCCGAGGTATCCCAGTCTTCCTCCTCCTTTCTGTAGGGTTTCTGTAGGGTTTATGGCGGGGTTTCGGTGATTTGTTTGTGCCGCGAGGGTCTGGTGCCTGGGAACAGCAATCATATTTTCTGGTTGAACTGGAATCGGGACCTGAAGGACCAACATTTTGTTGCAGGTAGGGCGAGGAGAAGGAGAATGAAGGCGCACCCCAAATGCCACGAAGAAGAAAGGGGTCAGATGCAGTTGAGGAGGATGAAGATTGCAGAGTTGAAGCAGATGTGCGACAAGCCTGATGCTGTTGAGGTGCAATGCCTATAACTGCCCCATGCCGTTGCGACGTATATGTGGACATCTATCTATGGTATCTTTGCATGATTGCGCTCTTCATCTCACATGTGCTTTGTTGTTTGTTTCCCTTGCTAGGTCTGGGATGGTAATGCCCCTGATCCGAAGTTGCTTGTATATCTGAAGTCAGAACACCATCCCTGTTCTGAGACACTGCTGCCAGAAACGAAAGTTCCTGCAGGTTTGTGAGTTTTGAAGCAACTATCTTTAAGTATGATAAACATGTTTGTGAAACTAGTTGCTCGGTAAGTCCGTATGCAGAAGATGGTTGCATTGCAGGAGTGGGTGTGGGTGCATGCGCACTGGGGAGGCTTGTTTGCCCAGTTTTATGCTACCATAAATTTGTCGTGTCCCTAAAATTTGGTCGCTTGGCCTAATTCCTATATTTAGCATGCTCTGCAATATTTTGGCTGTGCCAAGGCTTTCGTTGGTGTATAGTAGGAAACTCTAAACACATTGTCACGCCTGCTGCTTGTGCCCTTTTGCTGACATGGCTAGGGATAGTTGGCTATACTTAATTATTTATTTATTTGAGGTCCCCTTTTGCTGACATGGCTAGAGATAGTTGGCTGTACCAAGTAGTTATTTATTTGAGTAACAGGCTTCAAACATTAATTCTTCTGAAATATCAATCCAGTTTGTGATCCGTTTGAATAGCTATATCCCTTGTGATTTAATCAGTAAACTAAGACCTACATTGACTATGGTTTGGCCTCAAGTACTATATGACATGTGGAGCCCATGTGCAGCAACAATTAGAGAAGTTGTCATCGTCTGCAATCCTATCATCTCAACTTTACTGGCATTTTGGAGACGTCTTGAACCCTTGATTATGCTTTACCAAATTTGCGGCTTGGCTATTTGGGGCAACAAACTAAACATGCCCATGATGTCCAACATGTTTCACCCTTCTTATATGGATGTGCAATTCTTGCAGGGACTCCTGTAACATCCAAGGAAGGTGGAAATGGTGTTGCACTGCTTGAATGGTTTCTGTAGTGCATATAGGATAGTTGAATCTACTGTGTATTTATTTGATGCCTCTTCTGCTGTACAAATTAGAGTCCAACTAGAGTCCATCGCCTTTGATATTTCGTGCATTAGAATCAGATCGCACTTCTTGAACTGTTATGTTTTTGTTGAAGACTAAAAAATTCTAAACTCAAGATAGCATCTAGCACTGCCAATTTTATCCTATTGCTCTGTTCATATTCTTGGATTCATGCATTATGCTGTTGTTTCAGGGAAAGAGGGGTATTGAAAAACAACAGTTCCAGCTTCCAGACTTCATTGCTGCATCTGGAATTGAAAAAATAAGACAGGTAACTTACTTTCTTGGAGTTGAGGAACATACATGGACTGTTTATGTTGGTTTCCTTGAAGCTACTATTTGGGTTTATTGGCTCACTGGCTGGTAAATCCAGTGTTAAATTGGTGAGCTAGTGTCAGTGTCTGTTCTATCATGGGAAATATTGCATGTTGGTGCAGTCCTTTGGCAAGCTGATAAATTTCAGAAACTATATTGTCTTTTTTTTGTTTAGATTATCTGCCTCAAAGACCCAAAGTATGAAATACGCCTGCTAAGAACTCTTCTATTTAACAGGTGTCAAATTTGAGTATTGCTGGGCCCATCACTCAGAGTTATCGTGGTGGGTCTCAAAGTTCACGATTCATAAGGCCTGAGAGCAAGAAGGAATTGTTGTTCTCAAGGGCACTGCAATCATGGCTATTTCCACAATCCATGTTACCTGCTTCCATCATATCTGCTATGCTCTCATCAAATACCTGAGGTAATCACTAGAAGTAGAACTGAATGATTCCTGTATTTTAAAAATAAACATCCCTGTAATTCCTGCGGATGTAACCCTTACGTTTCCCCTCTTCTGGCTTGTAGAAAATGAGTTCCTTCTCAAAAGGTATCAGGACTGGGAAGACTTGTTTCAGAATCTTTATTACATGCTCCGCAAGAATCTGTTGAACATCTTTTATGGTATCTTCTTACTCCTCAGACCTCAATGATTCATTCATAATATCTTGATAAGTCACTTATATGATAAACCTAACTATTTTAATTTCCATAATGTCTTCATTTGTACATGTTCAAAAAAGGTATATCTTTGTTAAGAAAAACATTAGCTCATGACAGCTGATGCAAAGTATGATTTATCTATGTTAAGCAGTGAACATTTTTATTGAGTGGAAGATGTATTTCCGGCAGTATACAATATGTTATTCAAACATGAGTGAGAACTTTGAGCATGTAATTCAACATTTTGCTCAAGGTCACCTTCATTTGCTCAAGATCACCTTCCTGCCTTAGACTATGACTATCTATGATTAATGTCCTTCACTGTACTGACCACTGGTTTTGTCATCTAGTTTATACTGCACAATTTCCTGCTCTATTCATCTGTGGAAACTGTTCAAAGAAGCGGTCCTGTAATGCCTACTTATCACAATCTACACGTGGCGTAAGGTCACTACTGCCAAAATGCGTAAGCTCTCCATTCTGTTTCTGTTTCTACTTTGGTTTAATTTCCACATTACAATGAACCCCTTTCATGCCTGCAAGTTACTATGACATATTTCTGTGACCAATCATTATTTTCACTATGATCTAGCTTGCAATTTTGTGTCACTTTAATCAAGTAGATCAACTTATTGGTTACCAAGGCTACTCTTTGAGTCTTGTTTTAATTTTCTGAGAACTTATGGCTTTCTAGTTCTACATGGGAATAAAACATTATATTTTGTTATGTAATAATTGCTTTCGATTTCCCATTTTGCTGAAAGTAACATTGCTTCAGTAGTTTAAGTGATTTTTCTACCCGTATGTGGTACCCTAACAGGAGTGAGATATAATATTGGTATAATGGTCTCTAAGTCATCCAACTGCTTAAGACAATTCAAGCTTTTCTTTTGAGCTTTGTATTAGCTCAAAATCATTTTTACTGTTAGGGTTATGATTGTGTGACTATGTGACTGGATTGTCACAGGGCGTTCGCTTTTCAATGCCTCTTTGCAATGCTGAAGTGGAGCAGGCTGCTGACAAATTTTCAAAAAATCCAAGCACTCTATCTGGGCCAGGTTCTATTTGCTTATCAACCTTTCCCCTTATTTGCTAGTCAGGCTGCAGTTATTGACAGTTTGTATTTTATTTTTCTTGAACTTGCAGACACTTCATATAGATGCTTTATCTGAGGTGGACAACACTACACAGTCACTCCTTTCATTTACTGGCAATAAGAGCATTCATGGCTTACATTATGTCTTGTTGAACTACAAGTAGGGTGCTTACTCTCTAGTTATTATTCTGTTCCTTTTGACCCGCCAGAATTTTATGTTGTATAATCTAATTTTGTGATTTTCAGGTTCTTTCTGAATTCATTATCTGCCACATACGTCCCAGTGTTATATTTACCGGTGCCATTTCAAAATGGTTGCCTCCATATTCCAGAGGTCATTTCATTTCTGTAGACTATGTTTTCATTTGGCTACTGTGGGCAGCCAAATGATTTGCATACTCATGTTTATGTCCAGTTATTTCCTGCACAAAAAGGAAAGCCTAATTGATAAATGTTTATGCAGGCATACATTGAGAAGGAGAACAGCAAGACGTTGAACAGAAGCAGTGCGACCATATGCAGCCCAAAATGGGTAATATGGATATGGATTATCAGGTCAACATCTCCAGCTGCATATCATAGTAGTTCGTTCAGTTATGTTGCCAAAGCTGCATTTTTGAAGCAATTTGTGGATCATACTTCCTCTGCTTTCTTCCATCCAACCATGAGTACATATATTGCTACTTTATAGTGCCTTCTCTAGTTTTATCGCCGTGTTTGTATTTTAGACCCTCTTTTTGATGCAAACCTAAATCCTCCCTGAGTTATCTGCAAATAAGAACCCATCAGAGTAACTCCCTGGGTGTCATTCTAATGTTTAGGGAACTTACACAACTAATAATGCTAGTGCTGGTGTGTAATTGATATTTGATGTAACTTTAATATATTAGATCTGCCCAGTTATCAGTTTGTACCATGGTTGTCATTCAAGGCTAATAATGTTTGTTTTCCACAGGTTTTTCATGATGCATTCTTCAAATATCAAACAAAACCCAAGTTGACTAGTCGTGGTGATCTGCATTACGAAGGGAAAGAGTTTGAGGTACGTACTCTACAATATTTACACAGCAAAAAAAGGCAGAGACCATCCATGAGTCCATATATGGTTCTGATGCTAAGTTCTACTTGCACATTCTACAGCTGAAGCTTAATAAGATAATGAAACCAGGTATGCTGTCCCAGTAGCTTAAGAAAGCTCTTGGTATGCCTGATGGTGCCCTGCCCCCATGGCTTACCAGGATGCAGGTATGTATTAGCTCACCTATGTTCATCTGGTTTTCTTATTGGCAATGCTTTCATCATTAGCCAGTTGACCCCACTTCATTTTTGCCAGTTCGTTGGTCCTCCACCCTTTTATCCTTATCTGAAGATCCCAGGTTTAAATGCCCCAATCTCTCCTGGAGGCAGTTTTGAGGATGGTAACTTACCTAAACCAAACCTGCTATTAATCTGCAGCAAGTCAAATCTTTGTACCATATCCCAGTATATGAACATGTTTTTTGGATTCCTGCAGCAAGTCAAATCTTGTCAATAAAGTTAGTTGCAGTGTATTGTGGTTTTCGTGAGCAGCACTAACATTTGCTTTCTGCGATTATCTAGGAAGAACCTCTCAATCGCAGCAAACACTGGGTAGATTCAGATGACAAAGAGGATGAAGAGGAAGAAGAGGAGGAACTAATTATCCATGCGGAAATAGAAGAAGGCATTCGGTCTGTTGACACCATCTCAAGGTAATTCTCTATAGTTCTGTTCTTTTGTTGCCAGTTAACAGTTTTTTATATCAATTAGACACTTAGTTTCTAATTATCCTTGCTGCTGTAACAGTATTCCAGCTGCTGCGGAAACACATGATGTTATCGACCTTCGAAGCTGCAGAGGAAGGAGCCAGATAACCAGGCAGAAAGGCCATTATACCAGGTAAGTAAACTGATCTCTGTGTACGATAAATCATCAATTTCTTGATGGTTAACAAAGTGGTGTTAATCATCAATTTCTTGATGGTTAACAAATCATTCTGTTATAGCACCGCTTGGCTTGGCTAGTCGTTGCTGTTTCTTCCCTCTGAAGGTTCTTGAACAGAAAGAAAAAAATGATCACCTCACGGGCACTGTTCGCGTCGAGCCACCCATATGCTTCCCTAGCCAAACCTATTACGTAGTTCTCCCTTGATCCCCGTATAGTTTGTCAACCATAAAAGTCACACGCCGCATGTGCTCACTTTGCAGGTATGTGCTAGTGGGAGCTCAAACTAAACCGTGTCATCAGGCGGCAGTATTGGTGATGGACCTGGGGAATTGGGAAAGCCTCCAAGTGACAGGTAACTTACCTATTAGAAAGTTGCTTTTTACACCATCTAATTGCTACATTTCCTTTGTAAACCTGCTATTGTTTCTTTCCAACCGCATAGGCACCCAACCCAGTATGTTAAATGTTTCTGGATTCCTGCATCATGATGGACCTTGTAAGTTAAGCTAGTCGTATTGCAGTATGGTTTCTCTTGAGCAGAACTAACATTTGCTTTCTGCAATTATGCAGGGAGAGCCGGAGAGGAATTGGACGACGAAGAGGAGGAACTGGAAGATGGGAAAATAGAAAAAGGCACTCAGGAAGAGGAAGATGAGAAGGATGAACTGGAAGATGGGGAAATAGAAGAAGCTACTCGGGAACACGTAGAAGAGGAGGAGGAACTGGAAGACAGGGAAATAGAAGAAGCTACTCAGCAAGAGGAAGAGGAGCTGGACGATGGGGAAATAGTACAAGGTATTTCGGCTAGAGGAGGCGGAGGAACTGGAAGATGGGGAAATAGTGGAAGACATTCAGCAAGAGGAGGAAGAGGAGGAGCTGGCAAGATGGGCAGCAAGAGGAAGAAGAGGAGGAACTGGAAGATGGGGAAATAGTAGAAGGCATTTGCTCTGTTGACACCATCTTAAGGTAATTATCTATACTTGTGTTATTCTATTGTCAGTTGCCATTTTATTTTCCAATTTAATAATGCAGTAGACTCTAGGTACTCACTTGTCCTTGTTGTGACAGTACTCCAGCTGGCATGGAAACGCCTGATGTCATTGACCTTCGGAAGTCACAGATGAAGGAAGCAGATAATAACCAGGCAGAAAGGTCATTATACCAGGTGATGTAAAGTGCTCTCTGTCCAAGAAAGCAAAGTGCTATGGATCATCAAGTTGTTGATAATTAACAAAGTGCTCCCTGTTTGGGTTTGCTAGGCGGTGCTGATAATCGTCAGTTTGCTGTTTCCTCCCTCTGTAGGTTCTTGAACAGAAGGAAGAAAGGACCGCCTCTGCCGGGGCACTGTACATGTTGAACCATGCTTATGAATGCTTTCCTAACCAAACCCCTATCATGCAGTCCTCCCTCAATTCATGCTTAGCTTGTCAAACCATAAAAACACAACTCACAAGCTGTATGCTCACTCTCGCTTTAATCACAGGTACGTGCTGGTGGGAGCACAAGATAAACCAACATCGTCGTCGTCGTCATCAGGCCCAAAAAGGGTGAGCAGTGGAGTTGTCGTCACGTGTTATTTAACCATGTTCCTTGCCTGATATTGAGTCTTTGCTTCTTAAGAACCAGGGGCTGGAGAGAGTGGACGTCACCATCCACCTGGACCAGCTCGACGCCGTGCACGACACTCTGGCGGCAAAGCAAGACCGTCTCACCGGCCATTTTCTGCTGCAGACTGCAGGGATTATGCATGGTGCCGCATGTTTTGGTTACCTACCTATGTGTTTCGGTTGACAGGTACAGGGAGTTATGGGAGGAGGGAGAGTGCGCCGGCAAGAGGAAGAGGAGTGGGAAGATCGGCGGGGAAGGGAGCTAGCCGTTGTGGTTGTCTTGGAAGAAGAAGAGCAAGAAGATGGACTTCAAGTTTTAGAAGAGTAAGAGAATGACCTTTATTTTGCGTCTGCAAACTAACTCATTGGAGGAGGTAGATTAGTGTCTGACGACCTGATGAACAGCTCCCGTTGCACGGAGCAGAATGTGTAGCTCGTGCGGAGTAGTGTAGATGCAGGAGTAGGAGGAATGTGGTTGAGGTGATGCCTTAGGTAGGATGTAAAGTTTGATTTTTGTAAGGTGGGATTCGGCAGCTGGCCTTGAAGATAGTGTCAGTGGCTAGACTTGTCAGACTGAAGATAGTGACAGTGGCCTTGAACAGGCTATCCGACTAGGAGGATGCAAAAAATAGTCAAAACATTAGAAGACTTGTTTTTCACCGTGCAGTATTTCTGTAGAGGTGGGTTTGTTTTCTTCTTGTGCACGCATAATCTTATTATATGCTCTTAGTTCTAACTCTTGTTCTCTAAAACTTCACACATGGCAGGTATAGTTGATCAATCCCACTACATAATTCGCCTTCTTGAGTCTGAATCACCAGATGGCCATCAAATAGCTGTTGAAATGATATCAGCAGATGGGCACTCTCACTGTCTCACATTGCTAATCTTCCCACTTCTGTGAGTAGTACTCCCTCCGTAAACTAATACAAGAGCATTAGAATACTAAAATAGTGATCTAAATGCTCTTATATTAGTTTACAGAGGGAGTACTATTTATGATCTAATTTAGTTCTCCTAGTGTAAAATACCTCTTGATCTGCCTCTTAGGCAGTGACAGACTGCTGATATGTTTAAATACTATATTGTTTCTTGTTTGTGGAGTGTACATGCTAAACTAGTTGCTGCCGTGGATGAATTTAAATTTTTAGGAACTGTTGTTTTCTGATACTGAAAGAATATTTCAGCTCTATTTATGAGTCTTGGATTGTCTATGCAGATGAAACGGGATGGCTACACGCTATGCAATTTTACGGTCTGTAATGGATTCTCTGATCTCAGACAGGTAAGATGAGGATTCCTTGTAATACTTGCAATTGCACCTTTATTAGAATCAGCCAAAAAGCTTGCATCCACAAAGGGCGATATTATGCAGGGAAGTACTTGCGAGAGTGGATATCTTTTAGCACGGGTGCATTGGATAATTTAATTTAAATAGTTTAAAAATCATACTAAAAGTTAAAAAAAAGAATTCTTCATGATCATATGGATGTAATTACTCACGTGTAAAGTTTGGTGATGAAATAAGTAAACACGCGAGCTATACAAAAATGGCAAAATTGTGATTTCTAAATAGTGAATAAAATGTTCATCTTTACAAAATCACGATTTTGTCATTTTTACGTAACTCACATGGTTACTTATTTCATCATCAGAATTTGCACACGTGTAGTAGCACATCCATATAAACATGTTGCTTTATTGGTTTTTTTTTTTAACTTTGAAATACCATTTTGGTGCTACTCAAAATATAGGGCTCACTAGAGTCTAGAGCTCGTCCAGCAAAGTGATTTTTCTTGTACTTGCACCTTATAGTTCTTTTTTTTGCCGCGTTTCACTGGCGGATCTGTGTCATTACATGATGAATATGTGCACCATAAAATGTAACTTTAGTCGAGTGGTTACATTTTTGCGAAGTACTACTACAAGAAAGGGATGCACATGCACACTTGGGATGTTTCTGCTTGAAGCTCCTGGGCTGAAGAGCTTCCGGCCACACTCACCTCCACTCCACACCCACCATCCACCGCTCGGCCCAGCTAGGCCTCACGTCAGGAACAATGGGCCTTAGCCCACCATTCCTCCATCGCAGGCCGCAGTATATAAATGGCGATCCTCCCTTCCACGCCGCCGCCTCCTCCCACCTAGGGTTCCACCAGAGAGCAAAAGGGGATCGGGGGGTCAGTTATGCGCCGCCGCCTCCTGCCGTGCGCCCATCTAACCCCTCTCGCCGTCGCAATTTCCGTCGGATGCCTCGAATGAGGATCCAGTGCTGCTTGCGAACAGGCGACCAAATAAGCAGCTCCCCTTTTGGGAGCTGCAGTCTCCAATCGAATCAGCAAGAGCAGCAGCGATCCGCAATCAAGCGGCTCCTCTCCGAGCTGCAACCGGCAATCCAAGCAATCAAGCGGCTCCTCCCCGAGCCGCAGTCCGCAATCGGAGCGGCTCCCTTTTTTAGTGGCTAATCGGGAATCAAAGCAGTCCTTTCCGGATTACAATCAGAAACAGGCCCTCTTTCGAATTCAGTCTCCGAGTCTCCATTGGTGGCGGGAACCCAGCAGCTATATATACTGCGTCGCCCGTCAATCTTCGGAGAAGACGCGCAGCAGCAACTGCCTAGACATCAGTTTTCAGACTGACCGGCGGCAACTCAGGCGATGGCGAGGACTAGTCGCCGGCGACAGGCTGCCAAATTGATGGCCAAACCATCGGTTAAGGCGGAATCCTCCCTCGACAAGCTGGTGAGTTGGTCCTTCAAATCCTTTTTCTTACTGCATATATAACTTTACCCGCAAAAAATATATATTTCTCACAACAAGGAATAGTAAAAAGTAGCAACCATAATCAGAACTGGTGGACAAAACCTAACCTTCTTAGTGGGAACATATCAAAATTCCTTCTTTTTTTCTGTTGGAAACTATAAAATGTGTATAATCAAATTTGTGCCCTTATGTGGGGAAGTATAATAAATTTCCATCAGCAGATCTACGAAGGAGCCATGGGGGTGCCCCTAGCAACCAGGGGTCAAATTTTAGTCTTCCAGACAGCATCAAAATTTCATCTTTCTAGTCTTATCAAAATCTATAGTTTTTGGTACATTTTTTTCATCGATTCTGTGTTATCTTAGCCAAATCAAAGCTGTCAGTAGACAAAGAGACTATCAATATTGTGTAATTGTCTGTAATGTGATAACAACTCTGATTTCTTCCAATGCCAAATGCAGAAATGTAAGGAAGATGATAGGATCAGCAAGTTGCCCAACGACATACTGGTCAACATTCTTGACCGTCTCAATTTCCGTGATGTTACAAGAACCAGTGTCCTCTCCAGACGTTGGAGTCAGCTTCCTGCCAATCTCTCACGGCTTAAAATAAGTGCTCGTGATTTTCTGTCCCCACAAGCTAGCATACCTGATGATGAATTGGATGAAAAATTGCTTCGGATCAATGCATTGCTTAGGATCAATGCAGTCAATGCAGCCAATGCAGCTGTGGTCAAAGCGACAAAGAGCACGCTGGCACACAGAGATCCAGGTGGATGCACCATCCGCCTCTTGAGCACGACGTTCTACTTGAGAGGTGATACCCCAATATCTGTTGGGCATACTGTTGGCAATGCCATGGCGACACTCAAGGTCGAGAAAGCCGAATTCACAGTTTTGACACAGCAGAAAGGACGCGGGTGTAGTATTGATGAGATGGTGAAGTTTGGGACACGGTTTGTGTCATTTTTTAATGAATGCCACAATGCATTTGCTGGTCTCACACGCCTCTGCCTGGAGAATTTGAGATTCCGTGAATCCAACTTTGTCTCTAACATCCTTGTCACTTGCAAGCAATTAAATTATTTAGGTTTTTTCAATTGTGAGACAGAGGATTGGATAACGCTCCAAGTTGAACATGCACAACTCAGTGAGCTCAGTATTGTTGATTGCCGTTTTAGCATGGTCGAACTCACCTGGGTTCCGAAACTCACCTGGCTGGCGTTTTTGTTTTGGTTATCTCACGTAGAACTACCACTGTCACTGGGCTATGTCCCATTGCTCGGGGTTCTGAGACTTTCAAATGCTGCTCGTAGTTTCCACGAAAACGTCAAGTTGAGTACGTTTCTCCATGAGACCTCTGTTCGAGACCTGACGTTGGGGTTTAAATGTGAAAAGGTAAGTTGTGGGTTGATTGCTTCGTTGTGGCTTCACTTGTTCTCTACTCACCCTATCACGTGCTTATCGTTGCAGATTTGGGTTCAACCAGAGAGTTTGACCAGAAGGCAGGCATATGTGTTCCAGCAACTAAGGATTCTCAATCTAGTTAAAATTCCTGAAGGGTATGATCTCACCTGGACAATGTTCTTCTTGGAAGCGGCGCCGTCCCTGGAGGAGCTCTACATGAAGGTATGTTCTTAGCTAGTAATAAATCTTGTTCTATTCTTACTTTTTTTTGAGGAGTTGTTTTACCATGTGGCTGTATGTTCTCTCCTCCAGTCTTTTGTTTGAGGGGTTGCTCTATTATGTCGGTTGCATGATTGCACACACATGTGCTTTCATTTGGAGTGCAAAATTAACCTGTTTCATTTGCCTTTGTCCCATGGTGGCATGCACGCAGGTATGGGACCATCCATGTGAAATGGAAATGAATCACGACATTAGCGAGAATAAGGGCGTTGAGTGGGAATCACCTACATCAGATTTCAAGCACCAATGTCTGGCCAAGTTCATCCTCGTCGGCTTTCAAGCTAAAGACTACATGGTGACTCATGTCAGGCGTGTCCTGAAAGCAGCGGTGAATCTACAGGATGTGTACCTGTATGATAGACCGGCATGTGCCAAGTGTCTCAAGAGAGTAGAGAATGCGCTCAACTCTGATGCAGTGGTACGTGGTATGTGCCCGGGCGTGAATCTGCCGATAAAGTTCCCGTATACAAATGAGGACCAGCGTTCAGTGCAGAAGCGAATGCCCCGGGGCATTGGGTCACTTGCCAAAATCCACTTCATGGCATCTAAGGAAGTGAGGCCTGAACATGGTCCAAGGATAGGATACTCTATGGGTGCCATAGAAGATAACTGGATGTTGTCGAGGCTAGGACAGCGTATTTAATACCAGTCGGTTGGAGTTGCCAGCTTTTCTTGTTTGCTCTTCTTTGGTGGCTTCAACGCTTGTATAAACTAAATTCAGTTGAAGTAATTTGTAGCACTATTGTCCGTGAATTCAAGAAGTCGATACAACCAGTTAAAATTTGAGACAAGTGTTTAGAGTTATATTGATCTATGATGGTGGTGAGTGTGCGTCAGTTGATATGGTTATTTGTGAGCATATATATATATATATATATATATATATATATATATATATATATATATATATATATATATATTATAGAAGATGAAGCATGTAATTGGTCACGTGCAGCACGGAACTCGGGTGTCATTTGACTGAATTCTTAGAGCATCTCCCCTCATTCGGCCCCCAGCGCATAGGCCGAAGCATTTTCCGGCGTCCATCCTGCGATTTGGGGCGACTAAGGCCCCAGCCACGCCCCCAGGTGCTGTCCAGACACGCGTCCCATATTCAAACTTGATCGTTCCCGCTCCAAAAAAAGTCACAATCCGGCGATCATCGCAATGGTTCGGCGATTTAGTGCGCGATCAAATGGAAGGATAGGTAGTAGTTCGGCGCAAAAAAAAAGGAAGGACGTGAATGGAATGCATCAAACGTCGAGCTCGACCTTCGGCGTCGTTGTCGGCGTGCGCGGGCTGGGAGGAGTCGGCGCGGCTTCTGGACTAGTCGGCGCGGCTTCTGTGCTGCTGGGCGTCATGGAGACATCGTCAGTCGGGTTGGGCGGCGTCGGTGGCGTCGGCGTTGGAGTCGCCGGTATCAGGTTCAGGATGAGGCCTCGCTCCGCCAAGAATCAAGCCTTGAGCTTCTCGCCGCCGCTCTGGAGCATGTCAACGATGCCCATCAAGAAAGTCAGGTCGTTGTTCCTCTTCTTCGCGGCGACGTTGGACCGGAGCAAGTCAAGTTTGACGGCGCTGTTCATCATCAAAGCAGCCCACCTCGCTTCAGTTTTCTCTTCTCGCTGGGTGGCCCTGGTGTTGGCGTCGGCGAGGCAATGCTCGATGGACTCCTGCACGTGTGCGGCAGCCGACTCGGCGTGTTTCGCCTTCTTGGCCCCTTTGTTGCCGTCCGGGCGCCCGTCTGTCGCTCCCGGTGTCGGCGCGTCCGGTTTGTACGTCTCCTTGACCTTGGCGAGGGTGTGCCGGATATCCGTCCACTTCTCGCACTTGCGGATCCGTTTGAAGACGTGGAGGTACTTGAACTCCTGGTCGCCGTTGTTGTCGCAGTACATGGCGAACATGCACAGCAGCTGCGCTGAAGAGCGGGCATCAGTCGGCGCGGGAGCACAAAATGGGCGATCGCACGACGAGAGGAATAGGGAGAGGACGGCATGCTGTACTGATCCTCGACGCTGGTGCCGCTCTCCGGACGAGCCGCGACCTCCTCGATGATCCCATGCCATTTGTTGCACGTCGTTTGGATGAGCCCCCAATGGTTCGCCATCGCCCTCGACCCCCGCTGCATGTGGACGCCTTTGAAGTAGGGGTCGACGAGCTTGCGCTCGTCGAACTCGGCCTTGATGCTGTACCAATACGTGTCGAAGCTCTGGTTCGTGCCGATGATCGGGTCGAGGCAGACGACCTTCCATGCTTCGGTGAGGCACTCATCTTCCTTGGGCGCCCACTTGATGCGCGGCTCGCCGGTCTTGGCCGCCCCTTTCTTCTTCTTCTTCTTCTTCTTCTTCTTCTTCTTCTTCTTCTTCTTCTTCTTCTTGCCTTTCCTCGGCGGCGGCCGGCTCCTCCTCTTCCTCCTCTTCCTCCTCCTCCTTCGGCTCTTCCTCGTCGTAGTCGAACTCGGCGTCCATGTAGCCGAGATCAATCGAGCCGTCTTGGGTAGTGAACCCGGGGGAAGCGGCGGCGGCAGCCGAGCCGGCTGCGATGATGTCTTCCATGTCGGACTCCGTCGCGTCGGTGTCGCCAAGATGCGGCGAGGAGGAGGCTTGCGAGTAGAGGCCGTGGGAAGCTGCGTAGTCCGGCGGCGAGTACGTGTACGGAGGGTACTGCACGCCGGCGAACGCGGGTGATGGCGTGGACCGGGTGCCCATGGGGAAAGGTGATGTTGGGGTTGAAACCACCGTGGACGTCGCTATCGACATAGCCCGGTGACGGCATGCTCCATGGGTGTGGCGACGACGAGAACCCGGCCGGAGAGCCGATGCTTTACTGGCCCCAGGCCGCGTGCGGGCCGTGCCCACCGGGTGGATTCATCATCGTCGCGCAAGCCGCCTCAGCTTGTTTGGTCGCGCGGTCCACCTACTCCGCCGCGGCCGCCGTGTGCGCCGCTCTCTCCATGGCCTTCTTGGCCCTGTTGCGCCTATCGGCGGTGACGGCCTCCCGGCGCTGCACATCCGCCTTCCAGTCGGCGTTGGTCATGCCCGGGGGCTTGGACGGCGGCGCCCTCGGCTTCCTTTGCTTCGGCTGGGCGACGGCGGCGGCTTTGGGATCCGTCGCGGCGCGGGGCATCACGTACTTCTTCGGCGGCATGGCGGGAGTCTTGGAAGGGAGGAGGCAGAGTTTGGCGGGAGAAATGGAGAATGAAAGGGAAGCCGAGGGGGAAGCGGGAGGAAACGACAGGAAAAGGGCCTCCTCTTGCCGACAGAGCGCCCCCACGCCACTTTTCGCTTCTGCCGGCGCCCCCAGGCGACACCCGGGCTCTTGGGTTCGGGGCGGGATCGCCGGCTCTGGATTTGGCCCAAACCGGCGCTAAACAAGGTCCTGGGGGCACGACTGGGCCGATTTTCGGCCACCGACACTAAAAATTCGCCTGGGGGGTGAGGGAGTTCCGGACTAGGGGGTGTCCGGATAGCCGAACTATCATCATCGGCCGGACTCCAAGACTATGAAGATACAAGATTGAAGACTTCGTCCCGTGTCCGGATGGGACTTTCCTTGGCGTGGAAGGCAAGCTTGGCGATACGGATATGTAGATCTCCTACCATTGTAACCGACTCTGTGTAACCCTAACCCTCTCCGGTGTCTATATAAACCGGATGGCTTTAGTCCTTAGGATGAACAACAATCATACCATAGGCTAGCTTCTAGGGTTTAGCCTCCTTGATCTCGTGGTAGATCCACTCTTGTAACACACATCATCAATATTAATCAAGCAGGACGTAGGGTTTTACCTCCATCAAGAGGGCCCGAACCTGGGTAAAACATCGTGTCCCTTGTCTCCTGTTACCATCCGCCTAGACGCATAGTTCGGGACCCCCTACCCGAGATCCGCCGGTTTTGACACCGACATTGGTGCTTTCATTGAGAGTTCCTCTGTGTCGTCACCGATAGGCTCGATGGCTTCTTCGATCGTCATCAACGACGCAGTCCAGGGTGAGACCTTCCTCCCCAGACAGATCTTCGTATTCGGCGGCTTTGCACCGTGGGCCAATTCGCTTGGCCATCTGGAGCAGATCGAAAGCTACGCCCCTGGCCGTCAGGTCAGATTTGGAAGTTTGAACTTCACGGCTGACATCCGCGGGGACTTGACCCTCGATGGATGTTGGGGAACATTGCAGAAAATTAAAATTTTTCCTACGGTTTCACCAAGATCCATCTATGAGTTCATCTAAGCAACGAGTCTAGGGAAAGAGTTTGCATCTACATACCACTTGTAGATCGCGTGCGGAAGCTTGCAAGGTGATGATGTAGTCGTACACGACGTGATCCAAATCACCGATGACCAGCGCCGAACGGACGGCACCTCCGCGTTCAACACACGTACGGGACGGGAGACGTCTCCTCCTTCTTGATCCAGCAAGGGGAAAGGAGAGGTTGATGAAGATCCAGCAGCACGACGGCGTGGTGGTGGATGCAGGGCGTCACAGCAGCAGGGCTTCGCCGAGACTACGAGGGAGAGACGTAACGGGGGGAGGTGGAGGCGCCAGGGGCTGGTCTGTTCTCCTCCTCCCCCCCCCACTATATATAGGGGTGCCAAGGGGGGGGGGGCGCCGGCCCTAGTAGATGAGATCTACTAGGGGGGCGGCGGCCTAGGGGAGGTTTCCCTCCCCCCCAAGGCACCTAGGGGTGCCTTCCACCACTAGGACTCCTCCTAGGGGGAAACCCTAGGCGCATGGGCCTATAGGGGCTGGTGCCCTTGGCCCATGATGGCCAAGGCGCACCCCCTACAGCCCATGTGGCCCCCCGGGACAGGTGGCCCCACCCGGTGGACCCCCGGGACCCTTCCGGTGGTCCCGGTACAATACCGATAACCCCGAAACTTGTCCCGGTGCCCAAAATAGCACTTCATATATATAATTCTTTACCTCTGGACCATTCCGGAACTCCTCGTGACGTCCGGGATCTCATCCGGGACTCCGAACAACATTCGGGTTTCTGCATATACATATCTTCATAACCCCAGCGTCACCGAACCTTAAGTGTGTAGACCCTACGGGTTCGGGAGACATGCAGACATGACCGAGACGCTCTCAGTCAATAACCATCAGCGGGATCTGGATACCCATGATGGCTCCCACATGCTCCTCGATGTTGTCATCGGATGAACCACTATGTCGAGGATTCGATCAAACCCTGTATGCAATTCCCTTTGTCAATCGGTACGTTACTTGCCCGAGACTCGATCGTCGGTATCCCAATACCTTGTTCAGTCTCGTTACCGGCAAGTCACTTTACTCGTACCGTAATGCATGATCCCGTGTCCAACACCTTGGTCACATTGAGCTCAATATGATGATGCACTACCGAGTGGGCCCAGAGATACCTCTCCGTCATACGGAGTGACAAATCCCAGTCTCGATCCGTGTCAACCCAACAGCTACTTTCGGAGATACTTGTAATGCACCTTTATAGTCACCCAGTTACGTTGTGACGTTTGATACACCCAAGGCACTCTTACGGTATCCGGGAGTTACACGATCTCATGGTCGAAGGAAGAGATACTTGACACTTGCAAAGCTCTAGCAAAACGAACTACACGATCTTTTATGCTATGCTTAGGATTGGGTCTTGTCCATCACATCATTCTCCTAATGATGTGATCCCGTTATCAACGACATCCAATGTCCATAGTCAGGAAACCATGACTATCTGTTGATCACAACGAGCTGGTCAACTAGAGGCTTACCAGGGACATAGTGTGGTCTAAGTATTCACACATGTATTACGATTTCCGGATAATACAGTTATAGCATGAATAAAAGACAATTATCATGAACAATGAAATATAATAATACTTTTATTATTGCCTCTAGGGCATATTTCCAACAGTCTCCCACTTGCACTAGAGTCACCAATCTAGTTACATTGTGATGAATCGAACACCCATAGAGTTCTGGTGTTGATCATGTTTTGCACGCGAGAGAGGTTTAGTCAGCGGATCTGCGACATTCAGATCCGTGTGCACTTTGCAAATCTCTATGTCTCCATCTTGAACATTTTCACGGATGGAGTTGAAACGACGCTTGATGTGCCTGGTCTTCTTGTGAAACCTGGGCTCCTTTGCGAGGGCAATAGCTCCAGTGTTGTCACAGAAGAGTTTGATCGGCCCCGACGCATTGGGTATGACTCCTAGGTCGGTGATGAACTCCTTCACCCAAATCGCTTCATGTGCTGCCTCCGAGGCTGCCATGTACTCCGCTTCACACGTAGATCCCGCCACGACGCTCTGCTTGCAGCTGCACCAGCTTACTGCTCCACCATTCAACATATACACGTATCCGGTTTGTGACTTAGAGTCATCCAGATCTGAGTCGAAGCTAGCGTCGACGTAACCCTTTACGACGAGCTCTTCGTCTCCTCCATAAACGAGAAACATGTCCTTTGTCCTTTTCAGGTACTTCAGGATATTCTTGACCGCTGTCCAGTGTTCCTTGCCGGGATTACTTTGTTATCTTGCTACCAAACTTACGGCAAGGTTTACATCGGGCCTGGTACACAGCATGGCATACATAATAGATCCTATGGCTGAAGCATAGGGGATGACACTCATCTCTTCTTTATCTTTTGCCGTGGTCGGTGACTGAGCTGAGCTCAGTCTCATACCTTGTAATATAGGCAAGAACCCCTTCTTGGACTGATCCATTCTGAATCTCTTCAAAATCTTATCAAGGTATGTGCTTTGTGAAAGACCTATGAGGCGTCTCGATCTATCTCTATAGATCTTGATGCCTAATATATAAGCAGCTTCTCCAAGGTCCTTCATTGAAAAACACTTATTCAAGTAGGCCTTAATGCTGTTCAGAAATTCTATATTATTTCCCATCAGGAGTATGTCATCTACATATAATATGAGAAATGCTACAGAGCTCCCACTCACTTTCTTGTAAACGCAGGCTTCTCCATAAGTCTGCATAAACCCAAACGCTTTGATCATCTCATCAAAGCGAATGTTCCAACTCCGAGATGCTTGCACCAGTCCATAAATGGATCGCTGGAGCTTGCATACTTTGTTAGCGTTCCGAGGATCGACAAAACCTTCCAGCTGCATCATATACAGTTCTTCCTTAAGATGTCCGTTAAGGAATGCTGTTTTGACGTCCATCTGCCATATCTCATAATCATAGTATGCGGCAATTGCTAACATGATTCGGATGGACTTTAGCTTCGCTACGGGAGAGAATGTCTCGTCGTAGTCAATCCCTTGAACCTGTCGATAACCTTTAGCGACAAGTCGAGCTTTATAGATGGTAACATTACCATCCGCGTCCGTCTTCTTCTTAAAGATCCATTTGTTTTCTATCGCTCGCCGATCATCCGGCAAGTCTGTCAAAGTCCATACTTTGTTTTCATACATGGATTCTATCTCGGATTTCATGGCTTCAAGCCATTTGTTGGAATCCGGGCCCGCCATTGCTTCTTCATAGTTCGAAGGTTCATTGTTGTCTAACAACATGATTTCCAGGACAGGGTTGCCGTACCACTCTGGTGCGGAACGTGTCCTTGTGGACCTACGAAGTTCAGCAGTAACTTGATCCGAAGTACCTTGATCATTATCATGGTTTTCCTCTTCAGTTGGTGTGGGCATCACAGGAACGGTTTCCTGTGCTGCGTCACTATCCCGCTCAAGAGGTAGTACTTCATCGAGTTCTACTTTCCTCCCACTTACTTCTTTCGAGAGAAACTCTTTTTCTAGAAAGCATCCGTTCTTGGCAACAAAGATCTTGCCTTCGGATCTTAAGTAGAAGGTATACCCTACAGTTTCCTTAGGGTATCCTATGAATACGCATTTTTCCGACTTGGGTTCGAGCTTTTCAGGTTGAAGTTTCTTGACATAAGCTTCGCATCCCCAAACTTTTAGAAACGACAGCTTAGGTTTCTTTCCAAACCATAATTCATACGGTGTCGTCTCAACGGATTTAGACGGTGCCCTATTTAAAGTGAATGTAGCTGTCTCTAGAGCGTATCCCCAAAATGATAGCGGTAAATCGGTAAGAGACATCATAGACCGCACCATATCCAATAGAGTGCGATTACGACGTTCGGACACACCGTTTCGCTGAGGTGTTCCAGGCGGCGTGAGCTGTGAAACGATTCCACATTTCTTTAAGTGTGTACCAAATTCGTGACTTAAGTATTCTCCTCCACGATCTGATCGTAAGAATTTTATCTTTCGGTCATGTTGATTCTCCACCTCATTCTGAAATTCCTTGAACTTTTCAAAGGTCTCAGACTTGTGTTTCATTAAGTAGACATACCCATATCTACTCAAGTCATCTGTGAGAGTGAGAACATAACGATATCCTCCGCGAGCCTCAACGCTCATTGGACCGCACACATCGGTATGTATGATTTCCAACAAGTTGGTTGCTCGCTCCATTGTTTCGGAGAACGGAGTCTTGGTCATTTTGCCCAAGAGGCATGGTTCGCACGTGTCAAACGATTCATAATCAAGAGACTCTAAAAGTCCATCGGCATGGAGCTTCTTCATGCGCTTGACACCAATGTGACCAAGGCGGCAGTGCCACAAGTATGTGGGACTATCGTTATCAACTTTAAATCTTTTGGTATCTACACTATGAACATGTGTAATATTACGCTCGAGATTCATTAAGAATAAACCATTGACCATCGGAGCATGACCATAAAACATATCTCTCATATAAATCGAACAACCATTATTCTCAGACTTAAATGAGTAGCCATCTCGTATTAAACGAGATCCAGATACAATGTTCATGCTCAAACTTGGCACTAAATAACAATTATTAAGGTTCAAAACTAATCCCGTAGGTAAATGTAGAGGCAGCGTGCCGACGGCGATCACATCGACTCTGGAACCATTCCCGACGCGCATCGTCACCTCGTCCTTTGCCAGTCTCCATTTATTCCGCAGCTCCTGCTGTGAGTTACAAATATGAGCAACGGCACCGGTATCAAATACCCAGGAGTTACTACGATTACTGGTAAGGTACACATCAATCACATGTATATCAAATATACCTTTGGTGTTGCTAGCCTTCTTATCCGCTAAGTATTTGGGGCAGTTCCGCTTCCAGTGACCCTTCCCCTTGCAATAAAAGCACTCAGTCTCAGGCTTGGGTCCATTCTTTGACTTCTTCCCGGTAACTGGCTTACCAGGCGCGGTAACATCTTTGCCGTCCTTCTTGAAGTTCTTCTTACCCTTGCCCTTCTTGAACTTGGTGGTCTTATTGACCATCAACACTTGATGTTCTTTCTTGATTTCAGCCTCTGCTGACTTCAACATCGAGAACACTTCAGGAATGGTCTTTTCCATTCCCTGCATGTTGTAGTTCATCACAAAGCTCTTGTAGCTTGGTGGGAGCGACTGGAGGATTCTGTCAATGACCGCCTCATCTGGGAGGTTAATGTTCAGCTGGGTCATACGGTTGTGCAACCCAGACATCTTCAGGATGTGCTCACTGACAGAACTGTTTTCCTCCATCTTACAACTGTAGAACTTGTCGGAGACATCATATCTCTCGACCCGGGCATGAGCTTGAAAAACTAGTTTCAGCTCTTCGAACATCTCATATGCTCCGTGATGCTCAAAACGCTTTTGGAGCCCCGGTTCTAAGCTGTAAAGCATGCCGCACTGAACGAGGGAGTAATCATCAGCGCGAGACTGCCAAGCATTCATAATGTCTTGGTTCTCTGGGACGGGAGCGTCACCTAGCGGTCCTTCTAGGACATATTGTTTCCTGGCAGCTATGAGGATGATCCTTAGGTTCCGGACCCAGTCCGTATAGTTGCTGCCATCATCTTTCAGCTTGGTTTTCTCTAGGAACGCGTTGAAGTTCATGTTGACGTTAGCGTTGGCCATTGATCTACAAGACATATTTGCAAAGGTTTTAGACTAAGTTCATGATAATAAAGTTCTAATCAAATTATGAACTCCCACTTAGATTAGACATCCCTTTAGTCATCTAAGTGTTACACGATCCGAGTCGACTAGCCCGTGTCCGATCATCACGTGAGACGGACTAGTCATCGTCGGTGAACATTTTCATGTTGATCGTATCTTCCATACGACTCATGTTCGACCTTTGGGTCTCCGTGTTCCGAGGCCATGTCTGCACATGCTAGGCTCGTCAAGTTAACCCTAAGTGTTTTCGCTGTGTAAATCTGTCTTACACCCGTTGTATGTGAACGTAAGAATCCATCACACCCGATCATCACGTGGTGCTTAGAAACGACGAACTGTAGCAACGGTGCACAGTTAGGGGAGAACACTTCTTGAAATTTTATAAGGGATCATCTTATTTACTACCGTCGTCCTAAGTAAACAAGATGCATAATTCATAATAAACATCACATGCAATTATATAGTTGTGACATGATATGGCCAATATCATATAGCTCCATTGATCTTCATCTTCGGGGCTCCATGATCATCTTGTCACCGGCTTGACACCATGATCTCCATCATCATGATCTCCATCATCGTGTCTTCATGAAGTTGTCACGCCAACGACTACTTCTACTTCTATGACTAACGTTTAGCAATAAAGTAAAGTAGTTTACATGACGTTATTCAATGACACGCAGGTCATACAAAAAATAATGACAACTCCTATGGCTCCTGCCGGTTGTCATACTCATCGACATGCAAGTCGTGAATCCTATTACAAAGAACATGATCTCATACATCACAATTCATCATTCATCACAACTTCTGGCCATATCACATCACATGATCAATCGCTGCAAAAACAAGTTAGACGTCCTCTAATTGTTGTTGCATCTTTTACGTGGCTGCAATTGGGTTCTAGCAAGAACGTTTTCTTACCTACGAATCACCACAACGTGATTTTGTCAACTTCTATTTACCCTTCATAAGGGCCCTGTTCATCGATTCCGCTCCAACTAAGGTGGGAGAGACAGACACCCGCCAGCCACCTTATGCAACTTGTGCATGTCAGTCGGTGGAACCGGTCTCACGTAAGTGTACGTGTAAGGTTGGTCCGGGCCGCTTCATCCCACAATACCGTTGAGCAAGAAAAGACTAGTAGAGGCAAGTAAGATGACAAAATCCACGCCCACAACAAAGTTGTGTTCTACTCGTGCAAAGGGAACTACGCATAGACCTAGCTCATGATGCCACTGTTGGGGAACGTTGCAGAAAATTAAAATGTTTCCTACGGTTTCACCAAGATCCATCTATGAGTTCATCTAAGCAACGAGTCTAGGGAAAGAGTTTGCATCTACATACCACCTGTAGATCGCGTGCGGAAGCTTGCAAGGTGATGATGTAGTCGTACTCAACGTGATCCAAATCACCGATGACCAGCGCCGAACGGACGGCACCTCCGCGTTCAACACACGTACGGGACGGGAGACGTCTCCTCCTTCTTGATCCAGCAAGGGGAAAGGAGAGGTTGATGAAGATCCAGCAGCACGACGGCGTGGTGGTGGATGCAGGGCGTCACAGCAGCAGGGCTTCGCCGAGACTACGAGGGAGAGACGTAACGGGGGGAGGTGGAGGCGCCAGGGGCTGGTCTGTTCTCCTCCTCTCCCCCCCACTATATATAGGGGTGCCAAGGGGGGGGGGGCGCCGGCCCTAGTAGATGAGATCTACTAGGGGGGGCGGCGGCCTAGGGGAGGTTTCCCTCCCCCCCAAGGCACCTAGGGGTGCCTTCCACCACTAGGACTCCTCCTAGGGGGAAACCCTAGGCGCATGGGCCTATAGGGGCTGGTGCCCTTGGCCCATGATGGCCAAGGCGCACCCCCTACAGCCCATGTGGCCCCCCGGGACAGGTGGCCCCACCCGGTGGACCCCCGGGACCCTTCCGGTGGTCCCGGTACAATACCGATAACCCCGAAACTTGTCCCGGTGCCCGAAATAGCACTTCCTATATATAATTCTTTACCTCCGGACCATTCCGGAACTCCTCGTGACGTCCGGGATCTCATCAGGGACTCCGAACAACATTCGGGTTTCTGCATATACATATCTTCATAACCCCAGCGTCACCGAACCTTAAGTGTGTAGACCCTACGGGTTTGGGAGACATGCAGACATGACCGAGACGCTCTCAGTCAATAACCATCAGCGGGATCTGGATACCCATGATGGCTCCCACATGCTCCTCGATGTTGTCATCGGATGAACCACTATGTCAAGGATTCGATCAAACCCTGTATGCAATTCCCTTTGTCAATCGGTACGTTACTTGCCCGAGACTCGATCGTCGGTATCCCAATACCTTGTTCAGTCTCGTTACCGGCAAGTCACTTTACTCGTACCGTAATGCATGATCCCGTGTCCAACACCTTGGTCACATTGAGCTCAATATGATGATGCACTACCGAGTGGGCCTAGAGATACCTCTCCGTCATACAGAGTGACAAATCCCAGTCTCGATCCGTGTCAACCCAACAGCCACTTTCAGAGATACCTGTAATGCACCTTTATAGTCACCCAGTTACGTTGTGATGTTTGATACACCCAAGGCACTCTTACGGTATCCGGGAGTTACACGATCTCATGGTCGAAGGAAGAGATACTTGACACTTGCAAAGCTCTAGCAAAACGAACTACACGATCTTTTATGCTATGCTTAGGATTGGGTCTTGTCCATCACATCATTCTCCTAATGATGTGATCCCGTTATCAACGACATCCAATGTCCATAGTCAGGAAACCATGACTATCTGTTGATCACAACGAGCTGGTCAACTAGAGGCTTACCAGGGACATAGTGTGGTCTAAGTATTCACACGTGTATTACGATTTCCGGATAATACAGTTATAGCATGAATAAAAGACAATTATCATGAACAATGAAATATAATAATACTTTTATTATTGCCTCTAGGGCATATTTCCAACAATGGATTCGAGTCACAGCCGAGCGTGCCGCACAGTCACGACGGGCATGATTTAGCTCTGCGCCGGACAGTAACCTGGAGGCCGCACTCGAACCCGCTCCAATCTTCAATTCAGAGCCGGCCGCGCAGATCGAGGACGGATGGCTAGACACCGCCTCGGGGGCTGCAACCTCTGCGGCGATAGAGCCGAACACTGACCTTGTCCCTCATAAAGCTCGTGACTCCGAGGTGCCGGACTCCTTGTCGGACTCCGAACCTCCCGCGCCCCCTCCGATCGAATCCGATCGGGCGCCGATCATGGAGTTCACCGCAGCGGACATCTTTCAACTCTCACCTTTCGATGACATCTTGAGTTCGCTAAGGTATCTCTCGTTATCAGGAGAGCCCTGGCCAGACTACGGTCAGGACGGTTGGGATGCGGACGATGGAGAAATTCAAAGCCCACCCACCACCCACTTGGTAGCCGCTGTCGACGATCTAACCGACATGCTAAATTATGACTCCGAAGACATCGATGATATGGACAACGATGCCGGAGACGACCAAGAACCAGCGCCCAAAGGGCACGGGAAAGCCACCCCAACTCATGACGTATACATGGTGGATATACCAAAAGGAAGCGATAATGAGGAAAAACGGGACGTGGCGAAGGATAACTCCCCCAACAAACAACCAAAGCGGCGATGCAAGTGCCGCCCGAAGACCGGCATCGATAAAAACGGCACCCGTACGGACCCGGCCCTAGAGCAGGGCGAAGCAGTGGACGACGCACATGTCAACAAGCAGCCAGCCGGACATGGACTGGACAAGCAACCCATCCCCGGCGAAGATGATCTCACATCACCAGAGCATATGAATCTTCATAAAAGGCTCGTCGCCACTGCAAGAAGTTTGAAGAAGCAAAAGCGGAAGCTCAAAACAGCGGAGGACGCACTCAGAATGAGATGGAGCAAAGTACTCAACAGCGCAGATAAACATGGCGCTAGTCACTAGACAAAGAGCTACCCAAAGCGCAAGCTGTTGCCCGAATTTGACGAGGAGGCCTTCGAGCCCCCGCAGTCAAAAAAGAAAGAAGCCGCCTGGCCGGATAGACGACCAGAGGACAGGCCAAGAGCAACAAGGGGCGCCGCACACAAGCCGGCACACGATCAGCACAAAGATCCTCGGAAAAGGGACGACCCAGTCAGATCTATTTATGGGCCAAAAAAGAAGACTCCAGGAAGCAACATAACCCGCCGAGCATTCAAAGACAATGGCACACCCAAATACAAGGGCGCCGCACACCCACTATGTTTCACCGATGAGGTACTGGATCATGGATTTCCAGCAGGATTCAAACCCGTAAACATAGAAGCATATGACGGAACAACAGACCCCGGAGTCTGGATTGAGGATTACATCCTACACATACATATGGCCAGAGGAGACGATCTCCACGCCATAAAATACCTACCCCTCAAGCTCAAAGGGCCAACTCGGCATTGGCTTAAAAGCCTCCCGGAAAATACCATTGGAAGTTGGGAAGAGCTTGAGGATGCGTTTCGAGCAAACTTTCAGGGGACCTATGTCCGCCCTCCGGATGCAGACGATTTAAGTCACATAACTCAACAGCCCGGAGAGTTAGCACGCAAATTCTGGAACAGGTTCCTCACTAAAAAGAACCAAATAGTAGACTGTCCGGACGCTAAAGCCTTAGCAGCCTTTAAACACAACGTCCGAGACGAATGGCTTGCCAGACACCTCGGCCAGGAAAAACCAAGATCAATGGCCTCACTAACAAGCCTCATGACCCGCTTTTGCGCGGGGGAAGACAGCTGGCTGGCTAGGTGCAGCACCAGCGACCCGAGTACATCCGAAGTTAGGGATGGAAATGGGAAATCACGACGCAGAAAAGATCAGCGCCGGAATAAGGAAAAAGGCCCGAATAGTACGGCGGTCAACGCCGGATTCAAAAGCTCTCGGCCGAACAACAAAACACTGCCCCTCAAGGACAACAGTGACGAGCTATCCAACCTAAATAAGATTCTGGATAGACTATGTCAAATACATGGTACCCCCGGGAAGCCTGCAAACCATACCCATAGAGATTGTTGGGTCTTCAAACAGTCCGGACGACTTAATGCCGAACACAAGGGGCTCGACACACCAAGCGAAAGTGACGAAACCCAACAACAGCACTCCGGAAAACAGAAGACTTTCCCACTAGAAGTAAAAACAGTGAACTCACTTCATGTGATAACACGAAAAGACAGCGCGGCACATGCGATACCAGGACACCGGCCGCAGAATGGGGATAGACCATACAAAAATTCGCCATAGCAGCACTTCCTTTAAAGGAGTGACGCCAGGCCTTTAAGCCAATTATACAGTCTTTGTACCACTAGAGGTTGTGTTCGGTTTATCCGACAACCTCCGTCGCGAAAAGCTCACTACCCATCGCCCCATTCAAACAGTGGCCCTTAAGCACTACTGGGGCGCGCAGCTTTCGCCAGCCCTAACGCAATACCACATTACGCGTTTTTTACGCTTAAAAATGCCCGGTCAACGTGGCATAATTTCATTAAAAAGTAACTCCGAGTGTTCCTCGACCACGGAGAAACGTGAGACTGCCTCGACAGCCACACACTAATCAGACCTTGCGGGTCAAAGCCCCTAAAAACAGGTCATTCAGACCTCGGACATGGTTAGGCGAGTCCGGCAAGGGGCTTCCCAGCCGCATATCCCCTTTATAAGGGGCTGCGTGTATAAATGATGAGAGCCAATAAAGCTCAATTTTCTTCCTTTTATTCTATTTTTATACAACCTCTGCACGATATTTCTTGGAAACTAAGTCCTTCTCTTTTACAGATGAAGCACGTGCTACACCCGTCCAGGATACAGCACAACGGAGACACAGGCGCAGACGTGCAGCAGGGACCCGTTGCAAGGATTCTTTTCAGATTAAGACCCTGCGTCAACCTTTCTTACTGTCTCTTGTTGATACACATCCCCCGGTTTCAAACCATAACCGAGGAGGAGGCTGGCGTTTTGGCATCGGCCGCGTCAGAAGTTCCCGCCTGAACCTGGACACTAGGGGCTTAGGGCATCGTTCTGCCCGGTATCATAAAGACCAAACACCTCAGGGAGTGTTCGGCGTCTCGAGTTAGGCCTTATATGCATCAGCTCCGAATCATGTCTTTGGTCAAATGTTGGGTTTGCCCGGCTCCTGTGTTTTGCTGCCTTATGTTCCGCATCGTCGGCTAACGCGGCACCAGGAGAACTACTGCGATTGTGCCCCGGTTCGGCCGGGCGAGCGCCTCAGTAGAGAAAGCCGAAAACTGACTGTCATGATATAGCGAGAGACTGGTCAACCACTCGATCGACCTTTGGAATGTTTAGAATTCCTCCGCTTTGACGAAGGACCGCTTCCCGGTCAGGCACATACGCACCCCAAAGTTCGGAGAGGCGCGGTGCCGCTAGGGGCTATATAGTAGCCCCACATTCGAGCTCCTATGGCTAAGTGAAAGTAATAAAGCATTATAGTTCGGTTGCCTAGTTTGCTATGCTATCACCTCCCTACAAGGACCAAGACGTTGGATTAAGTGTGAAAAAGCGCTTTTCTTTTTGCAAACACCCCCGCACCATGTGCGTGGGGGCTGAAGCCAAAGACTGCAACTTTCAGGTTATTCATACATATACGGCCGCACAGGAGATAGTTCAATACTTGAACACACAAGTATAAAAAGTTATTGCATTATAAATATAATCTCAGAAATCATACATGTCATTCAAACATAACATCTTTTGAGCACTGCGACTCTATTATACGAGCGCCCTGTAGGACTTCCTCAAAATAGTGCTCGGTGGGAAATCGGCTTTTGTCCGAACCCCGGGATGCAACAGCGGTGGCATCCATCTCCGCCCAGTATGTCTTGCCACGGGCGAGAGCCATCCGTGCACCTTCTATGCATGCCGACCGCTTCATCGCCCCAATATGCGGCACCGCCCCAAGGAATTGTTGCAACAAGCCAAAATAACTCTTCGGCTTGGGCCTTTTCGGCCACAGATGAGCGACCACATCTGTCATGGCTAGTCCGGACAATCTATTCAGCTCAGCCCACTCAACCAGCCGATCACTCAACGGAAGTGGAGGCTCCGGACTATGGAATTGAGACCAGAAAAGCTCTTCCATTTCATGATCCTCCTGGCTTCGAAAGTGCACGACTGCGTCTGCCGCACTCGCCGCCAAGTCCAGATAAGGATCCTCCGCACCGTACAATCGGCCTAGCTGAGCAAACTTCGGATCCGTGAACTTCCTACGCAGCATAAAGGGCTTTCCAGCCACAATGTCTTTGACCTGACGCAGTTCCTCTTTCATAGCCCGCATCGCACTACGGGCATCCTTGGCTTCGGCGTCGGCCTTCTTCAGGTCCTCTTGCTCCGCTCGGCGTTCTCCTTCAAGAACTTCCAGGTGGTCAGTAGCAAATTTTAATTTCGTGGCTATTCTGGCCATCTCCTCCCTGCTTCGGCAGTGAGCAGCCTTCTCGGCTTCTAGCTCTTCCGCTGCCTTCGAGGCAGCCGCCTCGCTTTTTCTGGCTTGCTCCTTGGCCCGAGCAAGTTCTGCTCGAAGGTCTTCCACAGCAGCAGCACCATCTGCATCAAGCATACAAATTGTAAGGAATGGGCGTCAGCTCCCTTACTAGGCGACCGCGGAGCAACCACTTACCTTGTGACTCATCAAGTCGTTTATTAACCAGCGAGATGTCCGCATCCGCAACGTCGAGTTGCCTCTTCAGTTCGGCAACTCCATCAGTCCGGCTGGCCACCGAACGTTCCGCCACCTGCATAGGAAAGGCGACAATCTATAACTGAGATTATGATCCTCGGCACGCTGTCGCTTTTGACAGCATACCAAGTCTCAGGGGCTACTATCTATACAGGGCGCACTTCATGTGCAAAACTGTCAAACGGTATGTCATTTTTTGCGTACCTCAAATCCCATCAGCAAGCTTCCGACGGCCTCATACAACCCGCTCTCGGCGGACGAGATCCTTTCAATAACCGTACTCATTAATGTGCAGTGATCTTCCGAGATGGACGCCCTCCTAAGTAAATCCTGCAGCTCCACCGACCGTATTCCAATGGGTGCCGAACTCTCTGGCCCCGCCGGACTCGGGGAGACCCTCCGCGACGACACCTCAGGGTCGTCCGCCCCGCATGATGGGGCGGCAGATGGAGGCGTTTCACTCTCCATCATCTCCGGACGAAGGTCTCCCGAAGATGAGCTGTGCTGAGACGGGCTGAGATCCAAACTACAAGATGAAAACTTCGGTCACCCTTAAAAATTAAGCAGGGGTAGCCACTATTACAAAATTCCCCCTTTTTCTACTTACGGCTCGCTGGAGGGCTGATTCCTCCATGGAGACAGTGCGGTCGGGACTCTTCCCGGCACAGGACCTTCCGGTACAGATTTCTTTCCCCGCTTCGAGGCCTTGGCTTCCGGGTCTCCGGAAGCTGTCCTCTTCTCCCCCTGGAAGGAGGGACTCTTGACTCCTCCCTTACTGAAAGCCTCCTTGGCAGAGGTGGTAGTTCCCCTCTGCCCCCCTTCGCTCTCCTCCGAGGGCGCAACCTCCAACATTTTAATTAGCATGGGATCCTGCGTGGTCTCAGGGAGGGGGGCCGGACACCATATCAGTTTTGCTAGCGCTATCCACTCCTGTCCAAGGGATAGCTGGTTAAAAGGCAAACCCATGGTAAATAAGTGGATAGTGTGTCCGGACACAGGGCTACTTACTTGAGTATCCGGGCGATTGCAGCTTAGGCCAGCGTCCTCGGTCAAGACCGGATGCATCTCTTGCGATCCGAACAACAGTTTGTACATCTCCATGGGTGTCAAACCCATGAAGTGTTGAAGAGCTCGTGGCCCCTCCGGATTAAATTCCCACAGGCGGAGGGGGCGACGTTTGCAGGGCAGTAGGCGCCGGATCAGCATAACCTGTACTACTGCGACCAGATTGATCTCCCTTTCTTGGAGGCCTCAAATCCGGTCCTGCAAAAGGGGTACGTCTTTGGGCGGCCCCCAGTCACGCCCCTTGTTGACCCATGACGTCAACTGTTGTGGAGGGCCCGAGCGGAAGACGGGCGGCGGCCTCTGCCTGCTGCCCCTGGGAGCGGTGATATAGAACCACTCCTGTTGCCACACACTGAGCTCCTCTTGAAAAGAGCCCTCGGGCCATGGATCATCGGCCCTCTTGCTTATGACCGCCCCGCCGCACTCTGCCTGGCGCCCTTCAATCATCTTCGGCTCCACGTCGAAGGTTTTGAGCCACAAGCCGAAGTGAGGGGTAGTGCGGAGGAAGGCTTCGCAGACGACAATGAATGATGAGATGTGGAGGATAGACTCCGGAGCCAGGTCATGGAATTCCAGCCCATAGTAAAACATGAGCCCCCTCACGAAGGGATCCGTCGGGAAGCCTAGACACCGACGGAGGTGAGACACGAACACGACGCTCTCACCAGGCTCGGGAGTAGGAATGACTTGCCCTCGGGCAGGCAGCCTATGCAAAATCTCGTAGGTTAAATACCTGGCGTCTCTTAGCTTTAGCACGTCCTCTTCCGTGACGGAGGAGGGCATCCACCGGCCTCGTAGGTCGGGGCCGGACATTGTCGAAGATCGAAGGTACTCGAATATGGAACCCTGGGTGCTGGAACTCGGGGCGAGGGGCGGATTCGATAGAGGATTGAAGAAAAAGAACGAGCCTTGGTCTCATTATAAAGAGGGAGAATACCAAGAGCCATCCGCGTGACCGTTTGGAACCCGCCTTCGATGGAGGGGGCGTGGCAACGGGCACGGTTGGGTTACCCACGTCCGTATTGACGAGAATCCCAGAATAAGGGGAACACGATCTCTGCTTCAACAAGACGTGCCAAGGAAACCGCCTCGCTAAACGCGCGGAGGTGGAACAATAAAAACAATTCGAGTAAAGGCTTGGTAGTGGTGTGACGTCACGCCACGGAATACGTCAGCAGATCGAACTTGTGTAAATGTTATTCTCTCTGCGGTGGTATGTGGAATTTATTTTGCAGAGCCGGACACTATCCTAGTGTTCACAATCTTCTATAAATTATTCGGAGGAATAACCCGCCTTGCAATGCCGAAGACAACATGCGCGCCGGACTCGTCGTCATTGAAGCCTGGTTCAGGGGCTACTGAGGGAGTTCCGGACTAGGGGGTGTCCGGATAGCCGAACTATCATCATCGGCCGGACTCCAAGACCATGAAGATACAAGATTGAAGACTTCGTCCCGTGTCCGGATGGGACTTTCCTTGGCGTGGAAGGCGAGCTTGGCGATACGGATATGTAGATCTCCTACCATTGTAACCGACTCTGTGTAACCCTAGCCCTCTTCGGTGTCTATATAAACCGGATGGCTTTAGTCCTTAGGACGAACAACAATCATACCATAGGCTAGATTCTAGGGTTTAGCCTCCCTGATCTCGTGGTAGATCCACTCTTGTAACACACATCATCAATATTAATCAAGCAAGACGTAGGGTTTTACCTCCATCAAGAGGGCCCGAACCTGGGTAAAACATCGTGTCCCTTGTCTCCTGTTATCATCTGCCTAGACGCACAGTTCGGGACCCCCTACCCGAGATCCGCCGGTTTTGACACCGACAGGGGGGTGTTGGGGGCGCGGTTGGAGATGCTCTTACCATAAAAGTTTTGACAAGGAACATAGCGCATTTTGTTTTGTCATGGCAACCAAACTGCACGTCCGTGAGAGAAAGGAGAGAAGATTAGCACGAGTCTTCTAGGGCGTATTTGGTTGCAGTAGTGAACAGTAGCTGCATTGCATACACATCTCAATCCAGCCTGGTTGAGCAAAAACAGCCCCAAATGCATCATCTATAAGTTGCTTGGTTGCCTGCATCTAGGGTCTCTGCATTAGGTAATACGCAAGCGCACTTTGTTTGGTTGCCTGCATTGGCCCAAGCGGCGCATGAACACGGTGTTTGGTTGCACGCATGAGGTATGATTAAGAGCTAGCACTTGCACTTAGCACACACGGTTAAGAGCTAGCAGAGGGAGGGGGAAAAGAAATGCAGTGTGCGCCGGACAATGGCAGCTGCGATGGATAGTGGCCGTGGCGCCGTGTCCGACATGACGAGCATGAAGTCGTGGATGAGCGACCCCGTCGGTGAATTAGTTGCGGTGCTCGCGCAAAGACAGTCGACAGAGGAGGAGAATGCAGTGCTCGCGCCATGGTATCGTCAGTGCCGTGGACGAGAGAGGAGGCTGGGATGATCAACGCCGAAAACAACTCTAGTGTAGTAGGGCGAGAGAGAGGAGGCCAAGATGATCGACCCCGTTGGCGGCGCAACGAACTGTAGTGTGCACGGAGGCAGAGAACACAAGAAAGCAGTGTGCGTGCCATTGCAGCGTCAGTGAAGTAGGAGGACGACAGAGAGTAGGCCGAGATGAGCAACACCGGAAACGACTCTAGTGTAGTAGGACGTAAGCAAGGAGATCAAGGGGAAGGGCATCGGCGTCGAGAGGGACGAATAAGAGGGCTCTGAGCAGAGGACAGAGGACCTCGACATGGCGGCGACAATGCAATAGGCTGTTGTTCAAAGAGAGATGAAGCTATGATCGTCGAAACCAAAAATTTACAACACGAATGTTGTGCGGAACTGTGATAATAGGTTGTTGGTCAAAGAAAATTTCAAACTATCGATCATGCGCGACGAATCTGACAAAATTCGTCCAGAATAGCTTCAAACGGGAAGACGAAATTAAGAACTTACGGCCGACGAAACTGCGAACCGATCGCCTGAATGGAACTGTAGCATCAAGGTGCATCTTTTTTGTGTAGAGCTTACCTCGAATCGAAGCACCATTGTGTAGATCGGAAGGGGCTAGGAAGAACAGAATTAGAGAGAAGGTTACTGGAGGTAGGAGAAGATAAGCACGCACAGGCTGCATACCCGCTCGTATCCCTCCCACCTCCCCTCGGGCAAGTGGCCCACCATGTGCGCTCGCCTCAGTCTGGCTCGCTACAAACTGTCGATCTGAGCGTTTCCGGCGAGCCAGGCCCAAGTATGCTTTAAGTTTCGTGTTGTGCAGGCCTAACAGTAAATGCAACCGACCAAACAGGCCCAATCTTTCCCGCGCAGGTTAGGCTGGATCTAATGCAGGCAACCAAACACGTCCCTACCGGCTTGTAGGTGTGCGGTTTGGTACCCTAGCTATGTGTTCTGCATCTCGCCATTGGATGTGGCTCGCTTCCGTTGTCTATGGTGTTCTACTGATGTCTTTACCCCAAATATAATATTTGTCAAGTAAAACTTCATAAAATTTGATCAACTTTGTAGAAAATAATATGAACATTCACAATACGAAATCAGTATCATTAGATGAGTTGTGAATTTAGAAAGTAATGAAGTTTGATTCTTGCTGGTCAAATGGGATGCTCTAAACTGTTTGTTGAGTCAGATTGTATGGAAGTGGTAGAGACTATGCAGCAAGAGGGAAACTTTATTGGACTGAGTGGGCGACCTATGAAGAGTAGTTTTTATGTCGTGGTTTTATTTTTGTTATTTTTGCTCATTGTCCTAGAGAAGCAAATATGGCAGCTCTGATTTAATTTTTTTTGGCACGCTTCCACCAATGTGATTTCATGATGAAAATTTGCATGCACAACAAACATTTGTGAAAGTATGTCACAAAAAAAAATTCAGAATTTTTTGAATTTTTTTTGCTTTTACTATTCACACTAGGAGCATTTACTCCTGGCTGTATAAAGGTACTTTCGCTGATAGAGTACATATGGTTGTGAACCCCTAAAGAATGTTATGACCCGGCCAAATGCCTTTACGCGAAAAATAGTCTTGACCCTCGACCTCTCTACATCCAAGAGTCTAAACTGACTGACGTGCCCTGTCAGAAAGTGGCTTCCTTTCTTCCCCATGGCTTCTCATTGGTGTCCTTCAAGGCTTCAGATGGTGCCTTAGGCGGCTTGGTCACCGACTGATGCGATGGCCTAGTCACCCATCGTAGGGACGTGGAGGTCACCTTCATGCTTACCTCGTTCTTTGTGTTTGCTGCCAACGCCACGCTGTTCGTGACCATGTCGATGGCCCGTGCACTCCCGAGCGGTGCCCTGAGTTCCTGGCTGAATTCGCACCATCGCCGAATCGTGTGCTCTCACGTGGCTTCTACTACCTCTGTCCATAATATTGCTATGCAAATCCATACTTTGTCATTCAAACATGATTCTGTATTGAAACCTCAGTAAGATTCGGTGAGCCAATTCAGTAAACACCCAAACAACATAATTCATATTCATGTCCATTACAGTTTTCTACTGAATTGGAATTGAGATCAATTCAGTACGGATGCCTCCAATACAGACAACCAAACAAAGCGAATACGTTTTTGCAGTTGACAGAGGTAGTAGTTGGCGACTTTAACCTAGCTCGATGCCTTGATGAAAAGATGTGGGGACCCTGACCTAGTACATGCAACAATGATCCTGGTGATCAGTGTGTCACTGCGTACAACGAACTGATAATCAAGAATTTTCATCCATTGCATAATGTCTTACATAAATAAGACCAACATGGTCAAATCTTACATAAATAAAGCCTTGAAGGCTAAACCCCAAAATAAAACACTTGCAATGGAAATCCTCATCGATAACTTGGACCCATGCCATCTGCCTTAACCCTACAGGCAAGGTGACTGGGAAAGCATCCTAGTTCGCGTGAATGTTGTCAAAGAACTCTTCTTCAAACTCTTGGTCTTCGATGCCTGGCCAAGTTAATAGCGAGGGACACACCGGTGAGTACGTACTTTGAATGTACTCACAAGCAACCCACGAGTATGATATAACAGAATGTACATGCATGGCTCGGTACAAGGAGATGCCCCTACACTATATTTAAGCACTTGAACATGAATGCGCGCGTTGCCGCGCCCGTCCATCTTAAGGATAGAGATTTAGATGTTAGAAAAAATTGGAATCATAGGAACATTTGATAATTTCGAAAGGAAAATTACAATACCTTGATATAGGCGGTGGGGCCGCATATGCGAGTAAGTTGTGGGTGAGATATACAAAGTATGTCCAGTGTCTCTCCTCATTCCGATACGGATTGATTGACTATTCCCTCCACAACTCTTCACTAATCACACTGTTCGTCAACTTATTAATCTGTAGTTGATCCCTAGTTGGATGCTATGGTGTACATGTGTTTGTCATAGGTCTCTGACACCAAGAACATGTACATGTGTGTTGTGTCGTTTGTTTGAGAAAAAGAAGATCTAAATACGTATTTGAGAAGAGAAGATGCAAAAACAATAAAGAAACCAAACTGATGTGTTATTTTAGTGATTTATAAACACTTTTATATTTCTTTACGAGGGGAGTAATTTATATGTGGCATTCTGCCCACGAGTTCAAACATACTTTCACTACAACGTGCATGATGAAGGGAACGAACTGATGCTCCATCTCTGCATTGGAGCGGCCGCACGGTGAAAATCACTGGAAGGGCTAGCTGGGCTGGGTGGCCTTGTTTCCTACACGAGATGGCCAGTGAGAATAAGGCAAATTGGCCCAGTTCAGGAGAAGCAGCCCATTACGTTGGCCCGGCCAGCTAGCACGAAGTCGTGCGACGTGCCGTGGGACGCCCGATTGATCTGGTACACTCAGGTGGCTGATCAGACGGTGGATGACTTGAAATTGATGTGATTGCTCCTAGGTAGTTCCCTCTTACTTCTTCTCAATTTGCGGAAAGCTGATTTTGCTAGCATATGCATGTCCTACTCTTTTGAAACTTCCGGGTGAAATACTTCACCTTAACCATGATATCTACAGTTACAAATATCAGCATAAACAGAGTTATAGGCAACTCTAACTTTATGACCATAGATCACAACCATCACCATCTTCTATACCGACATTTCTCATCCCCTTCCTATCCGAATGATGTGAACCAAAAACACGGACATAGTTAAGCGTGGTCATCCAATTGTCCTTAAGTGTGGGCACGGCTATTTGAACAGTTTAACATTCTACATAGGTTGCACACTGGACCCATAAGATACGAGGAACTTACGTGTCTGCCACGACTCGCCGTACAACAACACTCAAGGTAAACACTCGATCAATACCTTTCCCCGGACGACACCAACAAAGAGTTCACTCGATTAGTATTCGTCCCTCGTGTAAACAAACTTCATAACATGGCACTGGGCCTCTGGACTCTCGTCCTTTTTCAACACATCGCACACGAGGGTACCAACGGTGTGCCCGTTGATCAACTCAAGCTGCCTATCCCCCTCAAAAAAAAAAAAACTCAAGCTGCCTATCCAAGCACGACCCTCCTCACACCTAGAAAAAAAGAAGCACTAGATGCAGTAGCCAACGCAAAAAATCCCTCCTCATAAATATGGGTTGATTAACAAATAACATAGAATCACACCGCGTTGATTAGCAAATAACATAGAATCACACCGCAAAAAGCACACTAAAACATCATATTATAAATAAAGAGAAAATACACATCATCATCCCCCCACTTGTCAAACCAAATGTCCCCCCAGTTCCAAAATATAAGGTGTATTTTTTTTAAGTCAAATCTCTTTTACATTGACCAAGTTCAAAGTAAAAATATCGACATCCACAATATTAAATAAATAAAATAAGAAAATTCATTTCGTGATGAATCTAATGTTATATTTCTCTAAAAAATTGATAAAACTTAAAAATTTTGTTTTTTCAAAAAAAAAATACACATTATATTTCAAACGGGGGGTGGGGGGTAATTTTTTTAAGTAAAACCCAACAACACCAATGGTGCAGCAAAGCGTGCCCAACCCTTCTAGTTAGTTTTATCAAATCCACTCGAATAAATGGTAAATGAGACACCTTTTGGTTCTGGAGTTGGGTCAACAGGATTTGATTACGAATTTCTAAAGATGACATACTTATGCTGGATTTGAATTTAAATCCAACATTGCATAAAAGTATTTTATTAAAATGTGGAAACTATATTGATGGATAGACCATGAATTTATATGTATATAGAAATTTGAACCAACTGATTTGGAGTTCAAATGCATTTCCTATGAATCTAGGAAGTTCACTTGATAATAGAAAAAGATAAAATGTACTGTGCTATTCATCAAGGCTGGATCTGGATAGTTCGAGGTTTATGCTGGTTTAGGAAGTGGATAGGGTTTCTCAAAAAAAAGGAAGTGGATAGGGTGGGGTCGACTCGTCACTGACTCACTTTTAATCTGCATTTTACGAAATTTACTAAACATGGGCTGGGCCCACCTGTCATTGGTTGATTAGCCTCAAATCGAACCGATTTGGGAGGAAGAGATAGAACAGAGGTGGAGCTCAATGGGGTCGTTCGCCGGCGAGGTTGGAGGAGGCCGGGAATCGGCGAAGGGCACCGAGGCAGACCGGTTGGTGAGACCGAGTAATCATTGTGGTGGCTTAACTGGCAACGACGGCAAGGAGAAAGGGAGCTCCGGGTCTCGGGCTTGGGGGCAGCTAGCTCCTGTGTGCGCGCGCGCGCTCTGCACTGTGCAGAGCGGCCGCTGGGGTGAGCAGAGGAGGAAGAGAGCCTCGGCGAGGGGCGCTCAGTTTGGTCAGGTAACGCACCAGTGGCTCTGTGGCGCGTGTGTTATAATACGTAATGGGCCTAATATGTCCATTAGTCTTAGGGTTAATTAGAGATAAGGGTTGCTTGCTTAGGGGTCAAGTAAGCCTTGCTTGGGAGTCAAGTAAACCTCTCTATATAAAGAGAGGAGATGTATCAATCTAATGAAGCAAGAATTAAGAAGGAAATCCCTTCCCTTTTGCCCAACCGTGGGCAAAAAGGCCCCCAGCCGGCCCTCTCGCGCCCTCCTTCTAGTAGCGCCATAACAATTTGGTATCAGCTAGCTTTGGTTCGATCATGTCTTCACCGCCGCCAAGCCCGTCTCTTCCGCTGCCGGTCACCTTGTCGCCTCCGGCGACCACCACGGTCGTCGCCCCACTCCTGCTAGCGTCGGGGTCCTCCGTCGCACCCGCCCCCGCCGTCCTCACCTGGGAGGTGTCCGGGGTGCTGCGGGACCTAACCCAGGGCGGTCCAGGAGATCCACCTGTTCTTGACCGGGTCCTACGGGCCACACCCGGTTGCGACGCCCATCGTCGCCCCGCGCCGTCGTGGCTGCCGTGGCAGCCACCGCACCAGGCGGCCTTCGCCGCGCTCGCCGGGCCACTGCAGCAGCCGCTGCAGCTGCCATCCATCGCCACCACCGCCCAGCCCTGGCTGCAGTGGCAGCCGCCGCTCCTGGCGGCCTCCGCCGCGTCCGGCGCGGCACCGCAGCAGCTAAGAGGTGTAGCTATGGTTCGAATACGACCAAGTCCCCAAGTGATTTCCCTGGTGCCCTTATGCCTATCAAGAGGTGTAGCTATGGTTCGAACCCATAGCCCCCCAAGTGATTTCCCTGGTGGCCTTACGCCAATCAAGAGGGTATAAGCTATGGTTCGGATACGACCAGCGCCCCCAAATGATTATCCTGGTGGCCTTACGCCGATCAAGAGGGTATAAGCTATGGTTCGGATACGACCAGAGCCCCCAAGTGATTTCCCTGATGGCCTTAAGCCTATCAAGAGGTGTGACTATGGTTCGAACATAGCCCCCAAATGATATTGTGAGCTGTGCTCAAGGGATACTCATGTTTGAGATGTGCTATGCAACAGACTCTCTTTGGCCCCTTATGATAATATTGGCTTGATAGCCGGATTAACGAAGTAACCAGATCTGTGCTCTTATGATAATATTGGCTTGATAGCCGCATCAAGAGGTGTAGCTATGGTTCGAATACGACCAAGCCCCCAAATGATACTGTGAGCTGTGCTCAAGGGGCACCTATGTTTGAGTTGTGCTTTTGCAACAGACTCTCTTTAGCCCCTTTAATTTTTCCTGAGAACTCGAACTTGGGAGAAATTATTCTTTTGAACCAGAAATTCTTAAACCGGATATTGAGAGCTTCAAAGCTTTGTGGGAGATAGTTTTCCCTTGAGCCAGATTTTTAAACCGGAATCCTTCTTTTAAGCCGGAAATTTTCTAACGGCCTTTAAATTTGCACCAATATGACGGTTTAGGGTCCTGCATTAGATAACTTTGCAAGCCGGAGTAATTGCTCTTTTAAAGAAAGCAATATATAATATAAAAATACTGAATGGATTTCACCTGATATGTCAGGCCAGTTAATATCCACCGCGGGGTTGATGATCACTAGGGTGAAGCTGAAATCAATCATGACCGAGTTCGGCCATGGCAGTAGGCAGATGAGTCAGCCGTGGTATTGTAAGTCGGTGCGGACGAGTAAGTTGTTCTCCTCGTTGCAAGCCGGTGCGGACGCGTGAACCGGTCGTCCATCCATCAGGTAATATGACACGGAGGAAAACGCCGTTGTACAACGTTGCCAGTGCGTGCTCTATCCCCGCAATACAACAATAATTTTACCTGTATATAAAAACACCAATAGGGCAGTGTAATGGTGCTCAGAGGAATAAAAATGTACTGATAGAATATATAGAGAGGATAGCACCTCGTTCATTTAAATGATGGATGATCCATATATAGCGCCATTTTTAATCCACTCTTTCCGTTTGAAGCAAGGCGGCAGCTGACTAGGCACAGCAGAACCGGAGCTGGATGACTCCGAACCAGATCCTTCGAGTTGTGTTGACCAATCCACAATTTTTTTTCAACCCGTTGGCCAGTCAACGCATCCGTGGAACGCATCCGAAAAAGGGGAAGCACCACAGATAACCAGCGATGGGTAAACTTGAAGGCCATCGGAGGCAGAACCATCAAGCTAGCGTAGCATGAATCAGTTGAGCCGTGGCGGGTCGAGCGCAAGGTGTTGAAACTGATGGTGGCGCAAGGCCGCAGAGGCGGCTCGGCGGTGGAAACAGAAGTCCGCGGGGACGGAGAGGCACCGGCAGAATGGTGGCTCATCATGGAGCGGCTCAGCAGCAAGATGCCACCAAGGCGATTTACCGGGGGCGGCGCGGTGAGCCGGAGGTGTACGTCCGCGAAGGCGACTCAAGGCGGAAACGGCGGAGGTAGCCAGCACATTGGAAAATTGGAATAAAGCGATGTGGCCACTTCGGCGTGAGGCCTTGCGATGACTCAAGGCGCTTCGGGCGGTTCATAACATCGCAGCTGCGATGGCAAAAATCCGGCGATGAATCGAAACCGGTGAGGAGCAAATGGCCTGCGGTGATTTGTGGAGGACTGAGGCCGTGGCAGCTCAGGGGCGTCAGCGGGTGCCGGATCCGGCGCGGGGAGGAAACAAGGCCTTGCACCAGGGACCGTGGAGGTTAGGCAGCCGAGGCGGCTTATGGCGCAACCACGGCTGCAACAGCAACGACCCGGCGATGTAGCGGCCGGCTCAAGATGACTCAGGTCAGCAGCAGCGACCAGCAGGAGGCAGGGACGGTGCGACGGGTGGCTCAGCGGAGTGAGGCCGAGGCAATTTTTGGCGACGGAGGAGAGGCGTCTGCTGTCTCAGATGCGTGGCGAGTCGGCCGTGGGCGTGGCAAGGCCAGCAAGTGGCTAGGCCGAGGTAGAGGGGCGCCGGCGGTTTGGCCACAGCGGGGTGAGCTGTTGGAATTTGCTAGTGGGCTTTTGGCCCAAAGCCCAACTAAAATTCTGAAATTCTCTTGGCCCATTCATGCACACATGTGAGTGGAGTGAGTGAGGCTAAAGTTTAGTCCCACCTCATAAGTTGAGAGAGAGTTGCACCTCTTTATAAGGTGAGCTCTCCTACCACTTGTATGAGCATGAGAAGAGGAGACCTACACGCGTGCTCCTCCTCCTCGCTCGCCGCACCGTGCCGCGGGATTGAGCCGAGCCGAGGACAGAGCTATGCACGTTGTCTATATTTTTGCTGCTCGGGAAAAATTAATGAGTCATTAATTAATAATTAATGGACGCGTTAATTACTGAACCATTTCCGGTTCTTTTGGATCGTGACGACTCGGACGTGGGGTTTACTCCCATGACCTACCCGGCCCGCACTATATAGTCAGGCAGACGTTTACCCTAGCCGCCGCCGTTTTCTCGTATGGTTTCTCACCATCGTTCCAGACCATTGCATCGCCAATCAAGTCTTCTCCATCCCTCCTTTCGGCGTGCACCGGGAGAAGGGACAGCAGGCCTCCGGAACCCCGCCTCTCTTGATCCTGTACGGGAGAGGGGCGATCAGGTTTTTGGGGAGCGCACTCGCGCGACTGCTGGCAGCGATGACTTCCTCGGCAACCTCATCCTCAACGACATGGGCGACAACGTCAACGCCGGCGGTGCTGCTCCCGCTGCACCGTATGTGATTCTATCTTTCCTGTTCGAGATCGTGGTAGAATTCATGTTTCTAGTATGTGCCCTAGATGTGATCTGTTCATCTACTATGCTAGTTCGCATGATTAGTTCGATCTCTGCTACTGTAGTCATGATTTATTTTCTGTTAATTCGGATTAATTGTCGTAGTAATTTGCTCATATTTTCAACATTCCAAAAACCTGATTATAGGCAATTTACTCCGAGTGGTTTTGCTGCGCATCTGAAGCCGCTTGCCTTTAAGGGGGCGCAATATAAGAGGTGGCGCACGAGAGCAGTCTACTGGTTTCAGACCATGGGCTGCTATGATGCCACTAAGGGCAAGCCTGAGGGCGATCTTAATCCAGCACAGCTGGAAGCTTTTGAGAAGATCGATACTCTCTTTAAAGGCACTCTTCTGGGTGTTCTTGATGATTCCATTATGGATTTGTATATGTCGTTTGACAACGGCAAGGACATGTGGGCTGCGCTCGAGGCCAAGTTTCGTGCGTCGGACGCCGGTAGCGAGTTGTACGTCATGGAGCAATTCTATGACAACAAGATGACTGATGAGCGCTCTGTTGTACAGCAGGCTCATGAGATACAGTCGCTCGCAAAAGAACTTGAGCACTTCAAGTGTGTGCTGCCGGAAAAATTTGTTGCCGGAGGCATTATCGCCAAGCTTCCACCTTCGTGGAACAATTTTGCTACTTCCCTGAAACACAAGAGACAGGAGTTTTCCGTTGCGGATCTCATTGGTACTCTTGATGTTGAAGAGAAGGCGAGAGCAAAGGACACACGTGCTCGAGTTGCTGAGGGAGCTTCTAGTGCCCACATGGTACAGAAGAAGAACTTCCAGCCCAACAAGTTCAAAAACAACAAGAACAAAACTCAGGGCAAAGGCAAGTTTGATACAAAGAACAAGCCATCACATTCTACCAACTTCAAGAAGAATTCTCATAAGAAGGGGAAGGGACTTTGCCATGTCTGCGGTGATCCTAATCACTGGGCTCCGAAGTGTCCTAACCGCTTTGAGGAGCGCGAACATGAGAAGGGCGGCAAGTCCGCTAATGTTGTCATCGGTGATACTGATATGAAGGAATCAGGGTACGGTATTTTTCCTACCATCCTTTCAGTATTTCAATCCCCTGATTGGTTAATTGACACCGGTGCCAATGTACATGTTTGTGCTGACGCCTCCATGTTTTCTTCTTACCAGGCCACAGGGACTTCTCCCGTGCTGATGGGGAACGGGTCACATGCCATCGTTCGAGGTGTTGGTACGGTCGATCTGAAGTTTACTTCGGGGAAGACCGTGCGTCTGAAGAACGTTCATCATGTGCCGTCCATCAATAAAAATCTCGTTAGCGGTTCCCGTTTATGTCGAGATGGTTTTAAGTTGGTTTTTGAGTCCAATAAAGTTGTAATTTCCAAGTGTGGACAATTTGTTGGAAAAGGCTATGAGTGCGGAGGCTTGTTCCGCCTATCTTTGTCAGATATTTGCACTAAAGTTATTAATAATGTTTGCCACAATAATGAGTCTGATATTTGGCATTCACGACTTTGTCATATTAACTTTGGTTGCATGACGCGGCTAGCCAATATGAATTTAATTCCGAAAATCTCTACTGTCAAAGGCTCTAAGTGCCAAGTATGTGTGCAAGCTAAACAACCTCGCAAGTCCCATAAGACTGCAGAGGCAAGAGACTTGGCGCCACTAGAGCTTATACATTCTGATCTTTGTGAGATGAATGGCGTGTTGACAAAAGGTGGAAAGAGATACTTCATGACGTTGATTGATGACTCCACTAGATATTGTTATGTGTATCTTCTGAAATCAAAAGATGAGGCTTTAACTTTCTTCAAAAACTATAAAGCTGAGGCAGAGAACCAACTTGATCGAAAAATTAAACGGCTTAGGTCCGATCGTGGTGGAGAGTATTTTTCCAATGAATTTGATCTGTTTTGTGCGGAACATGGTATAATCCATGAGAGGACGCCTCCCTACTCACCTCAGTCTAATGGGGTGGCCGAAAGAAAGAACCGAACTCTAACTGATTTGGTTAACGCCATGTTAGACACATCGGGTCTTTCCAAGGAATGGTGGGGGGAGGCGCTAATGACCGCGTGTCATGTCCTAAACCGAGTTCCCACAAAGCATAAGACCATGACTCCATTTGAGGAATGGGAAAGGAAAAGGTTGAAACTCTCTTACCTACGTTCTTGGGGTTGTTTGGCGAAAGTCAATATACCAATTCCCAAGAAGCGCAAGCTTGGACCAAAAACCGTGGATTGTGTTCTTCTGGGCTATGCTTTTCATAGCATTGGCTATAGATTTTTGATAATAAAATCTGAGGTATCCGACATGCATGTTGGTACGATTATGGAGTCTAATGATGCAACTTTCTTTGAGGACATATTTCCTATGAAGGATATGTCAAGTTCATCAAATCAGGAGATACCTATTCCATCTAGTGAGGAACTCACTGTAATTCCTGAACCCACCATTGCGATGGAACACGTTGAGAATCCTGTTGAGGGTGACAATGAAACTCCTGTAAGGAGTAAGAGACAGAGGACTGCAAAGTCCTTTGGTGATGATTTCATTGTGTACCTTGTGGATGACACACCCAGGACTATTTCAGAAGCCTATGCATCTCCTGATGCTGACTACTGGAAGGAAGCTGTTCGTAGCGAGATGGATTCCATCTTAGCTAACGGACCTGGGAGATCACTGACCGTCCTTATGGGTGCAAACCTGTAGGATGTAAGTGGGTGTTCAAGAAGAAGCTTAGACCTGATGGTACGATTGAAAAGTACAAGGCACGGCTTGTGGCTAAGGGTTATACCCAGAAAGAAGGTGAAGACTTCTTTGATACTTACTCACCCGTGGCTAGACTGACCACAATTCGGGTGCTACTATCACTGGCTGCCTCACATGGTCTTCTCGTTCATCAAATGGACGTTAAGACGGCTTTCCTCAATGGAGAGTTGAAGGAGGAAATTTACATGGATCAGCCAGATGGTTTTGTAGTACCTGGTCAGGAAGGAAAGGTGTGCAAGTTATTAAAGTCTTTATATGGCCTTAAACAAGCTCCTAAGGAGTGGCATGAGAAGTTCGAAAGAACATTAACTGCTGCCGGCTTTGTAGTAAATGATGGTGACAAGTGTGTGTACTATCGCCATGGTGGGGGCGAAGGAGTTATTCTTTGTCTGTATGTCGACGACATATTGATCTTTGGAACCAAACTTGATTTAATCAAGGAGGTTAAGGATTTCTTATCTCGCTGTTTTGAGATGAAGGATCTAGGAGTAGCTGATGTTATCTTAAACATCAAGCTGTTGAGAGATGAGAATGGTGGGATCACACTGCTTCAGTCTCACTATGTGGAAAAGGTCTTGAGTCGTTTTGGGTATAGCGACTGCACGCCTTCTCCAACTCCATATGATGCTAGTGTGTTGCTTCGAAAGAATCGACGGATTGCTAGAGATCAACTGAGGTATTCTCAGATTATTGGCTCGCTTATGTATTTGGCGAGTGCCACGAGGCCTGACATCTCTTTTGCTGTGAGCAAGCTGAGTCGGTTTGTGTCAAAACCGGGAGATGATCATTGGCGTGCGCTTGAGAGAGTTATGCGCTACTTGAAGGGCACTGCGAGCTATGGGATTCACTACACCGGGTATCCAAGGGTACTGGAGGGTTATAGTGACTCAAACTGGATATCTGATGCTGATGAGATTAAGGCCACAAGTGGTTATGTTTTTACACTTGGTGGTGGCGCTGTTTCCTGGAAGTCTTGCAAGCAGACCATCTTAACGAGGTCAACTATGGAAGCAGAACTCACAGCATTAGACACTGCCACTGTTGAAGCAGAGTGGCTTCGTGAGCTATTGATGGACTTACCTATGGTTGAAAAACCAATACCCCCTATCCTGATGAACTGTGATAATCAAACTGTGATCGTCAAGATAAACAGTTCTAAGGACAATATGAAGTCCTCAAGGCATGTGAAGAGGAGATTAAAATCTGTCAGGAAATTGAGGAAACTCCGGAGTTATTACGTTGGATTATATCCAAACGTCGAAAAACTTGGCAGATCCCTTCACAAAGGGTCTATCACGTAATGTGATAGATAATGCATCGATGGAGATGGGTTTGAGACCCACCGCATGAGTTGTCCATAGTGGTAACCCACTCTATGTGATCGGAGATCCCGTGAAGTAGAAGTGGGAGACAAGCTGTTGGTCAGCTGAGAGGAGAGTATCCTTATTTTAATTATCCCACTCCGTGAAGATGCAATACTCTCCTGATCTGCATGGCAGGTTGATATCTATCTTAATGTGATCCAAGTGGCTTATTTGAGTAAGCAGAGATGTTGTCCTGCAGAGCATCTCCTGAGGAACACACCTATATGAATTTGACTGTTAACGTCGCAGTCTGTGAGAAGTGGGTGCTCTCTAATAAATTCATGAAAGGCCCTGGAGTACGACGTATACGCTCCACCCGCGGGGAAGCCTTGCGGCAGCCCAGTACCGGTCAAGAATTTGTGTGAAACTAGTCTCGCAGAAAACTTGTAGTACAAGGCATAGTCCACTATTCAAGTTGTGATCTAGTGTAACATAAATCTCTAAGTGGAAGTTCAACTTCACAGTCTCCACTAAGCACCGGTATATAAACAATGTTTTGGAACCAAATGGTGAAATGTGCCAATGAGACTTTGTGGGGGATTGTTGAATTTGCTAGTGGGCTTTTGGCCCAAAGCCCAACTAAAATTCTGAAATTCTCTTGGCCCATTCATGCACACATGTGAGTGGAGTGAGTGAGGCTAAAGTTTAGTCCCACCTCATAAGTTGAGAGAGAGTTGCACCTCTTTATAAGGTGAGCTCTCCTACCACTTGTATGAGCATGAGAAGAGGAGACCTACACGCATGCTCCTCCTCCTCGCTCGCCTCGCCACGCCACGCCTCGCCTCGTCACGACGCGCCGCGGGTTGCGGGATTGAGCCGAGCCGAGGACAAAGCTATGCACGTTGTTTTTATTTTTGCTGCTCGGGAAAAATTAATGAGTCATTAATTAATAATTAATGGACGCGTTAATTACTGAACCGTTTCCGGTTCTTTTGGATCATGATGACTCGGACGTGGAGTTTACTCGCACGACCTACCCGGCCCGCACTATATAGTCAGGCAGACATCTACCCTAGCCGCCGCCGTTTTCTCGTATGGTTTCTCATCGCTGTTCCAGACCATTGCGCCGCCAATCAAGTCTTCTCCATCCCTCCTTTCGGCGTGCACCGGGAGAAGGGACAGCAGGCCTCCGGAACCCTGCCTCTCTTGATCCTGTATGAGAGAGGGGCGATCAGGTTTTTGGGGAGCGCACTCGCGCGACTGCTGGCAGCGACGACTTCCTCGGCAACCTCATCCTCAACGACATGGGCGACAACGTCAACGCCGGCGGTGCTGCTCCCGCTGCACCGTATGTGATTCTATCTTTCCTGTTCGAAATCGTGGTAGAATTCATGTTTCTAGTATTTGCCCTAGATGTGATCTGTTCATCTACTATGCTAGTTCGCATGAATAGTTCGATCTCTGCTACTGTAGTCATGATTTATTTTCTGTTAATTCGGATTAATTCTCGTCGTAATTTGCTCATATTTTCAACATTCCAAAAACACGATTATAGGCAATTTACTCCGAGTGGTTTTGCTGTGCATCTGAAGCCGCCTGCCTTTAAGGGGGCGCAATATAAGAGGTGGCGCACGAGAGCAGTCTACTGGTTTCAGACCATGGGCTGTTATGACGCCACTAAGGGCAAGCCTGAGGGCGATCTTAATCCAGCATAGCTGGAAGCTTTTGAGAAGATCGATACTCTCTTTAAAGGCGCTCTTCTGGGTGTTCTTGATGATTCCATTGTGCATTCGTATATGTCGTTTGACAACGGCAAGGACATGTGGGCTGCGCTCGAGGCCAAGTTTGGTGCCTCGGACGCCGGTAGCGAGTTGTACGTCATGGAGCAATTCTATGACTACAAGATGACTGATGAGCGCTCTGTTGTACAGCAGGCTCATGAGATACAGTTGCTCGCAGAAGAACTTGAGCACTTCAAGTGTGTGCTGCCGGACAAATTTGTTGCCGGAGGCATTATCGCCAAGCTTCCACCTTCGTGGAACAATTTTGCTACTTCCCTGAAACACAAGAGACAGGAGTTTTCCGTTGCGGATCTCATTGGTACTCTTGATGTTGAAGAGAAGGCGAGAGCAAAGGACACACGTGCTCGAGTTGCGAGGGAGCTTCTAGTGCCCACATGGTACAGAAGAAGAACTTCCAGCCCAATAAGTTCAAAAACAACAAGAACAAAACTCAGGGAAAGGCAAGTTTGATACAAAGAACAAGCCATCACATTCTACCAACTTCAAGAAGAATTCTCATAAGAAGGGGAAGGGACTTTGCCATGTCTGCGGTGATCCTAATCACTGGGCTCCGAAGTGTCCTAACCGCTTTGAGGAGCGCGAACATGAGAAGGGCGGCAAGTCCGCTAATGTTGTCATCGGTGATACTGATATGAAGGAATCAGGGTACGGTATTTTTCCTACCATCCTTTCAGTATTTCAATCCCCTGATTGGTTAATTGACACCGGTGCCAATGTACATGTTTGTGCTGACGCCTCCATGTTTTCTTCTTACCAGGCCACAGGGACTTCTCCCGTGCTGATGGGGAACGGGTCACATGCCATCGTTCGAGGTGTTGGTACGGTCGATCTGAAGTTTACTTCGGGGAAGACCGTGCGTCTGAAGAACGTTCATCATGTGCCGTCCATCAATAAAAATCTCGTTAGCGGTTCCCGTTTATGTCGAGATGGTTTTAAGTTGGTTTTTGAGTCCAATAAAGTTGTAATTTCCAAGTGTGGACAATTTGTTGGAAAAGGCTATGAGTGCGGAGGCTTGTTCCGCCTATCTTTGTCAGATATTTGCACTAAAGTTATTAATAATGTTTGCCACAATAATGAGTCAGATATTTGGCATTCACGACTTTGTCATATTAACTTTGGTTGCATGACGCGGCTAGCCAATATGAATTTAATTCCGAAAATCTCTACTGTCAAAGGCTCTAAGTGCCAAGTATGTGTGCAAGCTAAACAACCTCGCAAGTCCCATAAGACTGCAGAGGCAAGAGACTTGGCGCCACTAGAGCTTATACATTCTGATCTTTGTGAGATGAATGGCGTGTTGACAAAAGGTGGAAAGAGATACTTCATGACGTTGATTGATGACTCCACTAGATATTGTTATGTGTATCTTCTGAAATCAAAAGATGAGGCTTTAACTTTCTTCAAAAACTATAAAGCTGAGGCAGAGAACCAACTTGATCGAAAAATTAAACGGCTTAGGTCCGATCGTGGTGGAGAGTATTTTTCCAATGAATTTGATCTGTTTTGTGCGGAACATGGTATAATCCATGAGAGGACGCCTCCCTACTCACCTCAGTCTAATGGGGTGGCCGAAAGAAAGAACCGAACTCTAACTGATTTGGTTAACGCCATGTTAGACACATCGGGTCTTTCCAAGGAATGGTGGGGGGAGGCGCTAATGACCGCGTGTCATGTCCTAAACCGAGTTCCCACAAAGCATAAGACCATGACTCCATTTGAGGAATGGGAAAGGAAAAGGTTGAAACTCTCTTACCTACGTTCTTGGGGTTGTTTGGCGAAAGTCAATATACCAATTCCCAAGAAGCGCAAGCTTGGACCAAAAACCGTGGATTGTGTTCTTCTGGGCTATGCTTTTCATAGCATTGGCTATAGATTTTTGATAATAAAATCTGAGGTATCCGACATGCATGTTGGTACGATTATGGAGTCTAATGATGCAACTTTCTTTGAGGACATATTTCCTATGAAGGATATGTCAAGTTCATCAAATCAGGAGATACCTATTCCATCTAGTGAGGAACTCACTGTAATTCCTGAACCCACCATTGCGATGGAACACGTTGAGAATCCTGTTGAGGGTGACAATGAAACTCCTGTAAGGAGTAAGAGACAGAGGACTGCAAAGTCCTTTGGTGATGATTTCATTGTGTACCTTGTGGATGACACACCCAGGACTATTTCAGAAGCCTATGCATCTCCTGATGCTGACTACTGGAAGGAAGCTGTTCGTAGCGAGATGGATTCCATCTTAGCTAACGGACCTGGGAGATCACTGACCGTCCTTATGGGTGCAAACCTGTAGGATGTAAGTGGGTGTTCAAGAAGAAGCTTAGACCTGATGGTACGATTGAAAAGTACAAGGCACGGCTTGTGGCTAAGGGTTATACCCAGAAAGAAGGTGAAGACTTCTTTGATACTTACTCACCCGTGGCTAGACTGACCACAATTCGGGTGCTACTATCACTGGCTGCCTCACATGGTCTTCTCGTTCATCAAATGGACGTTAAGACGGCTTTCCTCAATGGAGAGTTGAAGGAGGAAATTTACATGGATCAGCCAGATGGTTTTGTAGTACCTGGTCAGGAAGGAAAGGTGTGCAAGTTATTAAAGTCTTTATATGGCCTTAAACAAGCTCCTAAGGAGTGGCATGAGAAGTTCGAAAGAACATTAACTGCTGCCGGCTTTGTAGTAAATGATGGTGACAAGTGTGTGTACTATCGCCATGGTGGGGGCGAAGGAGTTATTCTTTGTCTGTATGTCGACGACATATTGATCTTTGGAACCAAACTTGATTTAATCAAGGAGGTTAAGGATTTCTTATCTCGCTGTTTTGAGATGAAGGATCTAGGAGTAGCTGATGTTATCTTAAACATCAAGCTGTTGAGAGATGAGAATGGTGGGATCACACTGCTTCAGTCTCACTATGTGGAAAAGGTCTTGAGTCGTTTTGGGTATAGCGACTGCACGCCTTCTCCAACTCCATATGATGCTAGTGTGTTGCTTCGAAAGAATCGACGGATTGCTTGGCGAGTGCCACGAGGCCTGACATCTCTTTTGCTGTGAGCAAGCTGAGTCGGTTTGTGTCAAAACCGGGAGATGATCATTGGCGTGCGCTTGAGAGAGTTATGCGCTACTTGAAGGGCACTGCGAGCTATGGGATTCACTACACCGGGTATCCAAGGGTACTGGAGGGTTATAGTGACTCAAACTGGATATCTGATGCTGATGAGATTAAGGCCACAAGTGGTTATGTTTTTACACTTGGTGGTGGCGCTGTTTCCTGGAAGTCTTGCAAGCAGACCATCTTAACGAGGTCAACTATGGAAGCAGAACTCACAGCATTAGACACTGCCACTGTTGAAGCAGAGTGGCTTCGTGAGCTATTGATGGACTTACCTATGGTTGAAAAACCAATACCCCCTATCCTGATGAACTGTGATAATCAAACTGTGATCGTCAAGATAAACAGTTCTAAGGACAATATGAAGTCCTCAAGGCATGTGAAGAGGAGATTAAAATCTGTCAGGAAACTGAGAAACTCCGGAGTTATTACGTTGGATTATATCCAAACGTCGAAAAACTTGGCAGATCCCTTCACAAAGGGTCTATCACGTAATGTGATAGATAATGCATCGATGGAGATGGGTTTGAGACCCACCGCATGAGTTGTCCATAGTGGTAACCCACTCTATGTGATCGGAGATCCCGTGAAGTAGAAGTGGGAGACAAGCTGTTGGTCAGCTGAGAGGAGAGTATCCTTATTTTAATTATCCCACTCCGTGAAGATGCAATACTCTCCTGATCTGCATGGCAGGTTGATATCTATCTTAATGTGTTCCAAGTGGCTTATTTGAGTAAGCAGAGATGTTGTCCTGCAGAGCATCTCCTGAGGAACACACCTATATGAATTTGACTGTTAACGTCGCAGTCTGTGAGAAGTGGGTGCTCTCTAATAAATTCATGAAAGGCCCTGGAGTACGACGTATACGCTCCACCCGCGGGGAAGCCTTGCGGCAGCCTAGTACCGGTCAAGAATTTGTGTGAAACTAGTCTCGCATAAAACTTGTAGTTCAAGGCATAGTCCACTATTCAAGTTGTGATCTAGTGTAGCATAAATCTCTAAGTGGAAGTTCAACTTCACAGTCTCCACTAAGCACCGGTATATAAACAATGTTTTGGAACCAAATGGTGAAATGTGCCAATGAGACTTTGTGGCGGATTGTTGGAATTTGCTAGTGGGCTTTTGGCCCAAAGCCCAACTAAAATTCTGAAATTGCCTTGGCCCATTCATGCACACATGTGAGTGGAGTGAGTGAGGCTAAAGTTTAGTCCCACCTCATAAGTTGAGAGAGAGTTGCACCTCTTTATAAGGTGAGCTCTCCTACCACTTGTATGAGCATGAGAAGAGGAGACCTACACGCGTGCTTCTCCTCCTCGCTCGCCTCGCCACGCCACGCCTCGCCTCGTCACGACGCGCCGCGGGTTGCGGGATTGAGCCGAGCCGAGGACAGAGCTATGCACGTTGTCTATATTTTTGCTGCTCGGGAAAAACTAATGAGTCATTAATTAATAATTAATGGACGCGTTAATTACTGAACCGTTTCCGGTTCTTTTGGATCGTGACGACTCGGACGTGGGGTTTACTCCCACGACCTACCCGGCCCGCACTATATAGTCAGGCAGACGTCTACCCTAGCCGCCGCCGTTTTCTCGTATGGTTTCTCACCGCCGTTCCAGACCATTGCGCCGCCAATCAAGTCTTCTCCATCCCTCCTTTCGGGGTGCACCGGGAGAAGGGATAGCAGGCCTCCGGAACCCTTCCTCTCTTGATCCTGTACGAGAGAGGGGCGATCAGGTTTTTGGGGAGCGCACTCGCGCGACTGCTGGCAGCGACGACTTCCTTGGCAACCTCATCCTCGACGACATGGGCGACAACGTCAACGCCGGCGGTGCTGCTCCCGCTGCACCGTATGTGATTCTATCTTTCCTGTTCGAGATCGTGGTAGAATTCATGTTTCTAGTATGTGCCCTAGATGTGATTTGTTCATCTACTATGCTAGTTCGCATGATTAGTTCGATCTCTGCTACTGTAGTCATGATTTATTTTCTGTTAATTCGGATTAATTCTCGTAGTAATTTGCTCATATTTTCAACATTCCAAAAACCTGATTATAGGCAATTTACTCCGAGTGGTTTTGCTGCGCATCTGAAGCCGCCTGCCTTTAAGGGGGCGCAATATAAGAGGTGGCGCACGAGAGCAGTCTACTAGTTCCATACCATGGGCTGCTATGACGCTACTAACGGCAAGCCTGAGGGCGATCTTAATCCAGCACAACTGAAAGCTTAATCAGGGTACGGTGAGAATCCTGTTGAGGGTGACAATGAAACTCCTGTAAGGAGTAAGAGACAGAGGACTGCAAAGTCCTTTGGTGATGATTTCATTGTGTACCTTGTGGATGACACGCCCAGGACTATTTCAGAAGCCTATGCATCTCCTGATGCTGACTACTGGAAGGAAGCTGTTCGTAGCGACATGGATTCCATCTTAGCTAACGGGACCTGGGAGATCACTAACCGTCCTTATGGGTGCAAACCTGTAGGATGTAAGTGGGTGTTCAAGAAGAAGCTTAGACCTGATGGTACGATTGAAAAGTACAAGGCACGACTTGTGGCTAAGGGTTATACCCAGAAAGAAGGTGAAGACTTCTTTGATACTTACTCGCCGATGGCTAGACTGACCACAATTCGGGTGCTACTATCACTGGCTGCCTCACATGGTCTTCTCATTCATCAAATGGACGTTAAGACGGCTTTCCTCAATGGAGAGTTGAAGGAGGAAATTTACATGGATCATCCAGATGGTTTTGTAGTACCTGGTCAGGAAGGAAAGGTGTGCAAGTTGTTAAAGTCTTTATATGGCCTTAAACAAGCTCCTAAGGAGTGGCATGAGAAGTTCGAAGGAACATTAACTGCTGCCGGCTTTGTAGTAAATGATGGTGACAAGTGTGTGTACTATCGCCATAGTGGGGGTGAAGGAGTTATTCTTTGTCTGTATGTCGACGACATATTGATCTTTGGAACCAAACTTGATTTAATCAAGGAGGTTAAGGATTTCTTATCTCGTTGTTTTGAGATGAAGGATCTAGGAGTAGCTGATGTTATCTTAAACATCAAGCTGTTGAGAGATGAGAATGGTGGGATCACACTGCTTCAGTCTCACTATGTGGAAAAGGTCTTGAGTCGTTTTGGGTATAGCGATTGCACGCCTTCTCCAAATCCATATGATGCTAGTGTGTTGCTTCGAAAGAATCGACGGATTGCTAGAGATCAACTGAGGTATTCTCAGATTATTAGCTCGCTTATGTATTTGGCGAGTGCCACGAGGCCTGACATCTCTTTTGCTGTGAGCAAGCTGAGTCAGTTTGTGTCAAAACCGGTAGATGATCATTGGCGTGCGCTTGAGAGAGTTATGCGCTACTTGAAGGGCACTGCGAGCTATGTGATTCACTACACCGGGTATCCAAGGGTACTGGAGGGTTATAGTGACTCAAACTGGATATCTGATGCTGATGAGATTAAGGCCACAAGTGGTTATGTTTTTACACTTGGTGGTGGCGCTGTTTCCTGGAAGTCTTGCAAGCAGGCCATCTTAACGAGGTCAACTATGGAAGCAGAACTCACAGCATTAGACACTGCCACTGTTGAAGAAGAGGAGACCTACACGCACGCTCCTCCTCCTCGCTCGCCTCGCCACGCCACGCCTCGCCTTGTCACGATGCGCCGCGGGTTGTGGGATTGAGCCGAGCCGAGGACAGAGCTATGCACGTTGTCTATATTTTTGCTGCTCGGGAAAAATTAATGAGTCATTAATTAATAATTAATGGACGCGTTAATTACTGAACCGTTTCCGGTTCTTTTGGATCGTGACGACTCGGACGTGGGGTTTACTCCCACGACCTACCCGGCCCGCACTATATAGTCAGGCAGACGTCTACCCTAGCCGCCGCCGTTTTCTCGTATGGTTTCTCACCGCCGTTCCAGACCATTGCACCGCCAATCAAGTCTTCTCCATCCCTCCTTTCGGCGTGCACCGGGAGAAGGGACAGCAGGCCTCCGGAACCCCGCCTCTCTTGATCCTGTACGAGAGAGGGGCGATCAGGTTTTTGGGGAGCGCACTCGCGCGACTGCTGGCAGAGATGACTTCCTCGGCAACCTCATCCTCGACGACATGGGCGACAACGTCAACGCCGGCGGTGCTGCTCCCGCTGCATCGTATGTGATTCTATCTTTCCTGTTCGAGATCGTGGTAGAATTCATGTTTCTAGTATGTGCCCTAGATGTGATTTGTTCATCTACTATGCTAGTTCGCATGGTTAGTTCGATCTCTGCTACTGTAGTCATGATTTATTTTCTGTTAATTCGGATTAATTCTCGTAGTAATTTGCTCATATTTTGAACATTCCAAAAACCTGATTATAGGCAATTTACTCCGAGTGGTTTTGCTGCGCATCTGAAGCCGCCTGCCTTTAAGGGGGCGCAATATAAGAGGTGGCGCATGAGAGCAGTCTACTGGTTTCAGACCATGGGCTTCTATGACGCCACTAAGGGCAAGCTTGAGGGCGATCTTAATCCAGCACAGCTGGAAGCTTTTGAGAAGATCGATACTCTCTTTAAAGGCGCTCTTCTGGGTGTTCTTGATGATTCCATTGTGGATTCGTATATGTCATTTGACAACGGCAAGGACATGTGGGCTGTGCTCGAGGACAAGTTTGGTGCCTCAGACGCCGGTAGTGTGTTGTACATCATGGAGCAATTCTATGACTACAAGATGACTGATGAGCGCTCTGTTGTACAGCAGGCTCATGAGATACAGTCGCTCGCAAAAGAACTTGAGCACTTCAAGTGTGTGCTGCCGGACAAATTTGTTGCCGGAGGCATTATCGCCAAGCTTCCACCTTCGTGGAACAATTTTGCTACTTCCCTGAAACACAAGAGACAGGAGTTTTCCGTTGTGGATCTCATTGGTACTCTTGATGTTGAAGAGAAGGCGAGAGCAAAGGACACACGTGCTCGAGTTGTTGAGGGAGCTTCTAGTGCCCACATGGTACAGAAGAAAAACTTCCAGCCCAATAAATTCAAAAACAACAAGAACAAAACTCAGGGGAAAGGCAAGTTTGATACAAAGAACAAGCCATCACAATCTACCAACTTCAAGAAGAATTCTCATAAGAAGGGGAAGGGACTTTGCCATGTCTGCGGTGATCCTAATCACTGGGCTCCGAAGTGTCCTAACCGCTTTGAGGAGCGCGAACATGAGAAGGGCGGCAAGTCCGCTAATGTTGTCATCGGTGATACTGATATGAAGGAATCAGGGTACGATATTTTTCCTACCATCCTTTCAGTATTGGGTACGGTATATGAAGGAATCAGGGTACGGATTGCACGGCCCAGGTCGTCACCATTGCCAGCGTCGACGAGGTCCACGACACCGCCACAACCGTCTGCCTCGAGCCTGTGGTCGATCTCATCCACCAGGAGGTCGCGCAGCTCATGCCTGTACATGCAACACCCTCCGTCGGCACCAGCACCACCTCTTCGATCACCGTGGAGGTTGTTTCCCCCATGGTGACCACCACCGATGTCGACCCCAAGGCCGGCTTGCAGCCCACTTACGAGCGAGTGATTCACAACGTCGTCTCTGAATTTCAGCCAGGAGGTTTTGCCCTTCCTCTTCGGAGATACACCTTTGAAGGACTCCGGTTGTGCTTTTCTTATAAAGTTCTCCCTCATAGACCTGATAGGCTTTAGATCGCCGGACAATGCAGCGGGCCTCATTTTGGTCTTCAGGAAGCTCCTGCCTAAGCAAGTAGGCGAGGAATGGTTCTGTCCACGGGGCAATTACTGCCATTATGTCGTTGGCTGAAGGTGTTATGTCATCAGCTGAATCGCCGGTTGGTGCGGCTTGTTCCGGTTTGTTATTTCCGGACTCCTCTTCCCATAGTACGGATGGCTTGAAGAGCCGTTCCAAGAAGATGTTAGGAGGGACAGCGTCGCGTTTTGCACCGATGCGTGCCAGTACGTCGGCTGCTTGGTTATTATCCCGGGCTACGTGATGGAATTCAAGTCCTTCAAACCGGGCTGACGTTTTTAGGACAGCGTTGGGATATGCTGCCATTTTCGGATCTTTGGCGTCAAAGTCTCCATTTATTTGGGATATTGCGAGGTTTGAATCCCCGCGCACCTCTAGGCGTTGAATGCCCATGGATATTGCCATCCGGAGACCATGTAAAAGGGCCTCGTATTCGGCTGCGTTGTTGGAGTCCGTGTACATTATTTGAAGTACGTATTGGACTGTGTCCCCGGTCGGGGACGTCAATACGACGCCAGCCCCCAATCCGGCTAACATTTTAGAGCCGTCGAAGTGCATAATCCAATTGGAGTATGCGCCGTACTCTTTAGGGAGTTCGGCTTCGGTCCATTCAACGACAAAGTCAGCCAAAACTTGTGACTTTATAGCTCGCCAAGGTTTGTAAGTTATATCAAATGGTAAGAGCTCAATGGCCCATTTTGCAATCCTGCCCGTCGCGTCGCGGTTGTTTATAATGTCTTTAAGTGGTACTTCAGAGGCCACTGTTATCGAACACTCTTGAAAGTAGTGTCGGAGCTTCCGGGATGCCATGAACACCGCGTACGCTATCTTCTGATAGTGCGGGTAACGGGACTTGCAGGGGGTTAACACAGTGGATACGTAGTATACTGGTTTTTGAAGAGGGAATTTATGCCCTTCTGTCTCTCGTTCGACGACGAGTACCGCGCTTACTACTTGATGTGTTGCCGCGATGTATAACCACATAGGTTCGCCCAGGTTGGGCGCAGCCAGGACCGGATTCGTTGCCAATATGGCCTTTATTTCTTCGAGTCCGGCAGTGGCAGCATCCGTCCACTCGAAGTGTTCGGTGTGCCTGAGGAGGCGATAGAGGGGCAATGCCTTTTCTCCTAGGCGGGAGATAAAGCGGCTGAGGGCCGCCACGCATCCAGTCAATTTCTGGATCTGTTTGTGGTTTTTTGGAATATCTAGCTGTGACAGAGCTCGGATCTTGGCTGGGTTTGCTTCAATTCCTCTACCGGATACGATGAAGCCCAGCAGCTTTCCAGCTGGTACACCGAAAATGCATTTTTCCGGATTCAGCTTGATGTCATATGCTCTGAGGTTGTCGAATGTGAGCCTCAAGTCGTCTACTAGAGTTTCGACATGTTTAGTTTTGACGACTATGTCGTCTACGTATGCCTCTACTGTTTTGCCGATCTGGGTAACCAGACATGTCTGAATCATGCGCTGATATGTTGCGCCGGCGTTTTTAAGTCCGAAGGGCATCGTGTTGAAGCAGAATGGTCCATATGGAGTAATGAATGCCGTTGCGGCTTGATCCACTTCTGCCATCTTGATTTGATGATAGCCGGAGTATGCGTCCAGGAAGCACAATGAATCGTGCCCTGCAGTGGCATCGATGATTTGGTCGATGCGGGGGAGGGGGAAGGGATCCTTCGGGCAGGCTTTATTTAGGTCTTTGAAATCGACACATAGGCGCCGGGATTTGTCCTTCTTTGGTACCATTACCAGGTTTGCTAGCCAATCCGGATGTTTGATGTCTCTGATGAATCCGGCTTCCAATAGTTTGGCTAGCTCTTCTCCCATTGCCTGTCTTTTGGGTTCGGAAAATCGTCGAAGAGCCTGTTTGACTGGCTTGAATCCTTTTAGGATGTTTAGGCTGTGTTCTGCCAATCTGCATGGGATTCCGGGCATATCCGAGGGGTGCCAGGCAAAAATGTCCCAATTTTCCTGAAGGAATTCTCGCAGTGCGGCGTCTACATCAGGGTTCAATTGTGCCCCGATGGAGGCCGTCTTTGTCGGGTCCATTGGGTGGACCTGGAATTTTACTATTTCATCTGCTGGTTTAAAGGAGGTGGACTTGGATCTCTTATCGAGTATCACATCGTCCCTATTCACCGTAGAGCGCAGCGCGGTGAGTTCCTCTACCGCTAGGGCTTCGGATAGTGCCTCTAAGGCTAATGCGGCTGTCTTGTTTTCGGCATGGAGTGCTATGTCCGGATCACTAGCGAGAGTGATTATTCCGCCGGGCCCAGGCATTTTGAGCTTCATGTACCCGTAATGGGGTACGGCTTGAAAAATTGTGAATGCCTCTCGTCCTAATATAGCGTGATATCCGCTGTTGAATGGGGCCACTTGGAACGTGACTTCTTCGGATCTGTAATTGTCCGGCGAGCCGAATACCACATCGACTGTGATTTTTCCTGTGCAGCGCGCCTCCCGGCTAGGGATTATTCCTCTAAAGGTTGTGCTGCTTCGCTCAATGCGGCTCCAGTCTATTTCCATATTTTGAAGGGTTTCCTCGTAGATGAGGTTTAATCCGCCGCCGCCATCCATGAGGACCTTTGTAAGTCGAAAGCCGTCCACTATTGGACTAAGTACTAGTGCGGCTGGAGCTCAGGCTGTTCGGAATTTAGGTTCGTCGCTGGCGTTGAAGGTGATGGCTGTGTCGCTCCATGGATTGGTTGTTGCTACTTGGCAGACTTCGGCGAGGCTGCGGATTGTTCGTTTCCGCATATTATTTGATGCGAAAGTCTCGAAGACTGTTGATACCGTACCGATGTTGTTGGAGTGGTTTTCCGGGGCTAGAAGCTCCTCTCCACTTTGGGCACCTGCCGTAATATCCAACATGCTCGAAGGCTATGTGTTGGGACGGCGCCTTCTGTACTGTGAATTTTACAGGGTCCGCTAAGCCATCCCTCCAGTACGGTTCCGTGCCCTTTATGGGGTTTTTGCTTTTTGGTTTTTGTATCTGGTGCCTGAGTGTAATGCACCCTTTTGTTGCGGACTAGGGTTGTATTCGGGGCCGGATTGTCCCAAAACTTATTTTCGGTTGCCCGAAAACTCTCCATCGCACAGTACTTTCGTACTATGGACGCCAGGTCGACGAAGCGTGTAATTTCACGACGGCTGACGACGTTCGAGATTCCCTCATCCGTGCAATTATTGCAAAAAATTGAGATTGCGTTTTCCTCTCGGCAGTCCTTTATCCTGTCCATAACCAGGAGGAATCTGGCCCAGTAGTGATGTACTGTCTCAGCGGGCTCTTGCCGGATTAGAGATAGATCGCATATGTCTGGGCGGGTGGGTGGAATTAAGTCCGGAACCCTACCCATCTCAAGGCTCGAAGGCCGAGAAGTTTCCAAATTTGGAAGCTTGGATTGCTGGACGTTGTCCAACGAGTCTGGTCCAATGCCTGACTTTAAGTTCAGTGCTTGATCGAAGTCCGTCCCTCCGCGGGAATCCGGCATGGGGGGTTCGGGAGCCCGGACATGACTAGTTTTCAATACAGGAGAAGAGTCACCGCATTGTTCCTCTACCACTGCAACGTGGTGGGTGACCTGGGGAGAGTTAATCTCTCTCAGATCGGTTTTAAGCCCAATCTGATTGTAGTCTGTAGCGACTCCCAGGGCGGCGATGCGATCCAAGAGCTTGTTTACGGACGAGAGCTCTATTGGATCCAGCCGCTCGGCGAATTCCGAGCTGACGTGAAGATTGCTTTTGACGACTTGAGAGGTCATCGGCGAAGCGGTGGCCGGACAGGCGGTCATAAGAAAACTACCTAGCCGGATAGTTTGGCCGGCGGCCAAGGCTCCTTTGGCGAAAATACCGTCCTTGAAGACGGGAGGGGGCATCCTTCCTATCGGTGACGGCACAGAGGAACTCTCAATGAAAGCACCAATGTCGGTGTCAAAACCGGCGGATCTCGGGTAGGGGTCCCGAACTGTGCGTCTAGGCGGATGGTAACAGGAGACAAGGGACACGATGTTTTACCCAGGTTCGGGCCCTCTTGATGGAGATAAAACCCTACGTCCTGCTTGATTGATATTGATATTGTGGATGTTTACAAGAATGGATCTACCACGAGATCAAGGAGGCTAAACCCTAGAAGCTAGCCTATGGTATGATTGTAATGGTTGTTGTTGTGTCCTACGGACTAGAGCCATCCGATTTATATAGACACCGAAGAGGGCTAGGGTTACATAGAGTCGGTTACAATGGTAGGAGATCTACGTATCCGTATCGCCAAGCTTGCCTTCCACGCCAAGGAAAGTCCCATCCGAACACGGGACGAAGTCTCCAATCTTGTATCTTCATAGTCTTGGAGTCCGGTTGACGATGATAGTCCGGCCGATAATAGTTCGGCCGATGATGGTAGTCCGGCTATCCGGACACCCCCTAATCCGGGACTCCCTCAGTGCGCCATACTCAAGGACCTGGGTTAAAAACCAAAAAGCAAAGACCCCCTAAAGGGCATGGAACCGTACTGGAGGGCTGGCTCAACGGACCCTGCAAAATCCACAGTACGGAGGGCGCCACTCCAACACACAGCCTTGGAGCATGTTGGATACTACGGCAGGTGGCCAAAAGTGGTGAAGGCTTTTTAGCCCCGGGCAAACAGCCCAGCAGTACCGGTATGGTATTAACAGTCTTCGAGACTTTCGCATGAAATAACATGCGAAAACAAACAATCCGCGGCCTCGCCGAAGTCTACCAAGTAGCAACAGCAAATCCATGGAGTGACACGGCTATCACCTTCAACGCCAGCGACGAACCTAAATTCCGAACAGCTAGAGCACCAGCCGCATTGGTCCTCAGTCCGATAGTGGACGGCTTTCGCCTTACCAAGGTACTCATGGATGGCGGCAGCGGATTAAATCTCATCTACGAGGAAACCCTTCAAAAAATGGATATTGACTGGAGCCGCATCGAGCAAAGCAGCACAACCTTCAGAGGGATAATCCCTAGTCGAGAAGTACGCTCCACAGGAAAAATCACACTAGATGTAGTGTTCGGCTCACCGGACAATTATAGGTCCGAGGAGGTCACGTTCCAAGTGGCCCCATTCGGCAGCGGATATCATGCTTTGTTAGGGCGAGAGGCATTCACAATCTTCCAAGATATACCCCACTACGGGTACATGAAGCTCAAAATGCTCGGACCCAATGGGATAATCACTCTTGCGAGTGATCCGGATACAGCACTCCGCGCTGAAAATAAGACAGCCGCACTGGCCCTAGAGGCATTGTCCGAAGCCCTAGCGGCAGAGGAACTAACTACGCTGCACTCCACGGTGGATAGGGACGATGTGATACTCGATAAGAGGTCCAAGTCCACCTCTTTTAAACCAGCAGACGAAATAGTCAAATTTCAGGTCCATCCAACGGACCCCACAAAGACAGCCTCCATTGGGGCACAATTAAGTCCTGATGTCGAAGCCGCACTACGAGAATTCCTTCGGGAAAATTGGGACATTTTTGCCTGGCACCCTTCAGACATGCCAGGAATCCCACGCAGGCTGGCAGAGCACAGCCTAAACATCCTAAAAGGATTCAAGCCGGTCAAACAAGCTCTTCGGCGATTTTCCGAACCCAAAAGACAGGCAATGGGAGAAGAGCTAGCCAAACTCTTAGAAGCCGGATTCATCAGAGATATAAAACATCCGGACTGGCTAGCCAATCTAGTAATGGTACCAAAAAAGGACAAATCCTGGCGCCTCTGCGTCGATTTTAAAGACCTTAACAAGGCCTGTCCAAAGGACCCTTTCCCCCTCCCTCGCATCGACCAAATCATCGATGCTACCGCAGGGCACGATTCATTGTGCTTCCTCGACGCATACTCCGGATACCATCAAATCAAGATGGCAGAGAAAGACCAGGCCGCAACGGCATTCATTACTCCATATGGGCCATTCTGCTTCAACACAATGCCCTTCGGACTAAAAAACACCGGCGCAACATATCAGCGCATGATTCAAACATGTCTGGCTACCCAGATAGGCAAAACAGTAGAGGCATACATAGACGATGTGGTCGTCAAGACCAAACACGTCGAAACTCTAGTAGAAGACTTGAGGGTGACATTCGACAACCTCCGAGCATATGACATTAAGCTCAATCCGGAAAAATGCATCTTCGGCGTACCATCCGGAAAGCTCTTGGGCTTCATCGTATCCGGTAGAGGAATTGAAGCAAACCCGGCCAAAATCCGAGCTCTGTCACAATTGGATATTCCAAAAGACCTCAAGCAAATACAAAAACTAACCGGATGCGTAGAGGCCTTAAGTCGCTTCATCTCCCGTTTGGGAGAAAAGGCTCTGCCCCTCTACCGCCTCCTCCGGCGCACCGAACATTTCGAATGGACGGATGCTGCCACAGCCGGACTCGAAGAAATAAAGGCGATACTGGCAACAAATCCGGTCCTGGCCGTGCCCAACCTAGGCGAACCTATGTTATTATATATCGCAGCAACACATCAAGTTGTCAGTGCGGTACTCATCGTCGAGCGAGAGACAGAAGGGCACAGATTCCCTCTTCAAAAACCAGTGTACTACGTATCCACTGTTCTAACTCCATGCAAGTCCCGGTACCCACATTATCAAAAGATAGCATATGCGGTGTTCATGGCATCCCGGAAGCTGCGGCACTACTTTCAAGAGTGTTCCATAATGGTGGCCTCCGAAGTACCTCTCAATGATATTATAAACAATCGCGACACAATGGGCAGGATTGCAAAATGGGCTATCGAGCTCTTACCATTTGACATAACCTATAAACCACGGCGAGCTATAAAATCGCAGGTTCTGGCTGACTTCGTCGCCGAATGGACCGAAGCCGAACTCCCTAAAGAGTACGACGCATACTCCAATTGGATCATGCATTTCGACGGATCCAAAATGTTGGCTGGCTTGGGGGCTGGCGTCGTCCTGACGTCCCCAACTGGAGACACAATCCAATACATACTTCAAATAATGTACATGGACTCCAATAACGCAGCCGAATACGAGGCCCTTCTACATGGCCTCCGAATGGCAATCTCCATGGGCATTCAACGCCTAGAGGTGCGTGGGGATTCAAACCTCGCAATATCCCAAGTAAATGGAGACTTTGATGCCAAAGATCCAAAAATGGCAGCTTACCGCAACGCCGTCCTAAAAATGTCAGCTAGGTTCGACGGACTTGAATTCCACCATGTAGCCCGGGATAATAACCAAGCAGCAGACGTGTTAGCATGCATCGGCACGAAAAGAGACGCCGTCCCTCCAAACATTTTCCTGGAACGGCTCTTCAAGCCATCCGTGTTATGGGAAGAGGAGTCCGGAAATAACAATCCGGAGCCATATGCATGACCTAACTCAGACCATTCTGACACAATCGGCGGCCCAGCCAACGAAATAACACCTTCAGCTCACGAAATAATGGCAGTAATTGCCCCGTGGACAGAACCATTCCTAGCCTACTTAATTCGGCAGGAACTTCTCGAAGTCCAAAATGAGGCCCGCTGCATAGTTCGGCGATCTAAAGCCTACAAGGTCCATGAGGGAGAACTTTATAAGAAAAGCACAACCGGAGTCCTTCAAAGGTGTATCTCCGAAGAGGAGGGGCGGAATCTCCTGGCTGAAATTCACGCCGGACTCGGCGGGCACCACGCTGCAGCCCGGGCACTCGTAGGCAAGGCCTTCCGTACAAGATTTTATTGGCCGATAGCCCGGGCAGATGCTCAGGACTTAGTTCAACAATGCATCGGTTGCCAGCTCTTTGCTAATCAGAGCCACATGCCACCCACCGCCCTCAAAACTATACCCATTACCTAGCCGTTCGCGGTCTGGGGGCTTGACATGGTTGGACCCCTTAAAGGGGGAACCCACAAGCACAAATACTTATTGGTCATGGTGGACAAATTTACCAAATGGATTGAGGCCAAGCCGGTTAAAACGGCAGAATCCGGACCGGTGATAGACTTCCTATCCGGGGTAGTACACCGTTTTGGCGTCCCCCACAGCATCATCACTGATAACGGCACGAACTTCACTGCCGACGAGGTTAAACTCTGGTGCAAAAACATGGGCATCAAGCTTGATTACGCTTCAGTCTATCACCCCCAAACTAACGGTCAAGTCGAGCGAGCAAATGGTCTAATCATGAGCGGCATCAAACCCAGACTAGTGCGGTCCCTCAAGGAATCTAACACGCACTGGGTAGAGGAGCTCGACTCCGTACTCTGGGGGCTGCGGACCACGCCAAACCGAACTATTGGATTCACACCATTTTTCATGGTGTATGGCGCAGAGGCAGTTCTGCCTTGCGATATAATTCATGACTCACCTCGTGTGCGCATGTACGAAGAAAGAGAAGCCGAGTTGGATTGGCAGGATAGTTTGGACGCCTTAGAGGAGGAGCGGGACGTGGCAAAGGCTCGTTCCGCATTCTATCAGCAGCAGGCTCGAAGATATCAAAGCAGAGAAGTACGGGCCAAAACTCACAATGTCGGCGAACTCGTTCTACGCCTGCCGGACAATAAAAAGGACAAACTTAAGCCCAAGTGGGAAGGTCCCATCATCATCGACCAAGTCCTGACCGGCGGAGCATACCGTCTACGTAAAGCATCTGACAACTGACTCGAGCCGAACCCATGGAACGCAGCCCATCTCCAAAGATTCTACGCCTAAACACCGGACTCAGAGTTCGTCTCACTCCCCCGTTCACCTTTTTATATTTTTTACTGTCTCTTGTCCCCCTCCTTCTTCCCACCTTTTTTTCAATACCTTTTATAGGCTGATTTGCGCTTTGTTCGCACACACTTGATGTGCTCCTAGCACTCATTATACCTGGGGGCTTCTTTACCAGAAGCTTATTAATATGGGCTTCACGCCCAATACATGTGTCATACTTCCGCATGTACCTTTTATTCACCATTATATGCATCGATATGACTTAAGTTTTGGCCAAGCTAGGTTGCCTGGCTCCTGTGCTTACCCCTACGTTCCCGATTGTTCGGCTAGGAGGTAAAGGGAGCACCTCTGCGATTGTTACTGCCGGGTCAGCCGGATGTGTACCTCAGACTGGGTGAAGCCGAAAGCTAGCGTTCTTAAGAGAATATTCGGTCGGTGACTTGAAAGATGATTTATTACTTACTTATTTATAAGCCCCCAGATGCTTTTTTCTGCTATTTTCGCAGTCCGGCATTGCACCTTAGGGCATGCCTCCCAGGGAAAGGAACCCTTAACAGAACTATTCTCCTTGGAAGATGTTTCTTACTAACCATGTAATATAACATAACTAGTTGGGCACTTGTCTGATAAAGCAATTATGACCCCGACGCCTTGTCTCCATGCATGCCCCGATTCTGTTATAACCGTAGGGGTATTCGGACACACTCCGGACTGTTGGGTCCCGAGGTTGAAGCGAAATGGTCCGCAAAGACAAATGATCTACAATCCGGCTAGAAGGCATCTTACATGTCATTTCAAATTACATCGTCAAACCGACTGATTGTACTCCTCCTCAATCCCATCTAACAGGCTGTCTAATTTACAGTCCTGTTGGGAATATTTCGCGGCCAGTTCTACTTGGCCATACATCAAGCTCACAGGGATCTCCTCGCCATCAGGCCCCGCAGGTCCGACCTCGGCCATGTGGTTTGGGTCAGCCTTCGGGTAGCGCGTCTTCACCATGGCCCAGGCCTCCCTGGCACCCTGACGGTAGGCCGATATCTTCCACAAACGGAGGCGTCGCCGTGCTCCCTGGAGCTTCTCAGCAAGCTCACCAAGGCCCTCGGGTAGGGAGACGGATGGCCATAAAGCCTGAACAACACCACCCATCTCCCGCCGAACACGTTCGAACAATTGCACCAGCTCGGGAAGTTGGTCACCTGTTGACCCAGGCATTTCCTCTGCAGGACGACCTGTGAGCACACCTAAAGACATATTTCTGTCAAATGACTTCCTCGCCGAATTCTTCTTTTCAAAGGAATTTGCTCAAGCACTTACTATAAATGCCGCGACGAAGTCGCTGATTCTCCTTCAAGGAGCCAAACAGCTGGGCCCGAACACCTTTCAGCTCATCTCCTAGCTGGGTGTGGGCAGCTTGGAGCTTGTTTCTCTCCTGCTGCACCTTCATAAGCACCCTCTCGCCAGCCTTTAGCTGACGCAGTAGCTGTTTCTTGTCCGGATCTAGTCCGGCGCCCTCCGTAACATTATTGTCAGATTCACGCCGCACTTTGTTAATTAATTATCTTTTCAATGTACGTCTTACCAGCGGGGGTCTCTGTGGCTCCCCCTGTGGCGGCCAGTGCGGCCTCAACTTGGGCCTTGCACTCTTGGAGCTCCTGGGACAGATGGGTATTCTTCTCCGTAAGATCCTGCATAAAAATTGATCCTTAAATCAGTTATTTTAACCATTTTAAGTCTCGAGGGCTACTGGCATATATAACTATTAAAATTACTTACACGTATGTCTTTCACATACTGCTCCGTGGCTCTGGTTAACCCATCTTGAGCGGCACGGAGGTGCGCGTTTCCTGCATCAAAGGCATTTAACGCCTTCGGGGAGAAACACGCGTCACGAAGAACTGTCCGGCGACGCCTGTGATTCATGGCGCTCTCCACCTCAGACCGGGTGGCGGACAGCCTGTCGGCTTCCTCTGTCGGAGGAGCGTCCGACTCATGCCTTGTATTCGCCTCCCATTCCGGGCCATGCGTTGGAGCATGGCTGGCGGAGGCTTGATTGGCAACCTCTCCAGACACTGTCCGGCGAGCGCTCTTTCTGGAAAAGTTATGAGCATTAATATACCTCCTGGGAATCCTTCCCTTAAAAAATAGTGGTGCTCCATACTGTTGCGGCGACGTTTCAGTTCGCGTCGCACTCCTCTTTCGCCTGCTGGGCCGGACTGACCCTTGTTGGCCGGTCGCCACGGGCTCGACTTCCTGCCGTAAAGGCGCTTCCTGCCGAACACCATTGGTGCACGGTGGTCAGAACTGAGCATTAAAGAAGTAACGGTGCCAGGACTTCGGTCGTACTCACCGGGGAAGCCGGACACAAACCGGGGTAGTCAGCCATAATGGCGACTAAAGCATTATCTATGCTGAGCTGGTGGTACACCCCGTTGATCAATTCCACCGCTAAGTCTGGATCCTCTTCGGAGGCCGGATCGAGGGACCTTTCTGGGTCTTCGGGTTGTGGGGCTGGGCTTTTTATGCCCTCCACATCCTGACGCAGTTCCTATGTCAAAATCATACAATAAGACAATTGCCTTTAAAGGCACGGTTCAGATATGCATGCGACCGCTTACCCAGCTCTGAGGGTTGTTCATGGAAAATCCGTTCAGAGGATTCGTGCGGAGGAAGTCCTCCTTCTCCCCCTTGTACAAGCCGGACAGGATCTTCACCAGATCATTGGCCGAGCCAGGTCCCTTGTGGCCGTGACGGGTGGCGTCGTCGTCTCCGTTGAAGTCCCACATGGGGTGGCCCCTATATTGGAGCGGCTGCACCCCACGCATAATGCATGTGGCCATGACTCCGATCATGGTTAGTCTGGAATGGGCTAGCAGCCGTATCCGGCCCATCAAGTAATGGACGCTACTATCATCTTCTCGTTGAGGGCTCCGTGGGCGCCAACTTAGGCATTTCTTCAGGGGAGCGTTGCTGAACTCCGGAAGGCCGATCCAGACTGGATCCGGCAGCGGAGCGTCCTCCATATAAAACCACTCCGAAGGCCAATCTTCAGACGCCTTCTTCGGGGTCCCGGACAGGTATCCGGTCCCGGCGATGCGCCATATTTCGGCTCCGCCCACTTGATATATCGACCCCTCGTGAGAGCGGGGTACAAGGCAAAACATCCTCTTCCACAGCGCAAAATGGGGCTCAATGCCCAAGAACAGCTCACACAGAGCTACGAAGCCCGCGATGTGCAAAATGGAGGCAGGTGTAAGGTGATGAAGCTGGAGTCCGTAGAACTCCAGGAGCCCCCAGAGAAACGGATGTATAGGAAATCCGAGTCCCCTTATTAAGTAGGAGACGAAGCACACCCGCTCTCCTTTGGAGGGATTGGGGGCGCTCTCCGCCTGCTTCCCACCTTTGTAGGTGGCCAGTCCGGCTCGAACCAGAACCATGAAGGCCGGGGGAAGATAACCCTCTGCTTGGAGCGTCACTAACTCGCTGTTCGGGACTGAGCATCTCCTCCAATCTCCTGGCTTAGGGCTGGGAGCGCGAGAAGAGGAGCCGCGTCGACTGTCCATGTTGGAATGGGTTTGGTGTCAGATGCGCCTCGATGAGTGCTTGCGGAAGGAGGATGAGGTGATTTGGATCTGGATCCTTGCCTCTCTTATAGGCAGCTTATTTGCGCAGCTAGGGGGTAAAACATAAAAATACCCTGGCTTTTCGCATTCGTGCGACGCGTGGAAGAAGACCATTATTGGACGCGGAAGCCAAGGAGCGCAGCATTTATGAAGCAACCGGACACTATCCGGCAAACACATGGAGCATGAAGAAGAACCCGCCTTGCAAACGCCGAAGACAACATACACGCCGGATTCGTCGTTTTCGAAGCCTGGTTCGGGGGCTACTGAGGGAGTCCCGGACAAGGGGGTGTCCGGATAGCCGAACTATCATCATCGACCGGACTCCAAGACTATGAAGATACAAGATTGAAGACTTCGTCCCGTGTCCGGATGGGACTTTCCTTGGCGTGGAAGGCAAGCTTGGCGATACAGATATGTAGATCTCCTACCTTTGTAACCGACTCTGTGTAACCCTAGCCCTCTCCGGTGTCTATATAAACCGGATGGCTTTAGTCCATAGGACGAACAACAATCATACCATAGGCTAGCTTTTGGGGTTTAGCCTCCTATCTCGTTGTAGATCTACTCTTGTAACCCACATCATCAATATTAATCAAGCAGGACGTAGGGTTTTACCTCCATAGAGAGGGCCCGAACCTGGGTAAAAACATCGTGTCCCTCGTCTCATGTTACCATCCGCCTAGACGCACAGTTCGGGATCCCCTACCCGAGATCCGCCGGTTTTGACACCGACAGCCATGCTATCACAATCAAGCCCTTTTTCTGGCGCCATTGCCGGGGAGGAGTTTAGTATTCCTAGTCTTTGTGTTAGAGTTTTTGTTAAAGTTAATTTTCAGTTTCTGTTTTTAGTATAAGTTTTATTCTTGTTGCAAGTCATGTGACACGTCCATTTTGCATCATGCTTTTGTATCGATATTTATTGCACTATGGGCTATTATTACACGCTATGTCATAATACTTATGCCTATTCTGTCTTATTTTATAAGGTTTACATGAAGAGGGAGAATGCCGACAACTGGGATTCTGGGCGGGAAAAGGAGCAAATATTAGAGACCTATTCTGCACAGCTCCAAAAGTCCTGAAACATGACGGAAGTTATTTTTGGAATTAATAAAAAATACTAGCGGAAGAAAATACCAGAGGGGGCCCACACCCTGGCCACAAGGGTGGGGGCACGCCCTACCCCCCTGGGAGCGCCTCCCTGCCTCGTGGGCCCCCTGGCAGGCCTCCGGTGCCCATCTTCTGGTATATGAAGTCTTTTGTCCGAGAAAAAATCATAAGCAAGCTTTCGGAAAGAAACTCCGCCGCCACGAGGCGGAACCTTGGCGAAACCAATCTAGGGCTCCGGCGGAGCTGTTCTGCCGAGGAAACTTCCCTCCGGGAGGGGGAAATCATCGCCATCGTCATCACCAATGATCCTCTCATCGGGAGGGGGCCAATCTTCATCAACATCTTCACCAGCACCATCTCCTCTCAAACCCTAGTTCATCTCTTGTATCCAATATTTGTACCAAAACCTCAGATTGGTACCTGTGGGTTGCTAGTAGTGTTGATTACTCCTTGTAGTTGAAGCTACTTGGTTTATTTGGTGGAAGATCATATGTTCAGATCCATTATGCATATTAATACCTCTATGATTATGAACATGAATATGATTTCTGAGTAGTTACGTTTGTTCCTGAGGACATGGGAGAAGTCTTGCTATTAGTAGTCATGTGAATTTGGTATTCGTTCAATATTTTGATGAGATGTATGTTGTCTTTCCTCTAGTGGTGTTATGTGAACATCGACTACATGACACTTCACCATTATTTGGGCCTAAAGGAAGGCATTGGGAAGTAATAAGTAGATGATGGGTTGCTAGAGTGACAGAAGCTTGAACCCTAGTTTATGAGTTGCTTCGTAAGGTGCTGATTTGGATCCATATGTTTCATGCTATGGTTAGGTTTACCTTAATACTTCTCTTGTAGTTGCGGATGCCTTGCAATAGGGGTTAATCATAAGTGGGATGCTTTCCAATAAAGGACAGCACCCAAGCACCGGTCCACCCACATACCAAATTATCAAAGTAACCAACGCGAATCATACGAGCGTGGTGAAAACTAGCTTGATGATAATTCCCATGTGTCCTCGGGAGCGCTTTTCTCTATATAAGAGTTTGTCCCGGCTTGTCCTTTGCTACAAAAAGGATTGGGCCATCCTACTGCACTTTATTTACACTTGTTACTTGTTACCCGTTACAAATTACCTTATGGCAAAACTATCTGTTACCTATAATTTTAGTGCTTGCAGAGAATACCTTGCTGAAAACCGCTTGTCATTTCCTTCTACTCCTTGTTGGGTTTGACACTCTTACTTATCGAAAGGACTATGATAGATCCCCTATACTTGTGGGTCATCAAGACACTTTTCTAGCGCCGTTGCTGGGGAGTGAAGCGCCTTTGGTAAGTGGAATTTGGTAAGGAGAAATTTATATAGTGTGCTGAAATTTATTGTCACTTGCTACTATGGAAAGTAATCCTTTGAGGGGCTTGTTCGGGGTATCTTCACCCTGACCTGTAGAGCAAATAGTTGCTCCTCAACCTACTGAACCTACTGAAAATATTTACTTTGAAATTCCTTCGGGTATGATAGAGAAATTGCTGGCTAATCCTTTTACAGGAGATGGAACATTGCATCCCCATTTACACTTAATCTATGTGGATGAAGTTTCTGGATTATTTAAGCTTGCAGGTATGCCCGATGATGTTATCAAGAATAAGGTCTTCCCTTTATCTTTGAAGGAAGGGGCATTGACATGGTATAGGCTATGTGATGATATGGGATCATGGGACTACAAACGATTGAAATTAGAATTTCACCAGAAGTTTTATCCTATGCATCTTGTTCATCGTGATCGTAATTATATATATAATTTTTGGCCTCACGAAGGAGAAAGCATCGCTCAAGCTTGATGGAGGCTTAAGTCAATGTTGTATTCATGCCCCAATCATGAGCTCTCAAGAGAAATGATTATTCAAAATTTTTATGCTCGGCTTTCTCGTAATAATCAATCCATGCTCGATACTTGTTGTACTGGCTCCTTATGATGAAGACTATTGAATTCAAATGGGATTTATTGGAAAGAATTAAACACAACTCTAAATATTGGGATCTCGACGAAGGTAAGGAGTCGGGTATAACACCTAAGTTTGATTGTGTTAAATCTTTTATGGATACCGATGTTTTCCGTGAATTAGCACTAAATATGGACTTGACTCTGAGATAGTAGCTTCTTTCTGTGAATCTTTTGCTACTCATGTTGATCTCCCTAAGGAGAAGTGGTTTAAATATAATCCCCCCTTTGAAGTAAAAGTAGTTGCACCTATTAAAGTTGAATAAAAGACTATCTCTTATAATGATCCTGTTGTTCCTACTGCTTACATTGAGAAACCACATTTCCCTGTTAGAATAAAGGATCATGCTAAAGCTTCAACTGTAGTCAACAAAAGTAATAATAGGACAAACAAACCTCCTGAGCAAGTTAAATTTGAACCTAATATTGCTATGGTTAAAGATCTCTTGGCTGATAATATTGATGGGCATGTTATTTACTTCTGTGATGAGGCTGCTAGAATTGCTACACCTGATGCTAAAAATAAACATAGACCTATTGTAGGCATGCCTATTATTTCTGTTAAAATAGGAGATCATTGTTATCATGGATTATGTGATATGGGTGCTAGTGCTAGTGCCATACCTCATTCTTTATACGAAGAAATTATGCATGATATTGCACCTGCTAAGATAGAAGATATCGATGTTACCATTAAGCTTGCCAATAGAGATACTATTTCCCCAATTGGGATTGTGAGAGATGTCGAAGTCTTGTGTGGGAAGGTCAAATACCCCGCTGATTTTCTTGTTCTTGGTGCCCCACAAGATGGCTTTTGTCCCATTATATTTGGTAGACCCTTCTTGAACACTGTTAATGCTAGGATAGACTGCGAAAAGGATGTCGTTACTATTGGTATGGGTGATATGTCTCATGAGTTTAATTTTTCCAAATTTTGTAGACAACCCCGTGATGAGGAATTGCCTAGTAAAGACGAAATTATTGGTATTGCTTCTATTGCCATGCCTCCTAGTGATCCTTTAGAACAATATTTGCTAGACCATGAAAATGATATGTTTATGAATGAAAGAAGGGAAATAGATGAAGTATTCTTTAAACAGGGACCTATTCTGAAACACAACTTGCCTGTTGAAATCCTAGGGGATCCCCTCCACCCAAGGCTGATCCCGTGTTTGAGCTTAAATCATTGCCTGATACTCTTAAATATGCTTATCTTGATGAAAAGAAGATATATCCTGTTATTATTAGTGCTAACCTTTCAGAGCATGAAGAAGAGAAATTATTGAAAACTCTGAAGAAGCATCGTGCTGCTATTGGATATACTCTTGATGATCTTAAGGGCATTAGTCCCACTCTATGTCAACACAAAACAAATTTGGAGAAAGGCGCCAAACCAGTTATCGATCACCAACGACGGCTAAATCCTAAGATGAAAGAAGTGGTAAGAAAGGAAATATTAAAGCTCCTGGAGGCAGGTATAATTTATCCCGTTGTTGATAGTCAGTGGGTAAGCCATGTCCATTGTGTCCCTAAGAAGGGAGGTATTACTGTCATTCCTATTGATAAAGATGAATTGATTCCACAAAGAATTATTACAGGTTGTAGGATGGTAATTGATTTTTGCAAATTAAATAAAGCTACTAAAAAGATCATTACCCTTTGCCTTTTATTGATCAAATGCTAGAAAGATTATCCAAACATACACATTTTTGCTTTCTAGATGGTTACTCTGGTTTCTCTCAAATACCTGTGTCAGCCGAGGATCAAGAAAAGACCACCTTTGCTTATAGACGTATGTCTTTTGGTTTATCTAATGCACCTGCTACCTTTAAAAGATGCATGATGGCTATATTCTCTGACTTTCGTGAAAAGATTTGTGAGGTTTTCATGGACGATTTCTCCGTTTATGGATCCTCTTTTGATGATTGCTTGAGCAACCTTGATCGAGTTTTGCAGAGATGTGAAGAAACTAATCTTGTCTTGAACTGGGAAAAGTGCCACTTTATGGTTAATGAAGGTATTGTCTTGGGGCTTAAAATTTCTGAAAGAGGTATTGAAGTTGATAAAGCTAAAGTTGATGCTATTGAAAAGATGCTGTGTCCCAAGGACATCAAAGGTATAAGAAGTTTCCTTGGTCATGCCGGTTTTTATAGGAGGTTCATTAAGGACTTCTCAAAAATTTCTGAGCCTCTGACTAATCTATTACAAAAAGATATACCTTTTGTCTTTGATAATGATTGTGTAGAAGCATTTGAAATACTTAAGAAAGCATTAATTTCTGCATCTATTGTTTAGCCACCTGATTGGAATTTACCCTTTCAAATTATGTGTGATGCTAGTGATTATGCTGTAGGTGCTGTGCTAGGACAAAGAGTTGATAAAAAATTAAATGTTATTCAATATGCTAGTAAAACTCTAGACAGTGCCCAGAGAAACTATGCTACTACTCAAAAAGAATTCTTAGCAGTTGTATTTGATTGTGATAAGTTCAGACCTTATATTGTTGATTCTAAAGTAACTATTCACACTGATCATGCTGCTATTAAATATCTTATGGAAAAGAAAGATGCTAAACCTAGACTTATTATATGGGTTCTCTTGCTACAAGAATTTGATTTGCATGTTATTGATAGAAAGGGAGCTGAGAACCCCGTTGCAGACAACTTGTCTAGGTTAGAGAATGTTCTTCATGACCCACTACCTATTGATGATAGCTTTCCTGATGAACAATTAGCTGTTATAAATGCTTCTCATACTGCTCCATGGTATGATGATTATGCTAATTACATTGTTGTTAAGTTTATACCACCTAGTTTCACATACCAGCAAAAGAAAAAGTTTTTTTTATGATTTAAGACACTACTTCTGGGATGATCCACATCTTTATAAAGAAGGAGTAGATGGTGTTATTAGACGTTGTATACCTGAGCATGAACAGGAACAGATCCTACGCAAGTGCCACTCCGAGGCCTATGGAGGGCACCACGCTGGAGATAGAACTGCACATAAGGTATTGCAATCCGGTTTTTGTTGGCCTAGTCTCTTCAAGGATGCTCGTAAGTTTGTCTTGTCTTGTGATGAGTGTCAAAGAATTGGTAATATTAGTAGACGTCAGGAAATGCCTATGAATTATTCACTTGTTATTGAACCATTTGATGTTTGGGGCTTTGATTATATGGGACCGTGTCCTTCCTCTAATGGGTATACACATATTTTAGTTGCTGTTGATTACGTTACTAAGTGGGTAGAAGCTATTCCAACTAGTAGTGTTGATCATAACACCTCTATTAAAATGCTTAAAGAAGTTATTTTTTTGAGGTTTGGAGTCCCTAGATACTTAATGACTGATGGTGGTTCACATTTTATTCATGGTGCCTTTCTTAAGATGCTTGCTAAGTATGATGTTAATCATAGAATTGCATCTCCATATCACCCACAGTCTAGTGGTCAAGTAGAATTGAGTAATAGAGAGCTCAAATTAATTTTGCAAAAGACTATTAATAGATCTAGAAAGAATTGGTCCAAGAAACTTGATGATGCATTATGGTCCTATAGAACTACGTATATAAATCCTATGGGTATGTCTCCCCGTATAAAATGGTTTTTGGGAAAGCATGTCACTTACCTCTCGAAGTAGAACATAAGGCATATTGGGCCATTAAAGAGCTCAACTATGATTTCAAGCTTGCCGGTGAGAAGAGGTTATTTGGCATTAGTTCACTTAATGAATGGAGAACCCGGGCTTATGAGAATGCCAAACTGTTTACAGAAAAAATTAAAAGATGGCATGACAAAAGGATACAAAAGCGTGAGTTTAATGTAGGTGATTATGTGTTGCTATACAACTCTCGTTTAAGATTTTTTGCAGGAAAACTTCTCTCTAAATGAGAAGGTCCTTACATTATTGAGGAGGTCTACCGTCTGGTGCCTTAAAAATCAACAACTTCGAAGGCACAAATCCGAAGGTGGTGAACGGTCAAAGAATCAAACAATATATCTCAGGTAATCCCATAAATCTTGAAACTAATATTATTGAAACCGTAACCCCGGAGGAATACATAAGGGACAATTTCCAGAACGTTTCAGACTACGAAAATGAATAGGTATGCGGTACGGTAAGTAAACCAACTCCAAAACAGTTCTAATGGCAATTTTTCTCCGTTTTGGAATATTTAAGAAAATAGGAAAGTAAGAAGCAGTCCGGGAAGGACACGAGGCTTCCACGAGGGTGGGAGGCGCGCCCTACCCCCCTGGGCGCGCCCCCTGCCTCGTGGGCACCCCGTGCGTTCTCCAGACTCCGTTTTCTTGCAGGATACTTTTTTTGGTTGGTAAAAATTCATTATATAATCTCCCGAAGGTTTTGACCACCGTATCGCGCAATTATCCTCTATTCTTGTTTCGAGTAGTTTTTCTGACAGATCTATATCACCATGATGTCTCCAAGTGCCCCCAAGGACAAGTTCTTCGACAAGGTGATCAACCCCTACCTCCGGAGGTGCTGCAACACCCTCAAACCATTGAGATGCATGATGGGTTGCTGCACATCCGCGATGTTGAGGGACCAAGGAGGACAGGAAGCGTGGAGGCGAGTGATGACCCACAAGTATAGGGGATCTATCGTAGTCCTTTTGATAAGTAAGAGTGTCGAACCCAACGAGGAGCAGAAGGAAATGATAAGCGGTTTTCATCAAGGTATTCTCTGCAAGTACTGAAATAAGTGGTAACAGATAGTTTTGTGATAAGATAAATTGTAACGAGCAACAAGTAACAAAAGTAAATAAGGTGCAGCAAGGTGGCCCAATCCTTTTTGTAGCAAAGGACAAGCCATAAAAAACTCTTATAATAGGAAAAGCACTCCCGAGGACACATGGGAATATCGTCAAGCTAGTTTTCATCACGTTCATATGATTCACGTTCGGTACTTTGATAATTTGATATGTGGGTGGACCGGTGCTTGGGTGCTGTTCTTACTTGAACAAGCATCCCACTTATGATTAACCTCTATTGCAAGCATCCGCAACTACAACAAAAGTATTAAGGTAAACCTAACCATAGCATGAAACATATGGATCCAAATCAGCCCCTTACGAAGCAACGCATAAACTAGGGTTTAAGCTTCTGTCACTCTAGCAACCCATCATCTACTTATTACTTCCCAATGCCTTCCTCTAGGCCCGAATAATGGTGAAGTGTTATGTAGTTGACGTTCACATAACACCACTAGAGGTTAGACAACATACATCTTATCAAAACATCAAACGAATACCAAATTCACATGACTACTAATAGCAAGACTTCTCCCGTGTCCTCAGGAACAAACATAACTACTCACAAAGCATATTCATGTTCATAATCAGAGGGGTAATATTGTGCATAAAGGATCTGAACATATGATCTTCCACCAAATAGACCAACTAGAATCAACTACATGGAGTAATCAACACTACTAGCAACCTACTAGCACCAATCCCGGACTTAGAGACAAGAATTGGATACAAGAGATGAACTAGGGTTTGGAGATGAGATGGTGCTGGTGAAGATGTTGATGGATATTGCCCTCTCCCAATGAGAGGAGCGTTGATGATGATGATGGCGATGATTTCCCCCTCCCGGAGGGAAGTGTCCCCGGCAGAACAGCTCCGCCGGAGCCCTAGATTGGTTCTGCCAAGGTTCCGCCTCGTGGCGGCGGAGTCTCGTCCCAAAAGGTTGCTTATGATTTTTTTCTCATCGAAACAGCTCATATAGGAGAAGATGGGCGTCGGAGAGCCCCCACGGGGCCCACGAGGTAGGGGGGCATGCCCAGGGAGGAGGGGCGCGCCCCCACCCTCGTGAGCAGGGTGTGGGCCCCCTGGCCTTCATCTTTGGCGACGATTTTTCTTTAATTATTTTAAGATATTCCGTGGAGTTTTAGGACTTTTGGAGTTGCGCAGAATAGGTCTCCAATATTTGCTCCTTTTCCAGCCGGAATTCCAGCTGCCGGCATTCCCCCTCTTCATGGTAAACCTTGTAAAATAAGAGAGAATAGCCATAAGTATTGTGACATAATGTGAAATAACAGCCCATAATGCAATAAATATTAACATAAAAGCATGATGCAAAATGGACGTATCAACTCCCCCAAGCTTAGATCTCGCTTGTCCTCAAGCGAAAAGCCGATAACAATAAATATGTCCTCATGTTTAGAGGTAGAGGCGTCGATTAAAATAAAATACGGACATGAAGGCATCATGATTATTTCATAACAGCAACATAAATAGATTTTGTCATATGATTACTTATGTTCAAGTGATGATCTTTTCACAATGCAAAAGTATGAATCAGAAACCTTATTGGGCACTAACAAATTATAACCTCAGTCACTGAAGCAATTTCAATTTATCATAACATCGGAAAGAGTCTATGTCAGAGCTTAAAAGCAAGTCCACATACTCAACTATCACTTAGTCCTTCATAATTGCTAACACTCACTTAATACTTGTGGTTACGGAGTTTTAACCGGATACAGAGAAAGATAGGGGCTTGTAGTTTTGCCCCACAACCTTTTACCTCAAGGGTAATGTCAACAATAATAATTCATGCTCCCCCACATCCAATTATATATATATATATATATATATATATATATATATATATATATATATATATATATATATATCATGTTCTTTCCAACATGCTGAGCTTGCCAAAGGATAAAATGAAAAAGGAAAGGTGAAGATCACCGTGACTCTTGCATAAGGTAGAGGATAATAAGAAAAGATAGGCCCTTCGCAGAGGGAAGCAGAGGTTGCCATGCGCTTTTATGGTTGGATGCACAAAATCTTAATGCAAAAGAACGTCACTTTATATTGCCCCTTGTTTGTGAACCTTTATTATGCAGTCCGTCGCTTTTATTGCGTCCACAACAAGTTCGTACAAAGCTTATTTCTCTGCACTAATAAGTCATGCATATTTAAAGAGCAATTTTTATTGCTTGCACCGATGACAACTTACTTGAAGGATCTTACTCAATCCATAGGTAGATATGGTGGACTCTCATGGCTAAACTGGTTTAAGGGCATTTGGAAGCACAAGTAGTATCTCTACTTGGTGCTGAGAATTTGGCTAGCATGAGGGGGAAAGGCAAGCTCAACATGTTAGGAGATCCATGACAATATACTTTATCTCAGATATAAGAAAACATGACTCATTACATTGTCTTCCTTGTCCAACATCAACTCCTTAGCATGTCATATTTTAATGAGTGTTCCCGATCATAAAAGATGTCAATGATAATATATCTATATGTGAAACCTCTCTCTCCTTATTACTTCCTATTAGTTGCAACGATGACCAAAGCTATATTTGCCAACTCCCAACAACTTTTAATCATCATACTCTTTTTATGTGAAGTCATTACTCTCAATAAGATCAATATGAACTCTTTGTTTCTTTTTATTCTTTTCTTTATTCACCCAAGATCATGGCAAAGTAATCAAACCCTTGACTCAACACTAATCTTTATTATATATAGCTCACGGACTCGATTGCATAGAGGGATCATAAAGCAAAACTCAAAACCAGATCGTGCCATGACTTTATTCTACTAAATCAAGATACTACTAATAGTCTCGAACTAAGAAAAACGGTAAAGATAAGAGTTGTGATGTGATACGATATCGGGGCACCTCCCCCAAGCTTGGCGGTTGCCAAGGGGAGTGCCCATACCCATGTGATTATATCTCCTTCTTTGTTGGTGATGGTGGAGGTGTTGTCGATGATGCAAGCTTGTCGGAGGAGGGGGACGACATGATTCCTGGCCTTGACAACCCTGACAGAAAACAACTCGAAACAAGAACATGAGATATTTGCGTGATACGGGAGTCAAAACCTTCGGGAGAATATATAATGAATTTTTACCGACCGAAATACATATCGTGCAAGAAAACGGAGTCCGGAAGGCACACGAGATGCTCACGAGGTAGGGGGCGCGCCCAGGGGGGTAGGGCGCGCCCTCCACCCTCGTGGAGGCCTCGTGTCCTCCCTGAACTGCTACTTATTTTTCTATTTTTCTAAATATTCCAAAACGGAGAAATATTGCCTTAAAAATTGTTTTGGAGTCGGTTTACTTACATTACCACATACCTATTCCTTTTCGGAGTCTGAAACGTTCCGGAAAGTGTCCCTTATGTATTCCTCCGGGGTTACGATTTCAATAATATTGGTTTCAACATTTATGGGATTACCTGAGATATAATGTTTGATTCTTTGACCGTTTACCACCTTCGGGTTTGTGCCTGTGAAGTTGTTGATTTTTATGGCACCGGAACGATAGACCTCCTCATAACGTAAGGACCTTCCCATTTGGAGAGAAGTTTTCCTGCAAAAAATCTTAAATGAGAATTGTATAGCAATACATAATCACCTACATTGAACTCACTCTTTTGTATCCTTTTATCATGCCATCTTTTAACTTTTTCTTTAAACAACTTGGCATTTTCATAGGCTTGGGTTCTCCATTCATCAAGTGAGCTAATATCAAAGAACCTCTTCTCACCGGCAAGTTTGAAATCATAGTTGAGCTCTTTAATAGCCCAATATGCCTTATGTTCTAGTTCGAGAGGTAAGTGACATGCTTTTCCATAAACCATTTTATACGGAGACATACCCATAGGATTCTTATATGCAGTTCTATAGGCCCATAATGCATCATCAAGTTTCTTGGACCAATTCTTTCTATACCTATTAACAGTCTTTTGCAAAATTAATTTGAGCTCTCTATTACTCAATTCTACCTGACCACTAGACTGCGGGTGATATGGAGATGCAATTCTATGATTAACGTCATATTTAGCAAGCATCTTACGGAAAGCACCATGAATAAAGTGTGAACCACCATCAGTCATTAAGTATCTAGGGACTCGAAACCTTGGAAAAATAACTTCCTTAAGCATTTTAATAGAAGTGTTATGATTAGCACTACTAGTTGGAATAGCTTCTACCCACTTAGTAACGTAATCAACAGCAACTAAAATATGTGTATATCCATTAGAGGCAGGAAAAGGTCCCATATAATCAAAGCCCCAAACATCAAATGGTTCAATAACAAGTGAATAATTCATGGGCATTTTTTGACGTCTACTAATATTACCAATTCTTTGACATTCATCACAAGAAAAAACAAACTTACGGGCATCCTTGAAGAGAGTAGGCCAATAAAAACCAGATTGCAATACCTTATGTGCAGTTCTATCTCCAGCGTGGTGTCCTCCATAAGCTTCGGAGTGACACTTGCGTAGGATTTGTTCCTGTTCATGCTCAGGTACGCAACGTCTAATAACACCATCTACTCCTTCTTTATAAAGATGTAGATCATCCCAAAAGTAATGTCACAAATCATAAAAGAACTTTTTCTTTTGTTGGTATGTGAAGCTAGGTCGTATAAATTTAGCAACAATATAATTACCATAATCAGCATACCACGGAGTGCTACGAGAAGTACTTATGACATTTAATTGCTCATCAGGAAAGCTATCATCAATAGGTAGTGGGTCATCAAGAACATCCTCTAACCTAGATAAGTTGTCTGCAACTGGGTTCTCAGCTCCTTTTCTATCAACAATATGCAAATCAAATTCTTGCAGCAAGAGAACCCATCTAATAAGTCTAGGTTTAGCATCTTTCTTTTCCATAAGATATTTAATAGCAGCATGATCAGTGTGAATAGTTACTTTAGAATCAACTATATAGGGTCTGAATTTATCACAAGCAAATACAACTGCTAAAAGTTCCTTTTCGGTAGAAGCATAATTTCTTTGAGCATTGTCTAGAGTCTTACTAGCATAATGGATAACATTTAATTTCTTATTAACTCTTTGCCCTAGAATAGCACCTACAGCATAATCACTAGCATCACACATAATTTCAAAGGGTAAATTCCAATCAGGTGGCTAAACAATAGATGCAGAAATTAATGCTTTCTTAAGTATTTCAAATGCTTCTACACAATCATTATCAAAGACAAAAGGTATATATTTTTGTAATAGATTAGTCAGAGGCTCAGAAAATTTTGAGAAGTCCTTAATGAACCTCCTATAAAAACCGGCATGACCAAGGAAACTTCTTATACCTTTGATGTCCTTGGGACATGGCATCTTTTCAATAGCGTCAACCTTGGCTAGTGCTCGCTTATTCCGTAGTCCCTGTTTTGAGTTGCAAATATTAGCAACAGAACCAGTATCAAATACCCAGGTGCTACTACGAGCTCTAGTTAGGTATACATCAATAACATGTATATCACATATACCTTTGTTCACTTTGCCATCCTTCTTATCCGCCAAATACTTGGGGCAGTTCCGCTTCCAGTGACCAGTTTGCTTGCAGTAGAAGCACTCAGTTTCAGGCTTAGGTCCAGACTTAGGTTTCTTCTCTTGAGCAGCAACTTGCTTGCTGTTCTTCTTGAAGTTCCCCTTCTTCTTCCCTTTGCCCTTTTTCTTTAAACTAGTGGTCTTGTTGACCATCAACACTTGATGCTCATTCTTGATTTCTACCTCCGCAGCCTTTAGCATTGCGAAGAGCTCGGGAATTGTCTTGTTCATCCCTTGCATATTATAGTTCATCACGAAGCTCTTGGTGCTTGGTGGCAGTGATTGGAGAATTCTGTCAATGACGCTATCATCCGGAAGATTAACTCCCAGTTGAATCAAGTGATTATTATACCCAGACATTTTGAGTATATGTTCACTGACAGAACTATTCTCCTCCATCTTGCAGCTGTAGAACTTATTGGAGACTTCGTATCTCTCAATCCGGGCATTTGCTTGAAATATTAACTTCAACTCCTGGAACATCTCATATGCTCCATGACGTTCAAAACGTCGTTGAAGACCCGGTTCTAAGCCGTAAAGCATGGCACACTGAACTATAGAGTAGTCATCAGCTTTGCTCTGCCAGACGTTCACAACATCTGGTGTTTCTCCTGCAGCAGGTTTAGCACCCAGCGGTGCTTCCAGGACGTAATTCTTCTGTGCAGCAATGAGGATAATCCTCAAGTTACGGACCCAGTCCGTGTAATTGCCACCATCATCTTTCAACTTTGGTTTCTCAAGGAACGCATTAAAATTCAATGGAACAACAACACGAGCCATCTATCTACAACAAACATAGACAAGCAAAATACTATCAGGTACTAAGTTCATGATAAATTTAAGTTCAATTAATCATATTACTTAAGAACTCCCACTTAGACAGACATCTCTCTAGTCATCTAAGTGATCACGTGATCCAAATCAACTAAACCATAACCGATCATCACGTGAGATGGAGTAGTTTTCAATGGTGAACATCTCTATGTTGATCATATCTACTATATGATTCACGCTCGACCTTTCGGTCTCCGTGTTCCGAGGCCATATCTGCATATGCTAGGCTCGTCAAGTTTAACCTGAGTATTCTGCATGTGCAAAATTGGCTTGCACCCGTTATAGATGGACGTAGAGCTTATCACACCCGATCATCACGTGGTGTCTGGGCACGACGAACTTTGGCAATGGTGCATACTCAGGGAGAACACTTCTTGATAATTTTAGTGAGAGATCATCTTAAAATGCTACCGTCAATCAAAGCAAAATAAGATGCATAAAGGATAAACATCACATGCAATCAATATAAGTGATATGATATGGCCATCATCATCTTGTGCTCGTGATCTCCATCTCCGAAGCACCGTCATGATCACCATCGTCACCGGCGCGACACCTTGATCTCCATCGTAGTATCGTTGTCGTTTACGCCATCTATTGCTTCTACGACTATCGCTACCGCTTAGTGATAAAGTAAAGCAATTACAGGGCATTTGCATTTCATACAATAAAGCGACAACTATATGGCTCCTGCCAGTTGCCGATAACTTCGGTTACAAAACATGATCATCTCATACAATAAAATATAGCATCACGTCTTGACCATATCACATCACAACATGCCCTGCAAAAACAAGTTAGACGTCCTCTACTTTGTTGTTGCAAGTTTTACGTGGCTGCTACGGGCTGAGCAAGAACTGTTCTCACCTACGCATCAAAAAACCACAACGATAGTTCGTCAAGTTGGTGCTGTTTTAATCTTCGCAAGGACCGGGCGTAGCCACACTCGGTTCAACTAAAGTTGGAGAAACTGACACCTGCTAGTCACCTGTGTGCATAGCACGGCGGTAAAACCAGTCTCGCGTAAGCGTACGCGTAATGTCGGTCCGGGCCGCTTCATCCAACAATACCGCTGAATCAAAGTATGACATGCTGGTAAGCAGTATGACTTGTATCGCCCACAACTCACTTGTGTTGTACTCGTGCATATAACATCAACGCATAAAACCTAGGCTCGGATGCCACTGTAGGGGAACGTAGTAATTTCAAAAAATTTCCTACGAGCACGCAAGATCATGGTGATGGCATAGCAACGAGAGGGGGGAGTGTTGTCTACGTACCCTCGTAGACCGTAAGCGGAAGCGTTATGACAACGCGATTGATGTAGTCGTACGTCTTCACGATCCAACCGATCCAAGCACCGAACGTATGGCACCTCCGTGTTCAGCACACGTTCCGTTCGATGACGTTCTCTGGGCTCCAATCCAGCAGAGCGTCGGGGATGAGTTCCGTCAGCACAACGGCATGGTGCCGGTGATCATGTTCTACCGGCGCAGGGCTTCGCCTAAACTCCGTGACGATATGACCGAGGTGGAATATGGTGGAGGGGGGCACCGCACACGGCTAAGGAACGATCCGTAGATCAACTTGTGTATCATGGGGTGCCCTCCTCCCCCGTATATAAAGGGGGAGAGGAGGAGGGGGCCGGCCAAGGGGAGAGGCGCGCCCTAGGGGGGGCAATCCTACTCCAAGTAGGTTTGGCCCCCCTTTCCTATTAGGAGTAGGAGAGGGAAGGAAGAGAGGGGAGGGAAGAAGGAAAGGGGGGGCCGGCCCCCCTCCCAATTCGGATTGGGCTTGGGGGGGGCGCCCCCTCCTTTGCTCCTTCTCCCTCCTTTCAACTAAGGCCCAATAAGGCCCATATACTTACTGGGGGGTTCCGGTAACCTCCCGGAACTCCGGTATAGTCCCAATCTCATCCGGAACCTTTCCGGTGTCCAAATATATGCGTCCAATATATCAATCTTTATGTCTCAACCATTTCGAGACTCCTCGTCATGTCCGTGATCACATCCGGGACTCCGAACAAACTTCGGTACATCAAAACTTATAAACTCATAATAAAACTGTCATCGTAACGTTAAGCGTGCGGACCCTACGGGTTCGAGAACTACGTAGACATGACCTAGAACTATTCTCGGTCAATAACCAATAGTGGAACCTGGATGTTCATATTGGTTCCTACATATTCTACGAAGATCTTTATCGGTCAAACCGCATAACAACATACATTGTTCCCTTTGTCATCGGTATGTTACTTGCCCGAGATTCGATCGTCGGTATCCAATACCTAGTTCAATCTCGTTACCGGAAAGTCTCTTTACTCGTTCCGTAATACATCATTTTATAACTAACTCATTAGTTACAATGCTTGCAAGGCTTAGGTGATGAGTATTACCGAGAGGGCCCAG